>NC_079450.1:30488971-31088971 GCF_903798145.1 Danio aesculapii
TTTTAAATTATTAGCCCCTTTAAGCTATATATTTTCCGATAGTCTACAGAACAAACCATCATTACACAATAACTTGCCTAATTACCCTAACCTGCCTAGTTAACCTAATTAGCCTAGTTAAGCCTTTAAATGTCACTTTAAGCTGTATAGAAGTGTCTTGACAAATATCTAGTCAAATATTATTTACTGTCATCATGGCAAAGATAAAATAAATCAGTTATTAGAAATGAGTTATTAAAACTATTATGTTTAGAAATGTGTCGAAAAAAATCATCTCTCTGTTAAACAGAAATTGGGGAAAAAAATAAACAGGGGGCCTTATAATTCTGACTTCAACTGTATATAAAAAAACTTGTATATTGATATCTCAAACATTTTTCCAGAAGAGATGAGTACCTTCCCCAATATTCTGCTGGAGTCGAGTTACTCAGTCGGTTAGTCACTTTACTTTTTTTATTAGTGAAATGCCGGCGGTGTCAAGCTGTCAACAAAAATGTTACAGAAATATTTTAAGAAAATATATCAATAAGTGTAATCATGACATGCTTTCTTTTTTACCAGATATGAAGACACATGGGTGGCTCTTCATAAACGGGCTAAAGAGAGTGCTAAGTCTGGTGAAGTAAGTTTACATCTGACTCCGTACAGTCGAATATTTGTAATGCTGTATCTATAACCTGTGTGTTTGTGTGTCTGTCTGTCAGACGGTGGACGGGGAGGTTGTGATGCTGTGCGCACACTGGGAGAAGAGAAGAGGAGCTGTGCTGGAGCTGCAGGAACAACTACAGCAGATCCCAACTTTCCTCTCAGACCTGGAGACCATCACCTCACGTATCGGTGAGACATTCACAAGCAGTCATAACGCATAAGGATTATAATATTCAATGACAAATATTAGTTTTTCATACAGGGATACATTTATATTTCTTGTATTTTAGAATAGTCTGTTATTCATATTATGTTAGTTGTACTAGATATTTAAAGTCTTTTGAATTCAAGTAGGTATCCCTGCAGCCCGGAGACCTCCAAGTGGGAGGGATCACACTGCAAGTAGGTTGGGTGACCTCCAAGTGGGAGGGACTTAAATGCAAGTAGGTTGGGTTTAGGTGGTGTAGGTGGAGAAGATAATAAAGCACATCAGGTTACTGTGAGGTTGAGTTTAGAGTCGGGTTAGGTGTAGACATTCATAAAGCACAATATTGGAGTCTGTGTCATGTACAAGACATTAAATAAATAAAAACTCCAGGTTTTTACAACCCACTTGGAGCTCAAAGGCCCACCCACTTGGAGCTGACTTCGACCTCCGTTAATACCCTTCTCTTTGAGTTCACTTCAAATCTTCCTTTCTGACATATTTCAGGTAAACCTTTATTTATTGAAAATTTGAAGTTTACATAGCCCTTGTTTTGACACATTTTGTAAAAATGTATTTAATTATTCATAAATACAATTGGTGCATTTTTAACCAAGTAAATTTTCATTTTGAAAATAACTAAATTAGATTTTCAACCGTTAATACACCCACAGAAACTGGTATTGCATTACAAAGAAAGAAGAATTTGATTAGAATTTCTTGTAACACCTTAAAATAATGGTCCATTAGTTAAAGGTCCCATGAAGTGCTTTGAAATGTGCGTTTTAATTCGATATTTGACGTAATTTCAACCGAAACACGAAGAGAGGGTGGGACAGTGTAGCTCCCCTTTTTAAAAAACAGCCAATAGCGTTTTGGTTTATCACAGCTCCACCAGTGAGTGTGGTTGAGCACAAGTGCATCAAATGAACAGTGTCTTGAAAGGGGCGGGACATGTCAGATACTAGAGAGCATTTGATTGGTTATGATTTGATGAAAAACTGAAGTATGAGGTGACGAAACCATTGATCCATTTAGGCAGAAGTGACAAACTACAAGCTTTATATGTTTATACAGTTTTATATCTTCCAAGCACGAATTTTGTCACTGTTTTGATAGATATTTTAAAAACTAACAATACTGATACTAACTTCTAAAAACATGAGATCTTAATGTATTTTCATGAGACCTTTATTGTTAATGTATTTACCAATTTGAAATAAGTATGATCAATCTTGTACTGCATTTATTATTCAAAGTTCAGCATTTTTAATGGATTATTAAAATTCAAAGTTGTGCTTGTTATTATTAATGCACTGTGAGTTAACATAAACTAACAATAGACAGCTTTATGTTCATAAACTAACATTGACAGATAGGGGTGGGACAAAATATCAATATGGCGATATATTGTGATATTTTTGGCCACAATTTATTATTAATACTCTAGCATCATGTACCAATATTTATTTAAATGTACAAAGATGTAAAGTAATTCATCAGTCTTGCACTGCAGCCTTTTACTGTTTTGGCTACAGTACACGGAGGGCTAAATAATTTGTACAAAATTGGGAGGCTGCTGCTTTGACTGCTTTAAAGATGTGACCTTTTTAGTCACAAACTACTCTTTGCACATCAGCTTTTTCAAGCTTTTTTGACAGCTGTGCACTTGTGATTCTATCAAATGTGCTGTTAATAAAAAATACCTCCAATAACTTTTGATGCATTTTCCCCTTCATTTACAAATATCATGAAATAATATGGATGTTTTTCTTGTGATATATCAATAAATTGCAGACATTGGGGGCAGAATTATCATGATAATATCATATTTTGAGTTTATCTGGTATTCCTAGTCCTATTATCTAATGAACCATTGTTTTTTAAAGTGCTATATAGTTTTCATTTGTTCTTCATACAGTATGTCATTTATTCAGAAAACCTGAAAGTGCAAGTCATTTCCACTATCTTTATAATACTTTTAAAATTGCGTACTTGCTGTGTCTCATGTAGCCTGAAATGAAGCTTTTACTGTGACAGTAGTGAAATAAGATCACCTTGACTGCCTTTGTAGAGCATTTGTCTGCGCACAATGCTTCACACTCAGTGTGTAACTGCGATATGTGGCGGTAATGAGAGTGATTCCTGTGGTGCTCCATCTGCTGATGTCAGTAGCTGTTGTTCATTTGGTAGCGTTGCACCTATTGGCTTCAGGCATCAGTCTTCTTCACACTTGGCTCCTTTACAAAGTATATTGTGTAGACTGTCTAAACAAAACATAGCCATATAAATGTAATGGTAACTTGTTATATTTTTTCTTTTGTTGTTTCGGATAAAATATATATTTATGTTGTTAGGGCTTATTAAATCATTTTGATCTTAGCAAAAATCACATACATGCATATATCTCATTAAAGTTTTTTTAAGAAGTGTCTTATGTTCTAATTGTCTTGACTGTAAACTAATTCAATTAGAGTTACAAAAAATGTGTTGCATCTAATGCTATTAATTATATAGAGGCCCTTATTACTCATTTTTTGACTTAAAGATCAGGGTGTCCGCTGAGTCTTAAAAAGTCTAAAATTTCAAAAGCAAAATTTTTGGCCATTAAAAGTTTTTAAAAATTCACTGAAATATTGTGTTGTAGGTCATTTTACTTAAATCATTTTACAATAGGTCTTAATTTACCTATGTCCAGGTAAAGCTACCCTATCGGGCCGACACTCAACACATTTTTTTTAAATATATATATTTGGCTATTTTATTGCAAAGAAAACAATTCAAAACAGCTGTTAAGACATGTTTAAAGCAAATTCTCCTAATTAAATTCCCTAATCAGTGAAAGAAAACTAAAGCATGTACCCCTTTACACAATCTTCCATTAATACAAAAACTATTTACAGATGTAACTGGGCCATTAGAAAAAATCCTTAGTGTTTATCCCTGTATAAGTCTAAAATTTAATTCGTAATGGTCTTAAAAGAGTCTTAAAAAGTCTTAAATTTAACTTGAATAAACCTGCATAAACCCTGAAGATTGAAACAGAACCATTTTTATTTTTGTACTCATACATACAGAACAAAGAGAACTTTATCTGTATATTTTAATCATCTGATGGCAAGCTGAATCAGCAGTCATTACTTCAGACATCGTTCAGTCACATCGTTCAACTTCTTATCATAGTCGAAAGCAATTGTGCTGTTTATTTTTCTTTTGGAAAATATATGAGTATTTCTGGATTCTTTGAATTAAACGTTTAAAAGAAAATAGTATGTTGAAAATTTGGAATTTTAAACAGCTTAAATTGGCTTTACTCTAACTTTTTAAATAATTATTTTGCATCCTTGTTTGTTAAAAGTATTACTTTCATTAAAAATAAAAAACACTTTAAAAGTTAAACTTGACTTATGCAAGTCAATGCAAGCTGTCATCTTTCAAATGTTAAATTGAATCCTATTCACATTAATTTGGTATTTAATGTTCTATTCAATGAGGATGTATACAGTGATGTCTTGTATTATATATGCTTATGTTCTCTCCCAAGATTTCACATCTCAAAATCAAATGCACTTTTTATTTTTGCCACATGGTGGCGTTATAAAGCCTTATGTAGTGCTACCTCTGCTGCTTACACATAAACCAAACATTGTGCTTATATGTCAATTTTCATGCACTATTTACCCATTTGAGGTCATTTCATACGGATGAAGTGCATTTTCCTTATTGGAACTGACAAAATGTCACCATAACTTACATTGTAAATCAGCGCTGGAGAAATGATTTATTTATAGTGACCCAATTTGATAAGATGGACTAATTCAAAGAGGCTTTAGCGTTATTTTATACTTTATGTCATTTTCTTTAAGACGTTATAAACCTCTTTACTCTTTCTGTTTTGTCACAGCTCATCTAGAAGCTGACTTTGAGGAGATGGAGAGTCGTCTTGTATATCTGGAGGATTTGTGTGCTCAGTGTGAACATCAGCGCTTTAAGCACTTTCAGATCCTGCAGCTGGAGAACTATAAGAAAAAGAAAAGGTAAATCATATATATTTAAATATAAATGTATTTTAGCCAAAGTTTGTTCTCTTTCATCCTGTTACCTGTCTTATAAACAGCCCTGTGAATGTCAGAAACCCTTTATGTGAGAGATCTGTAAGAAAGACAGAATGGGATTTAGGTGGCACAAGCTACCCAGGCATAAATGCTTTGTTATCATAGCATCAAAGACCCGAATCATGGCAGGCAATTCCCCTTGAGTGCTTGCTCATTCAGAGATGATTCTTCTGAAGGCATGCTGTGATCAGAACATGCACCACTCGCTCCGTTTCATGGTAGTTTGATCAGCTCACAATAACTGCAGAACATGAAGGATCAGTCCATCAAGAGTTTTCCCCTTTAACTTAATGAAAGAACAGGCCAAAGCTTGCAGTTTCGATACCATTTATCACTCTGGTAATGTTGAGAACATATTAGAGCACCAGTATCCAATAAGAGTCTGTGAAACAAGCAATATAACACCTGCTGTTTAGATTGTTCATCATTACAATGAAACTGCACACAGTGTGTTTTGCAGATCTGCACAGAATAACCACATGCACATTCAAGGTAAATACCCGAATGTCCTTGACTCTGTGAAAAGCACAGCCAACATATAAGCTGAAGGGCGGCACGTATATGTTTTGTGTAATCATAAAGGCATCTGTGGTCCTTTTGATGCTGTATGCTCTTTCTGTTTGAGCCTGCAGCAGAATCATACATCTCTGGTTTGCCCAGTGACTTGGAAAGCAGCTGGGCTCAGCTCTCAGTGGCCTTCTCCTTCAGCGTGTGGGTATTCATTAGTACAAACACACAGATGCAAAAGTTGTCAGCGCCAGAGAATCGCCGCAGCCTCTTTATCTCGGGAATCTGTGTCGGTTTTAAACGGGGCAGACTTAATGTGACATCTGGGCGAGATTGTAGTTGACTGTGTATTAATGTGTCTTTCATTTATGTTTTTTTTATAGGAAAGAACTTGAGTCTTGCAAAGGTAAGAAAAAAAATATATAGTTAAATTATTATTTTTTACTCAGAGCTGTGATGAAAAATTGTTTGAGAAATAGATTCTGAATCAATTCTGAGATTTTCTTTTAACAGCAGATGGCGCTCTAGGCTAGTTTTTACCTTACACTTAAACGCTTATGAAGAAAAGCGCTTGTGTGTCATTTAAGTTCGCTTTTATGTCAAGAGATTAATGTAAACACAGCTTACTATGAGCACTCTTGTAATTCTCTTAAACCTTTTTTCATTTTATTAATGATTATTTTGGGTTCAAGTGGTATTTGTAAGGAATTGGATGCAGAATCGATTCAAGAGAGAATAGCAATGCCATTTTTTCTGCTACATTCATTCTTCCATGGTGCCACACTTAAATTCATCCCGCCACAGCTACATTACAGCTTCTCATTCAAAACATTCAGTCGTTGTTTTTTTTTGTTTAAAATAGCGGGGTATAATCGCACCAAAACATATTACAAGGTAAGTGAATTATAACAGCGCAAACTTTTCTGTAATTTGTAGTAGTGCTGTGCGTTATTTGTTTAACCCTTTAAGGTGACTGACTGACTGACTGACTGACAGTAGCAAACACGACGTAGCTTTCAGTTAGGATGAACAATTACCATATTTATACTTTATAGATAGAGGTCTATGGCTCTGCGTACAGTGACTTAATCTTGCTAGAGTTTATAGCCATTTCACTTTACTTCAGGACGCATTAATGCCGCTCTGTATGTCTGTTGGAGACATTCATAAATATTCCTAGCTAATGTAATAAATATTGGAGACATACTTGTTACATAAACACACTAAATCGCACTTCAGCAGCATTTATCTAAGAACGCACAAGAAAATCTGCACTTGGGCAGCGTATATTTGAGGGCGTGCAAGAAGTTTTGTGCACCAACAGAGGAAATCAGTGCACAAACAAAGAGACTCGCATGCTCGTATTACGTAAATGCGATCTCGACTTGTAATACTGCGCTCACAACATTTGTCATTGAAATAACGCCATAGGTAGTTAGAAGATCTGTGTAAAAGGCCTGCCACCACAGCTGGAAACAATCCTAAAGGAAGCACTGAATGCATTTAGAAATTTTCAGAATCAATGCAGAATTGATGTATCTTTTTTCACTTCAGTTCCAATCAGACACCACATGCTAATATACGTACATAAAATATGATATAAAATATATGAATAGTATTTTAATAATTAATTTTCTTAATTTATTATTATTATTTGTCATTCTTATCTTAATTCATTCATATTTGAGGTATTTTTTTGTTGTTGTTGACGAAATGTATAAAGTAATAAATAATTTTATTAACAGAAAAGTGACAGTAAAAAGTTTATAATAAAAAAAGATATTTTAAACTTTTGAGCTATCTATAAATTCAACAATGACTAAAAAGCAATGTATCATGGCTTATACAAACATGTTAAGTAGCACAAATGCTGTCAACACTGATGATAATAATAAAACAGCCCAACATATTTTGCCACAGATCTGCATATTAGATTGTTTTCTGAGGTATCATGTGACAATGCAGATTTAAAGATTATAATTGTAAATGTATTTACCCTATTTGATCAAGTAAATGCAGTCTTGATGCTCATAGTTGGTTTCTACAGTATTAAATATGTAGTGTAATGCTGAACGTGTGTGTCATTTTTAAGAATATATTGCTGTATTGTTTTGAAAAATAGATTTTCTATGTAATTTTTTATTCCAAGCAGTACATTTACATTTTTATATGTTTGTATTTAGCAGATACTTCCACATTTATGAGGAAAACAAGAATAGATTCATTATAAAGAGCTAAACAAACGTGAAAAGTGCTAGTATTAATCCAATTTTTGATGTAAATATCAGTTTCACAATGATATACTTTTTTGATTTCTAGATTAGTTTTTTTGTGTATTATTATATCATTTTATTTACATTGTCAAGCTCTTTTCCTGCTCAACAATGAGAAGAAGTGTAGTAATTACCCAGGCGACACTAATTAACCTGAGGGAGAGAAAAGTGCTCTAGCGAGTGGACACTGCTGTCTTTATTTGGTCTCATGATGCCATTAATTCCACACTGACCTCCGAGGGAGGCTGCCTGCTCCATCTGTTCATATTACCTTCCAGTGAAAATAACATTCACTTTCATCACCATATATCAGTCAGAGATGTTGTTCTAACAGAAAATGCCTTTAGGCCGATGTGCATCATTTGTTCACATATCCATGCTCTTTTTTTATTTCTAGAGAAAATTCAGGTCATAGAGGTAAAAGGTTATTTTGTAATTGATGAAATAGGAAATGTTACGAATAAGGATGATAGCATTCTTTTGTATTCTTTACATTATACCCTACAAGTGTCTTTGTCTCTGCAAAAGTGGTAAAGACTGTTTATAACACTTCCTTTGGTACGTAGGTGGTGTTGCTTGAGATTGGCTTGTCTTTTGTGTGGGCAGCTTGCTTCAAGACTTCACACTTCATACCTGATTATTTATTTATTTTGATTTTGAAATAATTATTTGTGTTTTCATTAATTCCTTTTTCTCATCTGTGAGAAAGGAAGCTGTGGTTTTGTAAATCGTATGTTCAGTGTAAAATGCCACTTGGATGTATGTTTGGTCTGGTTCTCTTGGTTTATTTGGTCCAGACTGAAAAAGAGGAAATGATCTCTTTTGATCTGTCTTTTTTAAAGGCACTTATGTACTTGCATTATTCCAAATGCTTTGAAGAATGTTTACATGCAGAGAAATAAGCAATGTTAACTAGTGAGACTGAGCGTGTCCTCTGTGGCAATGCTAATGACATTATGCATAATCAATTTCTGGTTTGGCTTTATAGAAAACGGGAAAGTAGCAAAGATGCTTTAATATGCTGTGTGTTTTTTATTAAACAGCACAGAGTAGCATTATAACAGAACCCTAAATTGAGGATGATAAAACAGTGCTGCTTCTCCACCTAATCTTGACAGGAAGTACCGTAAGCAGTTGACTGTGGCATAGTAAAAGTTTTGCCGCTTGTGTGCCGTGTTGCAACTGTTTCAGCTGCCTTTCAGCTTAACTCTGCTTCATATTACCGTGATAAGTTTTGAATATTGAGTTCATCCATGAACATGATTTCTGCCCCATATAATGTAATGAAGACGACAACTCCCATGATTCCACATGACTCATTAGTGCTGCACGATACTGCCAAAATATGCGAAATGCCATATTGCTGTTGAGTGTTGCGATAACGATGTTTCTTACAATATAGCTAATTTGCAAAGCACTATATTATCAGGAATTAAAAATACATGAATGATTATACTAATATGAATTCTTATTGGCTGTTGTCATTTCCTCTCCCAGCATTAGTTTTTATTTTTAGCTCTAGATTCAGCCAACTGCACCTACTGGAGAGGCGAAGATGAAAATAGTAAAGGCCCCATCTGATTGGCCAGATTTGGATAGACAACCTATATATACAGCATGTAACTTATTTCAGTTCTCTGTGATATGGCTATTGCATGTACTATCGTCACGATAATGATCATTTTTCGATATATCGTGGAGCCCTTGTTAAAATGGGCAAAACGTTGTTTTGTTGTGAATATGTGCCATCTAGCAGCAGAAAATTGTCCTTGTGTGAAAGTGTTTTGCCCTTGGACTACGCAAACATCCAAAACAATGCTGTGAACTGAACTTGTTTGTTGAATATGTATATGTGTAATAGTATTTTCATTAGCTCAGAACTTGTGAAGTGCTTATAATACACCAGCAGCAGGATTTCCTCCATCATGATATTCTGCATGCAGAAGTATTTTTGATATTGCAACAATGAAAAGAAAGGCTTGGTTTGCTTCAGCATTCTGTCCTTGGTTGCATTCTTTGGTCTGTATTGCATTTATATTTCACTTGAACTATGCTGTAAGGTAGGGCTGTTTGATTCAAAGATTTGTTGGAATTGATCCCTATTACTAGTTCTGGAATCAATTCCTCACTGTTGTTACAATTCTTTTTCCATTCTTCATGTTTCAAACCCCACCGAAAGTAAAAAAGCTAAAAGCAAGCTTAATCCAGCACATAACATGTATTGCATCTGTACCACACTAACACATTGTGTCTTTATGCAAGTGCATAACTGTCAAGTAGAAACTATGCTGAAATAATGGATTACAGCACTGAAAGTAAGAGTGCGCCGTTTATAACATACATCATTTTTGTATCAATCTCTTGTGTGCATTAGGTACAGAAATTAAGTTAAGAACTTAAACAGTTATTACTATTTGGATATTGGTTATCATAGTCATTATTGGATATTTAGATATCAGCTTTCAAAAGCTATTCGATGGTATAAATTAACCGCAGATATGGTTATTCGCACTAATTTATAGGCCTGTCACGATATCTATTTTTTGTTGTCTAATATATTGCACCAAAATATATTGCGATAAACTATATTATTGTCAGTATATGACCAGTTTATGCAACTCATTAAATAATGCCAAATGACAATATAATAACATCACAATGCAAATTCATCCAAAGAACCCCTAATGTTTTATTCTTAATAAATATTTAAGCACTGGAATCAGAATGTGGAAACACATATCCTAAAGAAAAAATAATAATAAATGTTAACAAAAAAAAAGTGCAGGGTAAAGAAGTACCAGAGGCTGTGATATCTGCTACCAGATTTATTTTCAGTTGTCAGACACCCACATGAAAATATACTATAGTAATTTATAGTAAAAACTATAGTGTTGCTAGAATTGGTTTTTATGTGTGGGCGATGTATATTGCATTACCAAAAGTGGTTGAAGTCATGTCCATGTGCTGTGTGATAAGTCAAAATATTGATTATTGTGACAGGCCTACCATTTCATTGAAGTGAACCATCCGAATCTGTATATGATCATAGTGAATCTCTACTAACCATTATTAGCAAAAGAGAGTCAAATTATTATTTCATTCATTCACTCATTTTCTTGTCAGCTTAGTGCCTTTTTTTAATCAGGGGTTGCCACAGCGGAATGAACCGCCACTCCATACAGAAACGCCAACTGATCCAGCCGGGGGTTGAACCAGCTTGCTGTGAGACGATTGTGCTACCCACTGCGCCACCGTGCTGCCCATTATTAATTAGATCTTCTAAAATAAAAAAAGGAGTCGATTGCTCTTATGGAATATTTCTGAATCATTTCTCGATTCTCAACGCCTCAGAGTTGGAATCAACTCCCAGCTCTAGAAGCAGAGCAAAACACTTTTATTACTTGTGTGGTCTGCACCTAAGTTCAGATGGCAGGTTTCACACTTAATCAGCTGAACTGGACTAAAACAGCAATCACATCTGAGATGGTTTTCATCAAACCAAACACAAGAGCCATCACACCCTTAAAATTATCATTGATTGAAATTTTAAAGTAAATTTGCTTCATTGTCAGATTATGGTGTTTTTGGCTCTCACTAACTAATCGTTTTTCATACTAATATCAACATTATTTATGTTTTCCAATTTCCAAATTGTGTAGTTAATTATAAGCGCAGATGAGTGTCCTATAAAGTAGAAGAACTGTGGATTAGTCCCATAGCACAAGGCAAATGCTTCATATAAAACTCTCCAGACTCTCACCCCTATAGCAGGTTTGTGAATGGTACGTTCCCTGCGTTCCTCCTCACTCCAGCTGCATCTGTAGCTCTGTGTCCCTGAGCAGGCGATGTCTCAGCATTCCTGCTCATAGAGGAGCTGCTCATCAGAATACTGTAGCAGGAGAATAGAAGATGTTGGTTTAGCTGCTCCTCAACACTTTGACTGCAGTCTCTGGCTGATCCTTCCTGCTTTCAGCTCATCTGCACTCCTCAAGGAGAAAGACAAAATGTCCACGTCAGGAACTCTGGGCAGCAGCATGAGAGATTCTTGTAGGTTTCCAGGCACTCTTTTTTTTAATTCATTATTTGAATTCAATTTTGTAAGTAGATGGCTATAAGGTTAATTTGATCTGGTGATGTTTTACAGTTCTGCCGGTGTGTCAATGGGTCTGAATTGGTGGTTTGCAGTCATTGTTTGTCATCTTTGGGTTTGGCAGGCTTTAGTAACGGAATTTCAGCGCAGATTAGGATGCCTACTGTGGCTTTTGTGTCTGTATGCCTTTTCATTACCAGCCATCATATTGCAAGCTAATGAACTGCAACGAATTATACTTTCATGAAAGGCTTTAATATGCATCAGGTTAAGAAATTCTGTTGACTTGCTTGTGATGGATTTGAGTTGTTGAACTTATTAACTTTAAGGCTGAGGATATTATTCCTGCTGTGCGGTGTTGAGAGCATCTCCAAAATTTGAATGTGTTAAAGAGCCAAAGTACTGGCTGTTTACTCTACTCTGCTTTCAGTCCCGCATGCCAGTTGGTTAAATTTTGATAAATAGATCAGTTGAATCCCTGTAACCTGTAAAGTTGTTATTAAATATACTAAATACTGCTAAATATATTATGTTATATTTTACTATATATTGGAATAGAACGAGTACAAGTACATGCAAATAAAACTGCTTTTTGTAAGAAAATGTGCATATTTTAGTAACTTGGTACAAGTGATTAAACACAAAGATAGTTTGTTTGGTTTTTAAAAATCTGTTTTGATTTTAATTTTATTAACTTAACTATAGTTTTTGCTATAAAAATTCCCAACATGGTAGCTATTGCATAAAAATATAATAGAGGATAATATAATATGATATAATATAATATAATATAATATAATATAATATAATATAATATAATATAATATAATATAATATAATATAATATAATATTAAAGTTGCTATAGTTTAGTAAAGAGCAGCAAATGGATCTCTCATTTTAATTCAATTTTGTTATGTTTGATGTCAGAGTTGTCACTTTAAGAATGCATAGATCTAAAATGAAAGCATTCGATTACTTTCCTAATTGTTTATGCTCATTTAAGATAAAGTTAGTTATGATTAAATTAAAACATGCCAAGACGGACGTTTCCATACTGTTATGTGTATTTGTCTGTTTGAACACACACCAAAATCCCAAAGTGTCCACTTTCACTCCACTTTAAATCACATGTACAAAAGTCATTTGGGGAACAGTGTCGTTATCACTATGGAGCGTGTTTGGCAATCATCAGTTACATAAATTGGCTGATTTGGAGGTTGCATAGCAAGGGCAAAGATGCATGGATTTAATGGAATGTTGTCATTTTTGTATTCTTTTGAAGGTGCTTTCAAGTCAGAATAAACTAAGAGCATAATTCTCTCAAACAGCTCTTGCAATTATATTACACTTGATATCCTCTCTGTCCTGATGTTACTTCCACTTTATATAGAAATATTAAAAATATGGGGAAATACTTAAACGGACTGATAATGGGTTACAATGGTAAAATACGATAGAATACTGGCAAAAAGTCTAGTGTTGACAGGCATGTGTTACGATATATTATGTTTTTTATTATTTACTCACAAATATAGCACATAAATGGGACCACTTATCTGTCATCATTTTATATTTTATAAATAATTGATCACTTTGTTATATAAAATAAGTAGCTTGTTGTTTTGAACTACTGTAATATTTTTTGCATGACTTTGTGGCAAAAGCAGAACATCTTGAGGTGGTTGTGGTAGCAACTGGTCCAGGAGAGACTGCTGAAACTAGAGCTGCTCTGTACATTTGTGGCTGCCATTCACACATCTAAACCATGCACTGTAGCTAGAGTTGCCTACCATATAGAAACGTTTCACCAGTATATTCAATAGCTGTATTTCCTGATTCGTAACTGTCACTGTTTGCTCTATTTTTTAGAGGGATTTTGCTTGAGCATTCAGGTTTGAAAAAATGCTGTAAGAAAACATTATAATCACACAATCCACAGCCTAGCTCATCACCAGTTCTGATTGACTGTGTTCAGGTGGATGACTGATATTATACGTGATTCTGGGCGCCTGTACTATGTGTTGAGGTGGGTCAGCTCATTAGAATGAGCCATTAGCTTGTCTGACCCACGAGCTGAACCTGCATTCCCATTCATAGCCAGATGCTCAACTGATTAGCTTCAAAATGGATCTGCATTTTCCTATGTTTCTTTTATGCATTTTCTTAATAGAAGATTTATCCACAGCAATCGGATCATGAAGTTGTTGTCGTAGCAGTGGTTCTCTGTGTTGGTCCTAACAAATGTCCATATCGCGTTTCCCTGGTTTCTGAGGATCATGTGAGGAGGACGTGACAAGTGTGATCAGAGCGCCTGAGGCTCATCCTGTGCCGTCATCTATCATTGGCTGTCACACACACACACACAAAATGGAAAATGTGACGAAAGGCTCAGCTTTTTGCAGCAGATTTAGTTCTTTCATGTCGTACCCATGATTTAGTTCCTGTGGACAGGATATCTTTCATGGCGGATGAAGCTCTGTTAGTTTCTCAGTCATAATAATGGCACTGGTTTGGATGACGTAGGCACCCCTTGCACCTCTTGGGCTCTGCTTTCTTTTTTTCTGTCTTATATTAAACCTTAACCTCAAAATTTGTTGAATTGAAAAAAAGTAACTGCATTGATAGGGTAGTGCCTGAACAGGGCTGCGTATTGTTTGGGTTTCTTACAGTACTGGTGTCAGTTTGATACTTTTAAAATCTTACCAGGGGATTTATCAACGCCTGAACCAATATTTAAAAAACTGATGTTGGATGACACTTAAACTACTGTTTGGGAAGAAAATTGTTAAATTGAAGAGTGTATTAAAACAGGATGGTCATGAGTCCATAAAATGTCTTGAAGTACCTGTGAAATAAAAAACCAAACAAACATTTTTAGATGATATAAGCTAGTTTACGCCAAAACAGTTTGCATTAAGAAGATATAAATATCCAAAGCTTGCAGTTTGTCACTGAATAAATGAATCAACTTTTTATTTATTTATTTTTAACGTCATTTCATTCTTCAGATTTTCATTATATCTTCTAACCAATCAAATGCTCTCCAGTATCTGGCATGTCTTGCCCCTTTCAAGAGACCCCTGCTCCTCCATGTTACCCAGCTTCATTGTGATTGACCCAATAACGGTTAGCAATCATTAGATGAAAACTAGCAAGTTGTGCTCCTAAAGCACAAGAGAAGCACAGCATTTCTGTTATGCTTTATTTGTTTTAGCAAATGCTATTATCACTCCAGCTCCAGCTTCTTCAGCATGACAAGAATGAGCTAGTTTTTACAAATATTTAAAATATGTGGCTAAGAAATAACTTTTTTTTTGGTTGTGAGACCAGAGAAAATTTTCACAAGGCACATAAAAATCAGACTGGGACAGTAGAAAAAAAGTCCACAGTATTGAGCATGTGTATTACAGCTTTTGGGGGTCTTAAATTTCATACAAGTTGGCAATAAAGCTGGAAATTGTTTTTGAATATACATTTAAAGGCCTGGATACAGCAAGCCTTCGGCAGAAGAGAGTGCTCTAATTGGTTATTCAGCAACAAATCAGGGCACAAGAACAAAAACTGAAGTAACATAGCAAGTAAGCGATTCAAGTCAAGATGGAACACAAAGAGGTTGACTGTAATTTTGCTACGTTTCTCAAATATGTTCAAACAACATGGATTATTAGATTATCAGACATATTTGCACGAGCAAATCCCTCTGTGGGGACTGACAAGTACTGTGGTAATGGTACTAAATCCTGCTTTTTTTTTGCATGTTTTGCACGTGTGCGTCAGAAACAAGGTTTTAATAGTTTTGGAATTTTCAGTTTTTAATTTTTTGGAAGTTTTAGTTTTTATTTGGTTTTGACTTTTTGTTTTCAAATTCAGTTAGATTTAATTAGTTTTTAGATGTACATTTAGTAGTTTTTATTACTTTTATATTTTGAAATTGCTTAGTTTGTTTAGTTTTTATTCATTACAGTATTAGTTTTTGTTTGTATTTTTTTGTTTGTAAGTTAGGATATTTGTTAGGTGCAAGATTCAAAATCATCAGAATAAATATACGATCAAACACCTGGCAGCGCGAAGTATATAGATTTACTTCTCAAACGCTTACAGTATGCATTACATGTAAATACATTTACAAAGATGAAAACAAAAGACATTTTTGCTATAATTTTACTTAGTTTTAGTTCGTTTTGTATGTACATAATACAGTTTCTCTTAGTTCTATTTTTTTAAACTGTTTTAATTCAGTTAACGAAAAATATTTTTTCAACTTTAGTTTTCGTTTTTAGTTCGTTTTCATTAACTATAATAACCTGCTCAGAAAGTCGGTAACAGATTACTGGCCCCCTGCTTTCTCATGCAGGCGCAGAACACACACTCTCGAATCAGTGTGCTTCTGTCACTTTGGTGTGTTCATGGGCAGTTTTTTGGTTCAGATGGAACAAAATGTGAGCCAATGCGAAGCCACAACACAGTTTTTCGTTGCCGCTAGTTGTTTGGGTGCTGTCCTTTAAACTCAGACCTACACTCTGAAATTAAATCTACCTGTCATCTACTATCAATCCAATATTTACTATTAACATTAAATTAGCATAAAAACAAAGCACTGGGATTACTCCTAAAACAGGTAGTATTATTACTGCAAAGAAGCCAGATAATAATAATCCTGCTGTGAAATATGGAATTGACAAGCGTGAGAGATTTGACAGGCGGCGCCAGAGCGGTGTGCCAACCTGATATCAATGCTAAACTAATGTGATGAAAATGCATGCATATCCAGTTCATTTTAAATCTGCTTGCATCAACTTCATTTACATACAGGATTTTGCAAGGCTAATATTGTGCTGAAATGGACAACAATAGTTTCCTAGCGAGCTTGCTCACAGTCCGCCCAGAGCATTTATAAACCGATACTTAACAAACATCTGTTGAAAAAGAATATGTGACAGGACTGTGGTTAAAGCCGCTTCCTAATAACAGAGTTGAACTTCACAGCTTTGTCAATGGACTTTTATTCCTCAAACAATACACAGGAGGATTATGATCCATTGAAGTTTTGTCTTGATGTGCATAATTGCATGTGTTTTTTCCACATTTTTGGGGGGGTTTGTTCTGAATGTTGTATTATATGATGTGGCTTGTTTAGCTCTGACAGGATGTTTGAAGCATATCTATTTAAGCACACAAACACCACAGAAACTGACATTCAAGTAGCACAGACAGACTTCCTGCTTTTCAGAGAAGAATCTGCACTTCCTGTGAATTTCATTGTGCATCTCGTGTCACTCGCAGTCGTATGAAGCACACCCACTCTTGTGCCGCTCACACAAAAGAAGCGTTTCTTCATTCTCTGCCAACTCGTCTAGAAGAACATCACGTTCTGTGGTAAGACAGCAGGCTGGTAGATGATTGTTTAGGATCTGATTCTTTGTTGGGAGCAGAATCATGTAAGAAAATGATATCTTGACGTTCAGGTGTCAGAGGTGTGTTAGATTTTTACAGGTTAGTCTTGGGAAGTGCAGATGGTACAAAATGCAGAGATCCTTCTTTCAATTTAAACTTGTTTTATAGAAGCAACTGGTATTAAGACCATGCACATGTTGCAATAGTGTTTTTCCAAGTGTGTGAATGTTTAGCTGTGTTATAAACAAGAAGCATGTAAATATGCTATAATTCAGTATTAGAAACCAGTCGTAATATATAGAAATATCAATCATTTTGATTGATAAAATGTATTGCACTGGTATATTTGTAGGGATAGCCAACAATACATTTTAGAAATCATTTTATACATTTTTCTTCTATGCCAAATATCATTAGAAGATTAATTAAAGATCATCTTCTATGAAGGTATTTTTAACTTAAATTCGTAACAATGCGTATTACTAATACAATTTGTTTGTTTAGCTTTAAAGGCGATTTTTATTTATTTATTTTTTTCTAAATATTTAGATTTTTTTTTTCTGGCGACCCCAGATTAGTAAAGGGACTAAGCCAAAAAGAAAATGAATGAATGATGCACAGCTAATGTTTCTTTCCATACCGTAAAACTTCCAGTAAACAGTCAATGTGACTTTTTTTTTTCAATTTTATACGGTTCCTTTTACAGCATCGATGTTGTAATGTAATTAAAATATAATCTGTTAAATAGACTTCAGCATTTGTTTAGTTGTTCAAGTGTAAAACGAGATGAGAAGCCGTTTACACGCAAACTCTTCACAGAAATGCCAACTGGCTCAGCCAGTTCTCAAACAAGCGACCTTCTTGCTGTGAGGTGACAGGGCTAACCATTGAGCCTCCGTGTTGCCTGCGGTTATTTTATTGGCTTGTTTTTTTATCAATCTAATTTAACTTGCTAAAATAAATGTAAAAAGTCAGACAAAATTATTTCATATTATTTAATTACATAATAAATAAATATTCTTAAATAACAAATTTGGGAAATCCCGAAAAACTCTTATTAATATAAGTCTTTGATCGTTGGTTTGACATGTTCACTGAGAGCCGCTTAATGAGCCTTTAGATCAAATGTTCCTTCTGATGAAGTTCTGTCAGTGTTTATTTATTTATTCATATATTTATTCATTTAGCTTTATTTTAAGATCCTAAGACGAGCGTCAAACCAAGAACCACTAGGGGCGCCAAATCTGATGATGCAGTCAATCACTGCAGGGAGATGTCAAAACAGCGTTTTTCATAGTTTTATTATTTAGGCATGTTGAGAGCAAACTTGCTGCTAAAGTACAGATTGTTTGTTTGCTGTGAGGTATCATTTCAGAATGTGGGTTATTGGGTGGATGAAGTCAAACTCCAGCTGAATTCTTTTTTAGTGTGCAACTAAAATTGACATTATGACTATTGAGATCGTACAGTGTGACATGAGGATCAGGAACCAACTCATCAAATTCATGAATCAATTAATCAAAGAAACCACAGTGTGAGCTGGGCTTTAGGATATTAAAAGTGCCAGTGTTACTTATGTGTTTACTTATGTGTTTACTCAGTGTTTACTTGTGGTCACGATGTACTGTTTTATGTCATATGTTGTGAAAATGACATTATAAATTGCTTTAAGAAACTGCTATGTTTCTACATTGCCTCTCTGAGGGTTTAATCCACTCCACTTCCCTTTCCATCCCCCATCTCTCTCTCTCTCTCTGTTTCTTTTTTTTTTTTCCTCTGTCATTTAGTAACGTACTTGGTGTTTTATGTCTGTGTTTAGCGGAGCTCGATGCAGAACATGCCCAGAAAGTGCTGGAGATGGAGCATGCGCAGCAGGTCAAGCTAAAGGAGCGACAGAAGTACTTTGAAGAGGCGTTTCAGCAAGACATGGAGCAGTACCTCTCCACAGGATACCTGCAGATCACCGACAGGAGAGGTCAGTTTCTCATTTGAGAACAACTACTTTCACACACATACTGTACCTGTTCAGTTGCATGACATTGGATGTAATGCTCTCCATAACTCTTTTCACTTATAATGTATTTTCTGCTTTAGCTTCCTGTATTTGAGCTATTTGACATGGATGATACTGATCAATGTTTTAGACTTCAAAATGTAATTTCTTTCATAATAAAAGAGCAGCAAATTAGTTTAAACGTCAGTCTATATGATGTGCTGCTTAAGGCGGCGTCTTTCCTACATGAATATTTAAACAGACCGTGTTAAATGGGAGGTTAAAGAGCTTCTGTGAGAATGCCGATGGTAAACTGATGGTCTTTTCTTTCCGCTCTTTTTCCTTAATGCTGCCCTGATGTGTGAGGTATGCTTTCCCATGGTCCTCTATTCTTCAGGACATCTCTGTTCTATTCTGATCCGTCCATCTGTCAGTCTATTAAAGGGGCTACATGTTTGAATTTTCATTTATTAATGACGTAAAAGGTGATTTCCTAAGTTGAAAGTCTACATAACCTGATATTTAAACAACAAATGAATTGCTGGGAAAATGTAAATGATGTGACGTGTATGTGCACTCCTGAGAGCCTTTCTTTTCCTCTGTCACACATGAAACGAAGGGTTAAACAGTGGTCAGGGTAATTCAGAAAGTCATGTAAAGAAAAGCGGTTCATTTAAACTAAAGTCTTCTGTGTTTTTTCATCATTTTAATTTACTTATCAGACTTTCACCCACCTCGTAAAAATTAATGTTATGAAACCCCAACATGGTGCGGCTACATATCAACTTCGATATAAAACAGCCCTGGGAGTGAGTTAGTAAGTAGCGAACTTTCAGCCGGTAAATTGCTGAGCTGCTGCAAACACAACCACTTTGCAATAATCAGATGCTGCCTTAAAGGGATAGTTCACCCAAAGGGGAAGGTATTTTACTTTTCCTCCAAATATTCTAATCCTGTTTGCGTTTCTTATTTCTGTTGAACAGAAAACAGGATATTCTGAAGAATGTAGAAAAAGTAGCTATTAACTTCCATGGTATTTTTGTCCTCTCTATGTATGTTAATTGCTGCTTTTTTCCAACATTCTTCAGATTATATTGTTTTGTGCTCAACAGAAGAAATATTATAAGTTTAGCATCACTTGAGTGTGAGTAAATGCTGAGAAATATTTCAGTTTTGGGTGAACTATCCCTTTAAAGTGCATTAAGTTGCAGGCTGCAGTTCACCTCACAGCCACTGGTGTCGCTAATAATAAGGGTTTCTGAATTCTACACGTATCCCCTTTAATTGTATTGCGAGTTGTTTCTGTGGATTTGAACTGTATGGAGGAGAAAGAAGTGATTGTGTGTTTGGTTCTCGGGCAGATCCATTAGGCAGTATGTCCTCAATGGAGGTGAACGTTGACCTGCTGGAGCAAATGGACCTGACAGACGTGTCTGACCATGAGGCTCTGGATGTTTTCCTCAGCTCTGTAGGGGAAGAGAGCAGCACTGTGTCTCCTGATGCAGGTTTGTCTTTGGCTTTATTGCATTTTCATTTCAGTTTTTTTTGTTTATTCTGGTGTTTTTGCTCTGTGTTTCTTTCTACTTTTGAAGACACAAAAAGTTTTTTGAAGAATGCTGGTTGATAGGATACATTGACTTCCATTATTTTTTTCAAGCTTTGAAAGTCAGTGGGTGCCATCAACCAGCATTTTTTTTGACCAAACCGAATGATCTTCTTTATTGATTTTGGAAGAAACCAGGGTGTCCAAAGGGTCTTAAAGTCTTAAAATGTCTTACATTTCAAAATCTAAATTTTAGTCCTTAAAGAGTCTTAAATTCACTGAAATATTGTCACTGAAATATTTAAGTTATCCAATCCAAACAATAAATCTCAACAATAAAACTTTTAGCAAAACTATTTATTATAACTTATTATAACAGTCTGTTGTGCATACATACATTTAGTTTAAGTTTTTTAAGAGTTTTTTATAGTTGTGTTGAAAAAAATTTGAATGTAAACCACTAGTGTCTGCTTGTTTTGACACATTATTAAGTATTATTTATTAAGAAATAAGTTATTAGAATAATTTATTGATGGGACCATAAGTTAGCGTTTAGCCCTATTCATTAATTCTTGATGGTGTTAAAAGGTCTTAAAAAGTGTTACGTTTGACTTTGTGAAACCTGTAGAAACCCTGGAGACTCATAAAGGTTTAAAACCACATGAAACAGAGCAAACGATAAGTTAATTAGAATTTTTGTGTTAACTATCATAAATGTATTGTAAATGTGATTAAAATGATTGTGGTAATTCTTAAACAGATAATAACAACATATTTGTATAACAGTTGTTATAGAAAATAAAAATGATTATAATTATTAAATACATTGAAACTAATATAAGAAACTTTATATTTCAATGTAGTGATTATTTCATTATTGACAATAAATGTTAGTTGCTACATTACTGTTAATATTAATAACAATAATTATAAATATTTAAAACACAATTAATATATAATGTGTTTTACAGGTCAGTTAAATTATGATTTAATTCTTTTATCATTTGATTTATAGCACCGTCTGGTGAACACAAAAACAGCCAGACACAGGAAAAGTTTCAATCCTTAGGCCATCTACCTCATGAACAGTTAAATATCCCCCTACTGTGCCATGAACGTGTGCAATACTTTCTCACGCAGCACCTTATAACAATATACAATGCAGAACTTTCTCCATTCGCATTTGTACACAGCACCTTATAACTAGAATAATCATAACAAATCTGTACATACAATTCAACATCCTGAGCTTTTTGACTTATTGCATCTCTTTAATGTTTATCGTCTTATTTCATATTTATTTTGTGTTGTCACTTGACGCTGGCAGCTTCTGTAACCAAAACAAATTCCTTATATATATGTGTGTGTGTGTGTGTGTGTGTGTGTGTGTGTGTGTGTGTGTGTGTGTGTGTGTGTGTGTGTGTAAGCTCACTTGGCAATAAAACAGATTCTGATTCTGATAAAATGAATGATTAAATAAAAATTGTGTATATATATAACAGAAATAATGTTTTTTTTTCTCTAAAATTTGATTTTCCTATTTTTAATTCATAATTAATAATAATAAAAGCACATGCAGTTTTATGGCTGGTTTAAAACACATATACTAATATGAATTATTCTCAAGTCACCAGCAGGTGTGGAATCAGGCACTACGTGTATATAAATCCTTTTCTCATTACTGCAAAAAACTCCCTGCAAATCGAGATATATCCAGCTGCAGAACCGCAGAACCACACACGTTTCAGGCACACACAATCTAGCACACACGATTTAGGCAAACCATATATGGTACCTAACTAACTCCTTAGCATTATCGCCACCTATTGAATTTCACAAATATGGTTTCCTATTTCAGTCATTATTATTATATCATAACGATCATTTTAACATCTCTGTAGTTTCTGAACTCAAATTATGTAAATAAAAATAATTGGTTAAAGACACTTATGACTTTGTTCACGTGTCCACATGCACAAAGAAAACACAATAGACCGTCTAATTGTAGGATTAAGTGTAATAAACTAATTCAGGATCTTAGTATTATCATACTTGGTTAAAATCACTTTGTTGTAAAATATAAAAAGCAAACAATAATGTCAAATTAAAATAAATTACTAAAGTTAATCATTCAAACAATATATAATATAGTTATAAACTGATTATCTTATCTGATTATCTGATTATAAACTACTATCTTTTACTAAACTGTCACAGCTGTTAGTTATTTTTTATATATATATATATATATATATATATATATATATATATATATATATATATATACACTTATTATTATTTTTTTAATTAAATATTAATAGTTCATTTGTTTCTATTGCTAAATTTTGGTTTAAAAACAATATATTGCTCACTATAAATTACTACAGTATTTTATGTGGGAAATCATTAATTAAAAAGTTATTAGAAAATTAAGCAAATACACTATTAAATCGCTTGAGTAAAATATTAATATAGTGTTATTCATTTATTACATGTAAAAGATTTTTATTACATATAAAATGTATTATTGCCTATATTAACTTGCTATTATTTCCTTCATTATAAATGAATCCATTATATAAATTAAACCTGTCCAATTTAGATCGTTCAGCAAGGCCAGCAAACGAGTATCTGCCATACTGACTCTGTCAGATAATAAGACTGATCATCTATGATGACTGACAGAAAACTGTTCAGTCTATTATATTGAATGGCGATCGGAAACAACGTTACCCCCATTCGCCCGTCTCGATCGCAATATTTGTGAAATAAAGTAAACACTATTGTTTACTGTGTACAATATTTATTAACCATATTTATCAAAATATATCGATGACGATGTCCAAGAAGACGTTAATACCATTTACATCTGTCGTAACCGTATATGGTTTGCCTAGATTGTGTGTGCCAGATTGTGTGTGCCTAAAACGTGTGTGGTTCTGCGGGCCTGCAGCTGGATATTATTGTGCAAATCAGAAGAGAAAGTGTCCAGATATTATTTTAGCGCTGGAATGACTGATCACTCCAGGACTAATCAATATTCAGAAATCGATCACATGCTTAATTCCCCCTCACTTGTCCTGTGTGTCCAGCAGGAGGCCCTTCTCTAGAGCCCGGCTCATCTCCATCTGACATCAGCCTGAAGGTGCCCACACAGAGCGAGCTCCGGCACATCTCCTCCATCTCCTCGTCCTGCACCGACACGGTCAGCGGCACCACCGAGGGTCCAGACGAAGAGGAGAGCAGCAGCGGAGACTCACCGCTGGTCCAGTCCGACGAGGAGGAGGTACACGCTGACACTGCCCTCATGGGCCTCCCCGAAACAGAGCAGCTCAAAAGCTCAGACGACAGCGACACACAGGCCCCCTAGTGGCCACCCAGAGGAAACGCAATCAGTCCTGTTGCCTTTCTGGGGACGAAAACCTGCTTTACTTCAGGGTCCCGAGTGCTGAAGGCCAGCAGGACGCTTCTTCATGGCTGTGTGCGATGACACTTTTGGAGCTGTTTGAGCTCATCAGACTGTTAGCACTGTGATTTTTGCTTTCGTTTTTCCAGCACAGAACAAAATCAACATGTTTTTAAAGAGATAGTTCAACCAAAAATGAAAATTGCCATCATTTAGTCTTCCTCCAAAACAGGCTTCTGTGGAACACAAAAGAAGATATTTTGAAGAATGTTTTGTGGTACTTTTTTTTTCCATTTACTACAGACATCAATGACTATTGGTCATTAAAATATCTTTATTTTTGTTCTACAGAAACTCATAAATGTTTAGAAGCACTTGAGGGCGAGTAAATGTTCATCTTTTTGTGAACTATCCCTTTAAAATGACCTGACAAATCATAACTATATTGAAAAGAAAGATTTTACAGCGCTCCTGCTAATATAACACATGTATGTTGCATGACATTTGTAATGCGGAGCTCATTTTTGCATACACTGAGCTGACGGGAAGACTCCGAAATAAAATATCAGTTGAAATAAGAGTCAATAGATAGCTCTGGTGTAGGATTGATATTTCAAATCAGCAATCTATAGAGAAAATATCTTCCTCTGAAGATTTTGCTCCGAGTCTGTGGGATAAAAATAGCGGAGAACATTTGGACCATCTGTGGTGCTGATTTTAAAAGCTCCCCGTAAAGCAAGCTGTTGCTCTGAAACCTTGCTACCTCTAGGGGGGGAAAAAACACACTGACTGCAATGAAAGGAAGACATTAGGTACATGTTTTGGAAGGATTGACAAGTGATTTATTTATTAAAACAAAAATATACAAACCTGAAAAATAAAAAGTAACCAAAAAGATCTCCACTGGACTGGAGGACTGAGTAACAGTGCATATAAATAAACAGTACAAGGATCAGGAGTATTACTGTATAAAATAGGGTGAAGGGGATAACAAAGAAACCCAAAAAAAAAAAAAGATTTAAGGCCATAAAAAGTATACAAGCACATTTTGCAAACACTGTTGAGTTTTTTTGTGTTTTTAAACCTTAAATACAAGTCAGTCATTTGGAAAGGGGCGACTATCGTGTCTGATTACAAGACTTTGATACAGTCAGTGCAATGGGTAAGCTAGACTACATTACTTTACTTTTGGGTAAAAGATTTTGCTTTCGAATAAAAAAAGTAAAGCTAAAAAACTAGGGATCACCACTATGACATACTTCTCAGTGATTTAAGCAGCACTTATTTTTTTATGTATGTTTTATTTTCGTAGCAACCCTGTTCACATCTAATTTATATACGGATGAAGAAACCAATGTAGAAGTAAGGCTTTTTCTTCATCTTAAAAAACTTTGTCATCCAAACCCCTAGAGACCCGAACTCAAAGGCTCAATTTGAACATTTTACTGGCATAGAAACAGATTTGGGGCTTTTCTGTTTGCTTTTAGTGTTTAGCGGTTATATTCTATGAAAACAAATAAAAGAATTGTTCAGGAAACGCTGGAAACCGATTACAAATATAAAGTCTGGGGGGACAAAAATGTGTGGGATAAAAGGGAAAGTGCATTTACAATTGAGAGAGTCACGATTAAAAACAGGTACAAATTGCCCTCGGCGTCAAACGGTTTTCGCGGAAAGGCCTCAAAATGTGCTTTTAAAAGTGGGGAGCTCCTAGTGTACTTACACAAGGCCTTGAAACCTCCAGGTGTGGGATTTTTGCAGTCAGGAATATCGAAGACGTGTCAGATCTACACACAAGTGTCTGACGCTCTTTTTGCAGCTGGAGAACTGAATGCCAGTAAGTACAATATGTGTGGGCTGTAATCTTACATGTTTGTTCATGTTCCTGACAGCATTAAAGCCCAAAGTATGCTTTGTTTTATGTGCCGGTTAGCTCGCGCGCACTCAAAGTCAAACGTGTAGCCTTTAAAGTGTACTTCATTTTGAAATCTGTGCTTTCTCTATCCAGAAGTTAAAATGTCACTGTATGGCAAGCTGTTTTAACATGTTATATAGTAAAGACATATTGACTGAACTACCAATCCATCCATTTCCCACTAACACTTTCTCGCCAGTCGCAATCATTTTTGTTGAGCACATGAAAACAACGGCCAATCAGCAGTGTTTCTGAACATGATCAACGGTGCTCAAAGGTTAATAGCAAATGGACGTTTTTAAAATGTCAGTATCTATTGGTATGGAAGATGATACTTTTGACACTACATGTTACATCTGTTTTCATCCTATTAGTACTTTTTTAGACACTAGCATCCAGAACATAAGTCTCACACTCTCAAAATTCCTGGAGGGCCGCAGCTCTGCACAGTTTTACTCCAACCCTAATCAAACGCACCTTAAGGTGTTCAAGACTATTAGACACTACTAGATCAGCTGTGTTTGATAGGGTTGGAGCAAAACTTTGCAGAGCTGTGGCTCTCCAGAAATTGAGTTTAAGACCTATGATCCAGAATCTAGTACTAGTATACACCATTACATTCTCGTTTGATAACAAATCAAAACTGGCCACTTTGAAGGGCCCTTTGGAATGGTGTTTGGAAAATTACAACTGATGGACACTTTAAAAAATGATCTTTTGAGCTGGGAAGCTGTTTGGTGTCACACACTGCACTCAATTCAGAAGGGCTCATCCCTATGCTCTAATCCAGTGGTGTCAAACTGGGTTCCTGAAGGGCCGCAGCCCTGCGTACTGTAGTTGCAACCCTGCTTCAACACACTTAACTGTAGAGCATAGGCTGTGTTTGATTAGGGTTGAAGCAAAACTGTGCAGAGCCATGGCCCTTCAGGAATTCAGTTTGAGACCTATGCTGTTGGGCAGGGTTGCCCAAACTAGGTCCTGGAGGGCCGGTGCCCTGCAGAGTTTAGTTCCAACCCTAATCACACACACCTGGGCTAGCTAATCAAGTCTTACTAGGCTTTTTAGAAACATCCTTGCAGGTGTATTGAGGCAAGTTGGAGCTAAAATCTGCAGGACACCGGCCCTCCTGGACAGAGTTTGGACACCACTGCTGTAGGGTTTCAAACAAGACTGAAGGACTTAATTAGTACGATCAGGTGTGTTTAATTAGGGTTGAAACTAAACTGTGCAGAGCTTCTGGCCTTCGGAAACGTAGTTTGACGCCTGTGCTCTAATCCCTTCAGAGAGACCCATTCAAATTGCAATCCACCCTATGTAGTTAAAGACAGATCATCAAATGTTTTGTAGCAGAATTGATACTAGTCACCACCGAAAGAAGTACTAGTATATAAGAAATGAGGAATAACTTGTAGCCAATGAATAGGTCATAGTATTTAAGGGAAAACATTCTAGTACAGGTGTGGACAAACTCAGTCCTGGAGGGCCGATGTCCTGCACAGTTTAGCTCCACCTCTAATCAAACACACCTGCTTATAGATTTCTAGTGATCTTGAAGACATTGATTAGCATGTTCAGGTGTGTTTGATTAGTGTTGAAGCTAAACTGTGCAGGACACTGGCCCTCCAGGACCGAGTTTGCCCACCCCTGTTCTAGTATTTTTTATGTATTAAATGTTAAACAGCTTGCCATACACAATAAGTACAAAACACCACATACCTTTTGTTACTTTGTTATGCTATTGTTTCCAGAAGCTCATTCTGAAAGGAGGTTAAGTGAAAACTCTGAGTATGTTAAGCCTGAAATGAGGGGAAACTCCAGGTTTTCCACTCCAGAATGGGTAAAGCTGCGGTCACACTAGAGTTTGAGCATGTAAAATTCTGTCATATGGCGCTGCAAAAGGGGCGGGATTAAACAAGATGATTAAACATTTTAAAAAAGCTAGCGATTGCTCCATACTTTACATTTCTGTACACAAAGGTCAGGTTTTGTCTTCGATTGGTCTCACGCAATCATGTGATGCGATTTTATGGGTCAGAGTTCACAATGCTTGAACTTTGCAATGCAGTGACATGCAAAACTTGTTTCACGAGCTTGCATTTCAGGTCTGCCGCATTCGCATCTGTGTGAATGGAAGTCTACAGGAAGAAAGGTGCAGTGTGACCGCAGCTTAAGTCAAGACCATTTTTAAAAGGGAGGAAACTTATTCTCAGAATCAGTTGCCATGGTAAATTACTCTGTGAACCTAATCCCAGATTTTCTTGCAGTGATATTCTAACAGTGAACAGTAATAACTCTGAGTTAAGCCGCAGTCACACTGCACTTTTCACCCCATAGACTTCCATTCATACGCATGCGAATGCGGCAGACCGGAAATGCAAGCTCGTGCCACAAGTTTCGCAGTTCGCTGCATTGCAAAGTTCAAGCTTGGTGAACCCTGACCTGCAAAATTGAAGATGAAAACATGAGCTCGCTGGACAGAAATGTAAAATATGGACCAATCGCTTGCTTTTTTTAAACGTCTAATCATCTTGTTCAATCTTGCCCCTTTTCGCAGCGCCGTATGAACCTCAAACTCTAATGTGACTGTGGCATTACTCTACTCAGAGTTGATTGAGCTAACTAAATTCATCTCTTCTGAAACCAAAAACTCAAGAGATTCCCCAAGTTAAAGTTTTAAGTCATTTAATTGAGCCTCCTTATTGAAACAGGCCTGGGCCCTTCTCAGTGACATTACACACATATGTTAGAAAGCTGCTGAAACGAGAGATCACATAATAGGAGCGATAACGGGGAAAAATATTGTGTGTAAGCGATGATGAAATTTTCAACGCATTCACCATACGCATAAAAATCAAAGCATACGTTGTGCTTTAATCCATAATAGCCATGAGCCCAAGAGACCAACAGGCTTTAAGGGTGATGGAGAAAAGTGTCACTACAGCACCAGTTAAACACAAATGATAGGAATAGTATAGGATATATTTATATCTATGTATACGCATATCTATACTCGATTTAATGCTAAAACAACCCAAAAATACTCATCTAAAAACCAATCTCAATACTAGTGCAAAAGGTCGTGCTTGTTGAATGAGACCCAATAGTCTTATGTCAGGTGCCCCAAACAGTTGTGTATTCGACACGAAACGCGATGTAACACTTAACCTCCGTACATTCAATATATTGACTAACCAGCCGGCAACTACACGCATCTGTAATACAAAAGTGCAATAGAACAGATTGTTGTATTGATATTATACACTAGGTACAAAGAGTATTGAAGAGTGTTTGTACACAAGTATTAGGAACACCTGATATAAAAGGAGAGGAATGTTGTGGTTTATGAGCGTCCCGAGCTGGACAGGGGGACGGGGCCCGAGCTCTTGTTTCTGGGGCTCCGCTTTGCTGGTGCTTTGCTGGAGCCGACGCTTCTTTGCTTGACTCCAGCTTTTTCCAGAGCTCGGCCACACACTCGATTCACCAGACTGTTGAGCTGCTCCTGAACAAACAAAGACCAGAAGGAAATCAAATTTCAATAATAGATATTTCACTAATGGGTCACACAAATGTCTTGATACTTCAGGCTGTTGATGTTGCCATCCACTCTGCAGATCTCTCACACGCCCCCATACTCAATGTAGCCCCAAACCATGAATTTTCTTTCACCAAACTTGACTGATTTCTATGAGAATCTTGGGTCCATGTGGGTTCCAATAGGTCTTCTGCAGTATTTGTGATGCAGTTCAACAGATGATTTCTACCTTCTAAATCTTTTGACCCTTTTTCAAATGATCAACTAGAATCAAGTTATTATTTGTTGCTCTTACAACTGAGATAAACCGCAAGACTTTTGTCAGGCAGTGTATTTACAACATAATTAACATTTGAACTGAAGTGAATCATAAAAGTTTTTCAAAATTGTTCTAAGATGAAGAGTTAAATCAAAGAATCTAAATGTAAAAATCTAGAAATCTGATATACACTACTGAACTTTTACATTGACACAAAATATTACTATTTCAAATAAATTCAGTTTTTCCCAAACATTCTATACTGTTTTTAACATTGCAATAATATTGTACTTTGTACAATATTAAATTTTACACTATATTTTATAATAAAATAAATAAATAAATAAATTATATATATATATATATATATATATATATATATATATATATATATATATATATATATATATATATATAAACACACTAGTAACGCCAGAGTTTTAAAACATTCTATATAAAGAGCTGATCAAATACGTTTTTTATTTTTTGTAGATTCAATATTAATTGTCATAAGCCATAAATGTGTATTTTTAACCTATATTCCATATTCTGAATGACTGTTTGCATTTGGAAAAAAAGTGGTTTTCAATGTACCCCAAAAAAGTTTTCTTTGATTAATTCACCATTTGTAATCTGGTAATAGCCGTACATTTTAAAATACATCAGTAGCATATGTACTGACCAAATTGATTCATATCTTGAATCTTGAATCTGAATCAATAAAATTGGGCCATCTGAATCAATACCCAGCCATAGTAAAACAAAATAAACGCATTTACAGTAACTGATTGAACTTATATTTTACTTCTATATGAAGTGCTTTGAAATATGCTTTTTAACACAGGGTGAGACATAGGGTAGCTCCTCTCCTTCAAAAAAACAACAACAACCAATAGAGTTCTGTTTTCTCACAGCTCTGCCAAGTGCATCACATGAAAAGCAAATGACAAGTGTCCTGAAAGGAGCGGGACATGTCAGATACTAGCGAGCATTTGATTGGTTATGATTTGATGAGAAACTGAAGTATGAGGCAACTAAAACTATTGATCCATTTAGGCAGGAGTGACAAACTGCGAGCTTTATATGTTTATATCAGTTTTATATCTACTAAATGTGAATTTTGTCACTGTTTTGGAGCACACTAGCTTATAGATATCCTTAAAAATGAACTATACTATCTTCTAAAAACCTGTATTTAACTTTCATGGGACCTTTAATACATTTAGATTTTATCTTCAGACGCTACAAAAAGTAAAGAGTGTCGGGTCATGAAGTACCTCAGAGTAGCGGAACATCATCTTGAGGCCGCGGGGAGACCTGCGTTTCTGGATGTAGCGGAGAGCACACTCCAGACAGAAAACCACATTATCACTCTCATGAACCACCTGTGGAAGAACACACAGCATTCAGAACTCCAGCTTCGGCTCGTCACATGTGCAATGAGCTTTACCGTGGTACTTTACCATAGAGAGGTAGCAGAGATGCTGGCACACTTGACAGCGTCTGTCGGCCGTGTCTTCAGTGAATCTGGAGCGCTGCTGCTTCCTCCTCTCTGTGGGAGATTCACAGTTTGTGCCGTATCTGGCAGACAGACGGAGCCCGGCCTCAAAAAGCTCCCTGCGCTGGCGAATCTCTGCATCCCTGAACACACACACAGCAGCTTTACTCACAGCTAACACTAACTATTCTAATGTATGCTGGATCTTGTGTTTTGTAGTTGTGCGACCCTTAATTTTCTGTAAACTAACGGTGATGACACTGCAAATGTAAAACCATGAAATATTCATTCATTCATTTTCTTTTCGACTTAGTCCCTTTATTAATCTGGGGTCGCCACAGTGGAATGAACCGCCAACTTATTCAGCACGTTTTACACACGTTTCATTCACAGACACACTAATACACTACGGTAAATTTTAGCATACCCAATTCACCTATACCACATGTCTTTGGACTTCTGGGGGAAACCCAGCCAAGACTCAATCCAGCGACCTTCTTGCTGTGAGGCAAACGTGCTACCCATTGCACCATCGTGTCATCTAAATATAAATTATTTTATTATTAATAATTTAATATTAACTCATTAATATTATTATTAATTAATATGAATGTTTTTATAATTATAATAATAGTCAAATATTGTCCATATGTTTCCATTACTTTTCATTTTTAAGTTTTAGTCATTTAATTAGCTTTTGAAAACAAATTTTGTTCAAGGTGTCCCATATGTTTTACTTAATGTAATTATATTTAATTATAATAACCCTGTTCTGTATTGGACACAAGTTGATGAAAAACGATTATAATATTGACGAATCTCCAGTAATGCTGTGGTTAAATCAGGGTAATTAGATTAAAAATGTTAAATGTAATCATTGAAAAATTTGTTTTATTAGTTTTTAAAAATGTATTTAATAACAAATATTGTTCAAGGTGTAAGATATCTTTTATTTAAAGGGCACCTATTTGACCTCTTTTACCAGATGTAAGAGAAGCCGTTGGTGTCTCCAGAATGTATCTGTATCAGCTCAAAATGCCCATCAGATTATAGAGTCCAGAATCTGCTTATTATTGGTCTCTTAGTATACTGTAACTGTTTTGTAGCCTGTGGCTTTAAATGCAAATGAGCTGCTTCTCCCCACCCTCTGTTCCCATGTGCGCGTCTACTTTCCTGTTCAGATGAACAGCAGTCAGTGACAGAGACAGACACAGATGAAGCTGAAATACAGCTCATTCATCAACAATACCAAGATTATTTCATGCATTTGTAGTGGAGTTTATTTAAGCCTTTCTCAAATGATGAGTCTCGCACACCATGTGGCTGTGGTGATTATAGCAGTTAAGAATTACATGGCGATTTTACTGTTACAAACATGCTCTGTTTTAAAAACGTACTTATTAAACTTATAAAAATCTCAGAGAGCTGTAACAAACGTTTTAATAACAGTTTATTTGCTAAAATTGTTCTGTGGACATGTTATTATAGAAACATGGCATCTGTCAATCAATTCAGTGGGCGGGGAAACCGCACTCCTACATCATGTTGCAGTGGGCCTCAAAATGGGAAGGATTAAGATCCTATTTTACTATCAGTAAATTTAACAAAAGAGACTTATTGTGTTTCTGTCACTCTAATATGACTGTGGACACACCATACCTGCACACAGTTCTGTCCAAACAGCTTACAAAAGTTGATTTTCATCATAATAAAAAAAAAACAAGTATTTTTGACAATGGTGTAATATATTTCATATGGAAAATCATTCAATCTTTTAACATTTTAAAATGCATTTTTAGGGTCTTCATCAAAATAGGATCTATCAGCAATTATAAGACAGAAAACATGTTTGTTGCCAATGGCTTAAAACAAAACCGAATCTTTACAGGCCTGCTGCACCAGTCACGTGACTGAAACTGTGAATGAACGTGCTCTGATTTGCTCATCTAATGAATAAACAGCACAGTGCAGTCAACGATACTGACTGCTGACCCCCATTCATACAGGGCATCTGCGTTTATTTACTTTGGAGTGACATCAAGCATCGACAACCTGCATCGTGGGTCCATCAAGTCACGTTGGTTCTGTTGCTTGAGGCAGATGCTGAAAAACGTTCAACTTTAAGCACAAACAGAAGTGTCAGCCAATCAGATTGCTTTATGCAAATATCAGTGCAGATGCTAGCAATCACATACCGGAGAATAACGGTACACTCAAAGAATAATTGTTGCTTCTTGTTCAAACTACTTAATTAAAATGAGCTCAATCAACACCATTTATGAGTTTTTTGGAGGGACAACTTAAATGTTTTATGTTCAGTCCACTTAAGTTTGTAAAAACAATGAGGTTAACGTAGCCCATTTGTGTCGGGACAACATGAAGGAATTGTGCTGAACCCAGCATTTCTTTACAGCGTATAGATAAAATGTAGGAAAAGCTTGTTATCACGGTTGGTAATTGTCCAGTACTTTATGATCAATCTTTAGATGCATCTTTATACTCTACTAATAATAATTATGTGTCTTTTTTGTGTCAAATTTCAAGACGGATGTGATCCATTGGTTTCTAGCCGTTGAAACTTAATAAGAGTCCAGTATGAGGGCAGTTTTGTACACACCTGAGATCTCTGAAGAGACTGGAGACGGCAGTCATGAGCTGCTTGTTGTCCCGCTCACATGTGGTGATCTGGTAGAGCAGTTTCTCTGTTGAAAAGGGCTCCTCAATACGACGCCGTTTCAGATCCTGCAAAGCAAACGCGGCACCCGAGTGTGAAAGACTGGCTAAAACTCACTTCTGAAAACAGCTGAAGGAGAGTTAAAGTGTCAGTCACCTTAGCTGCCTCATAGCCCAGTTTCATCCACTGGAGGTTGGCGAAGTGTACGGTCTCTGAGACGCTGTAGCCACAACACACCTTAGACACAAACGTCCCTGGGAAACAAACCATGAACTGGCCACTGTGTTGCACTGTCCGGTACACTTTCACCCCTTTGCGACGGAGCACCTCTGGAGAAATCTGAGGAGGACACAGAGGAACATCAGCTCAAAACAGTCCCATTACCGATTACTGAAAGATGGAGGACTTAAAGGGGATCTATTATGCCCCTTTTTACAACATATAATATAAGTCTCTGATGTCCCTAGAATATGTATATCAGTGTTTCCCAACCCTGTTCCTGAAGGCACACCAACAGTCCACAATTTCAACCTCTCCCTAATCAAACACACCTGAATCATCTTATAACATCAGAAGAGACTCCAAAACCTGAAGTTAATGGGTCAGATAACGGAGACATCCAAAATTTGTACTGTTGGTGTGCCTCCAGGAACAGGGTTGGGAAACAATGATGTATATGATGTTTCAGCTCAAAATACCACACATATATTTTTTAGAACTCTTTGAAACTGCTCTTTCAGGCTTTGATCCAAATTGTGTCATGTTGGTCACTGTCACTTTCTGCTCCCTGCTCTCTTTTCATAAATGGGCGGAGCTACAAATGCCTATGTGTCAGCATAGTGTCAGATTCAAAACAAGACTAACGTCCTACACTAATGAGGGACAGATCGTCACATTCTCCCTCAGATGACATGTACAAAGGAGAATGTCAATCAAAGTGTTCCTGCAGACTGTTTTTTCCAAGTTTGATTATAAAAAATAAAAGTAATACATTTTTACCATTAGAGGCTTGCTAAATTTATACACTGTGGCCACACAATGGTTTAAACCCCGCATAAAAGGTTTCTGTAAAGAAAAAAAAAAAGTCCTTACAATAACATGTAAGTGGGAACCAAAATGATTTTTGATACAGTCCAAGCATGTGTAAGCTCTTTTAGCTCAAGATTAATTCAGTCCCCGGTGTTTCAGGGAATGATACAGGAAATCATATTTACCAACACTGATCAGATTGTATAACTAAAGTCCTACTAGATGAATTCTGCTGAATTGTAAAAGCATTAATACTGTAGATATGGACTCGTGTCTACTCTTTGTTTGTAACTAAGGTGCGCAGTATGAATGTAATTTTATTAATATTATCGTATTTTAATTATTTATTTTATTTATCTTATAGTATAGAGAGCTCTGCTGTGACATGGGAATTAGAAAAGTCTAAACAAACAAACAAAATGATGGTTTTGTCATAAAATTTAGCAGAATACAAAATGTCCTAGTTTTCCCCCTTACAGTGACAGTCAAGCGGCTCTAAAATTGAGACTGTTATTTTTGTCATTAATTTCTGCAAATGGAAACATTGAATAATGTCAATTCACTCAATAAAAGCCCTACAATGACTTTTGTTAATAACATTTCTGCAAAGCGCAAGAGAGTCTATTTTGAAGAAAAATATGATGGCCAACATCAATGGGGTTTTCTGCAGAACACAAACAGAATTTTGAATTCCTTACAAATAAATGAATTTATATCCAAATAAAAATAGTTTTTTGGCCATGAATTATTGCAGAACATGAAAAAAAATCTTTATTAAAAAGGTCTATTTGTTGAATACAGTGAAGAAGGGATTAGAAATAAATGTTTGCCATTACATTTGAAGATTTTAACCCATTTGTGCCCAAATTTGTCTAAATGTTTATGTTTGTGGCCTTGTTAATAGTGTCCTATATGAGCATGTTTGGCATTTATTTTCTCCAGGTTTTAATTATTATTTTTTTTATAGAAAATTGTATTTGAATATGTAACAACTATAGCTGCTGGTGGGCAAATATGTTAGCACCCTCCAAGGAAAAATGTGTAACCAAAAAAATTATTGGTAGTATTTTGGGTAGGCTAAATTGTCTGTAGTGTATGTGTGTGAATGAGGGTGTATGGATGTTTCCCAGTGATGGATTGCAGCTGGAAGGGCTTATGCTGCGTAAAACATATGCTGAATAAGTTGGCGGTTCATTCTGTTGTGGAGACCCAGATTAATAAAGGGACTAAGCCAAAAAGAAAATGAATGAATGAATATAAATTGCCTTTATTTAGGAGGGTTTGCCTCCATTTTGCATTCTGGAATAAGGGGTAGGAAGTTGAACGCCTCATGTGACAGAAAACAAATCAATTCTTTTTTTTCTTTCTTGAATCTTTCATTTGGTTGTTTGCTTGCATGTCGTTAAGTAATGAAACATGGATAACATGTAGAAAAATTACTTCAAATAAAAGTAAGCAACTATAGCTGCCAGGGGGCTTAAATGGGTTACGTGAACAAAAGATGTGAAAACTGTCAGAAAAACGAATTTTCTCTCATTCCATCTTTGTTTTTTTGTCATTAAATATTTTGTTTTCTGAGAGAAACAAAAGCTGGTATTTAGATGTTTTTGGTCATACACTGAGTCAATATTTGAAGTCATTTATATTTTGTCATCAAATTTTTACTTTTATGAAAAAAAGAGACAAAAATCAAAACTGTGTTTTTTTTCTAAACATGTCTTAAATATAGATTTTTTCTTCAAAGAATGAAAGTAAGTGGGCTCACAAAAAATTCTGAATTGACCACGACTGATATCAGGAAAAAACTGAAACTGTGATGTTGAATATTTAATTTCTTGTAAACAAATAAAGTGAAAACAAGCAGTGAAAGGCAGATATATATATATACAGCTGAAGTCAGAATTATTAGACGCCCTGAATTATTAGCTCCCCTGTTTATTTTTTTCCCCAATTTCTGTTTAACAGAGAGAACTCATTTCTAATAACTGATTTATTTTATCTTTGCCATGATGACAGTAAATAATATTTGTCTAGATGTTTTTCAAGACACTTCTATACAACTTAAAGTGACATTTAAAGGCTTAACTAGGTTAATTAGGTTAACTAGGCAGGTTAGGGTTATTAGGCAAGTTATTGTATAACGATGGTTTGTTCTGTAGACTACTGAAAAAAAAATTACATTAAAGGGGTTAATAATTTTGACCCTAAAATGTTTTTGTTTTTTTTATTAAAAACATCTTTATTCTAACCGAAATTAAAACAAATACGATTTTCTCCAGAAGAAAAAATATTATCAGACATACTGTGAAAATTTCTTTGTTCAAACATCATTTGGGAAATATTAAAAAAGAAAAAAAATTCAAAGGGAGGCTAATAATTCTGACTTCAAGTGTGTATATATATATACATATACAATAACAAATATATAACAAATATATAACAAAGTAAAAATAACAAATAACTTAGTTAAAAGTAACAAAGGTCTTAAAATGTGTTTTTTATGTGGTCAGATTTACTTTAATATAGAGAACAATGGTTCTTTGTGGATCTTTAAATGATCTCATGTTGTGTTCCAAAGAAAACCGTTGACATGCAGGTGAGTAAATCCTCATCACAGAATGTCTATTTTGGCTGAACTGCACCTTGAGAGAGAAAGTAAACAAAGCTGATCTCTCACCATAATGTTTCTCTCCAGCATCTCCAGCCCTGGAGTGCCGTTAGCCTGTAGCAGTGTGTGAACTACTTTATCAAGTTTGGATTTCTCTTCAGCTGGAATACAGTACCTGAAGACAAGAAGCACAGTCACCGTCAAACATGCCCAAACATTCTGCTTCATCCACCTTCATCTCTTTTCTAGCAGCTGTGAAGAAAGGCTCACCAAATGCAGTCAGCACCAGTGTGTAGATAATCAATATACGGAAGGCTGTTCTGGTCCCGACACCAGCATGAGGTAGAAAAGACCATGCCTATGTTCAGCCAGGGGATGGTCACCCCTTCAGACAAACACACACGCACACATTCATTTCAGGATGATGATTTAACACTCGATCGTCAAGGTGTTTTATTGCATGCGTGGAATGTAAAGCTCTTAGGAAATGGTTGAAATGTTACCTGGCACAGCACCAAGATGACGTAAGATGGATCCTGAGTTATTGGAAAGGACATTAAGATTCCATCCATGCCTGGAGTACGAGACAAACAAATCAGAGGAAAGCAAACATTGTTTTATGCACAATGCTTTAAATTATTGAACACGTTACAATAAATCTTAAAGGAATAGTTCACCCAAAAATGGAAATTTGCTCTTCATTTACTCAAACTAAACTTTTATGACTTTCTCTCTTCTGTTGAACACAAAACAAGATATTCTGATGAATGCTGAGGCAAAACGCAGCCAAAGTACAAACAAAAAATCGACATATGATGCAGTAGCATGTCAGGGCGTCCCGAGTTCGAATCCCAGCTCGAGGACATTCCCTACCCCCCCTCTCTCTCCAATTTCGCTTCCTGTCTAAATACTGTCCTGTCTAAAAAAGGCCAAAAATAAATCTTAAAAGAAAAAACACATTTAAATGAACATTTATTGTATCTTATTATGGTATCATTTAGTTTAATTACACTACCTGACAAAAGTCAAGGAATCAAAGGAACCAAATGTTATGAAAAATCCGGTTTACAATATCATTCTATATTATTTTGTTTAAATAAAACAAAACACGACAACAAATTTTTATATATATTTACAAAATGCTACTTTTAAATGTACACAAACATTTACTGTGATTTACTATATTTACATTACCTGACAAAAGTCTTGTCATCTATCCAAGTTTTAGGAACAACAAATAATAACTTGACTTCCAGTTGATCATTTGGTATCAGAAGTGGCTTATATGAAAGGCAAAGGCCTCTAGATTACACTTATTTTACCAAAATAAAATATGATCATGCCTTGATTTTCAATTATTTCAATCCTGGAGCCCCTTGACCTTCTTTGCTTTCGGGAACTTTGATGTGGAGGCTGAATTATGAGAAGGAGCGCTATCCTGCTGAAGAATTTGCCCTCTCCTGTGGATTGTAATGTAATGGGTAACACAAATGTCTTGATACTTCAGGCTGTTGATGTTGCCATCCACTCTGCAGATCTCTCACACGCCTCCATACTCAATGTAACCCCAAACCATGAATTTTCTTTCACCAACCTTGACTAATTTCTATGAGAATCTTGAGTCCATGTGGGTTCCAATAGGTCTTCTGCAGTATTTGTGATGCAGTTCAACAGATGATTTCTACCTTCTAAATCTTTTGACCCTTTTCCAAATGATCAACTAGAATCAAGTTATTATTTGTTGCTCTTACAACTGAGATCAACCACAAGACTTTTGTCAGGTAGTGTATGTTATTTAGTACATTTAGTAGTAAACTACACTGCTCTGGGCAGTACTGTTTCTAGGCATAGGCAAACCAGACAGTCACATAGTGCGCCAATGAGCTCCCCCTGCCCCATTGAGAGTAAAATGATTAAAGTGGCTGCTTTTTAGAGGACATTAAACATAAAACTTTTCAAGAGCGATTTTTTAAGCAGACATAAATAATTCAGCTAATATTGTACTTTGAAGTAACGCCTGTGATTCAACAACTTCACACTGAAGAGAGCTGCGAAACCGGCAGTTTAGTTACAGGAGGCGTTCGCTAAACACTGCAGACTTCAGCATCTGACAAGCCGAGAGGAGCAGAGTGTAAGCTTCAAGCTGTTGTATTCACGCCTCAATCTGCCATGCAGTTAACATTATTAATGCTAACAGTGGATTTGTTGAATTGGGGTGAATGATAGTACTCTCATTTAGAGTGACAAAAACTCTAGAAACAGCCCTGGCACTGAGACGCTGAATGTCTATAGTTTTATATAATTACAACAATTTGTCAATCATACTAAACCATCTCACATTCACACATGCTAGAATGAACTAAAATAAGTTACAGGTAAAATTGTGTGTAACACTTTTATTTACTTGCCAATGCCAATTTTTACACATTTGGCACAACTTGAGTAGTGTCCATTTTAGGCTCTATCTGTAATATCTGTATACTGAATACATCTATTTTTCATATACGGTACATTATGATGTTACTGGATATGTTTAAAATGCTAAATATGTTATTGTATTTTCATGTTAACTGTAGTTAATATATTATGAACTAACCTGAACCTGAACTTACAATTTTAACGTAAAAAAGTTACCCATTTGTTTAACTCTTACTTTGAAAATGGCTCAGACTTGCCCACAGGAAATCCACTCCCATGAGTCTTTGTGTCAACTCTTCCACAGTGCACAGCAACATGGCTTTCCTTTTCATCAACCAATCGCCAGAACTCTTTCTGTGACAGAAACAAGAATTATTATTTCAAAAAATAATTAATAATTTCCGCACTTGAAAGAAATCTGTGGCAGTGAGACAGACGCACCTCGACTTCAGCCGTGTCCGGCTCTTTGCTGAAGCACATGTTCATAGTGTTCCTGGCTGCCCTGAAGAATGTTGTCAAAGAGAACGATTTCCCCTGTGGACGACAGACACACACTGAACAACTACAACAAATGCTGAACATAATTTACAGCAGTGTTTCTCAACCACGTAACTGGAGGACCACCAGATCTGCATATTTTCCATGTCTCCTTAACCAAACACACCTGATTCAGATCATCAGCTCATTAGCAGAGACTGAAAGAGCTGTAATGGGTGTGACAGACAAAGGAGACATCCAAAACATGTAGGGTTGCTGGTCCTCAAGAAACGTGGTTGAGAAACACTGATTTACAGAAAATATGAGTCACACCAGCTCAAAATTGAGAGAGAAAAAAAACACAGGGAGAACATGCAAACTCCACACAGAAATGCCAACTGGCCCAGCTGGGACTCGAACCAGCGACCGTCTTGCTGTGAGGCAACAAAGCTAACCACTGAGCCACCGTGCTGCCCATGCTACAAACATTTGTATTTATATTTACAATATATGATAGGAATTCCAAGTGTTGGATTGTGGCTGGAAGGGCATCCGCTGAGTAAAACATATGCTGGATAAGTTGGTGGTTCATTCCGCGGTGGCGACCCCTGACTAATAAAGGGACTAAACCGAAAGGAAAATGAATGAGTGTTGATATAATATAAGGGTAATGAACTGACGTAAATCTTTGACATACAAGAGGTCATTGTGCTTTACAACATCCTGTTGATTTCAGAACTCGAAACTTTCTGTCCAGAGACAAAAGCTTATTTTAATAAAGTTCCAGATGACGTTAGAATAAGCTTTGTCCTACTGTATGTTCACTTTATTTTACGGCAATTTCTTTACTATGCACAATTCATTGCTGGATTTTTACAAAGGCTGAACAGGCTCATCTGAGTACTAATCTATAAACTGTGTAATAGATATTTGAGCATACTACTATCCTGCTGAGATTCACTGGCTAATGTTGGGAGCAAACCGATTTTGAATAACATTTTAAGCGGATCTCAGAGAACAGTACAAATAAAGGAAGTTCATGACCACTTGAAAATAATACAGTTTGCAGAATCAAGCAGAAAATAGAAAGAATTGAAAACTGAAAGAGAAAACAGATTAGTTGTACTGGAGTTTCCACCTTATCTCGCCTTCTAATTTATTATATCGCTAGAAGTGAATAACAGATGGCAGAAATTGGTGAATTAGCTGTGCTACAAACATTCATTCATTCATTTTCCTTCAGCTTAGTCCCTTTATTCATCAGTGGTCGCCACAGCGGAATGAACCGCCAACTTATCCAGCATATGTTTTATATAGCGGATGTCCTTCCAGCTGCAACCCAGCACTGGGAAACACCCATACACAAAACAGAAGTGTGCGCACATCAGAAAATCTCAAAGACAGGTGCACGATCAAAAACAAACATTTGTAGAAAAAGATCCAAATAAACACCCATACACACACACACACACACACACGCACTACGCAAATAAATCCATTTGCACTTGCCATTACGACTTTTTTTTTCTATCCAATCACAAGTGTACGATGTTAAATAAAGCTGCAAATGGTGCTTTAAATATTTTGAGTTCGACCACCTCCAGAGGTTTACTTCACAGAGTAAATTGCTGATGTGGCTGAATGTGTCATAAAAAAACACCTACTGTAGTTTACCCCTATCACACCTGCTAAAGTGATGAGACACAATATAAGAATGAAGTGTCTCTAAAACCCCATCACAACTGGTCACATTGGTTATTCACAGTTCATAAAAATACACCAGCACCTAAAAGACAGCACACGTACCCTGTATATGCATTTGTGTTGTTCACTGATCATCCCTTCTTCCTCTCCTCTTTTCTCCAGTCTCCTCTGCCGGGTGCTTTTTGCCGTGGGGTCGAGCTCTCGGAGGTGTTCTCGCGCTCCGCTTCGGTGCAGCGCTCCGTTCACCAGTCCGTTTTTGGGCTCGCAGCGAGGAAGCTGCAAAGCGGCGTGCTGCGCTATGTCTCCCTGGCCCTCGAGGGGTCCATTTCTTCTCTCCAGGGCCTCCTTCTCTGCCAGCACCTCCTTCTCCAGCTGTGCCCTCTGCGCTGGTGACAGGGAGTCGTAAGACAGCAGGTACTGGCAGTAGGCCTCCTGGAGCTTGGCCAGCCGATCCTGAGCAGAGCGCGGGATGCCCAGCAGATCCGCCAGCCGGCCCCACGTCTTCAGGTCTGTCACCTGCTGCATGCCCCCCATTTCATTGATGATCTGGAAGAATCTGGCCAGGTCCAGCTCACAGCCACCTTTCAGGAAGCAGAAGAACACACATAAATCACCACCACATGTTGTTGTTGTTTAATTTTTGATTGACTTTTATTAAATTATTTTGTGCTTAGACTGATTAACCTCTTAACTGCCTGCTCCAGCTGTTGAGAATTATTGTAAAAACGATATGTTCAACTTCAATTGTTGCAACTCTTCTACACTTGATTTGCACAGATTTAAGCTTGATCTCATTTTAAATTAAGACACTTGTCAAACTGTAGCTGAAGTGAAGAACCTACCATGACATATATGAAAATAATAAAACAATACATGTATATTTAATTATTCATTCATTCATTTTCCTTCAACTTTGTCCCTTATTTATCAGGAGTCACCACAGCAGAATGAACCTCCAACTTTTCCAGCATATGTTTTACGCAGCGGATGCCCTTCCAGCTGCAACCCGGTACAGGGAAACACCCTCACACTCTCCCATTCACACACAAATACACTAATGACCAATTTATCTTAGCGGATGTCTTAATTTAGCGCTAAAATTAATTTGAAGCTGCCTAAATATGAATTGTGCAACTTAAAAATAGAAAATTCCATATTTTTCATCAAGGCGCAAGATGTGTTTGGCGCGATTTGTTGCCATTTTTTGACCAGTGCAACCCTATTTTTTACATTTTGCACCATGTTCTTTAAATAGCAAATCCATTTGCACCACTTTGTGCACTCATTGGTGTTACGGTCTAAAAAGGAGGTGTGTTAAGGCGCATTGTTGGCACGTTGGTCTTTTGAGGAACTGAAATAGACCACACAACTAACCAACTGAAAGCTGATTTAAAGTCCAATGCAGTGCGCCTATGCAGGTCAAAATGCTTACACATTGCTTAATAAACACAGGATGTACAGCAATACACAAATATATTTACATATGAAAACAGTTAAAGGATTTTTCTACATCAATATAAAAAACTCTGCCTCCATGCCTTCTTCATGTTGGGGGGCTTTTTCAGTTTATTCATGACCATTTGCATTTGTATAATGTTATTATTATTAGCAGTATTATTTATTATATGCATATTTATATTTGTTTTAATAAAAAAAGTTTAAATTTGCCCACCTGTCCAGTTTTGGAGATGTATGCGTCAATATATGGAGCATAATAATGGGACGTGTGTTTGGATATAACTCAGTTTTTGACCACACTTCATTATTATTGTTCATTTATTTATTTGCTGGAAATTAGAACTGAATTTAAAAATAGTTTTGAAACAAATCTTTGCGCCTAAATGAGTTTAAATATGTAGGCTAATAGATGTCTTCAGTGGAGTGCGTAGAACACCGTTTCCTTATCCACGAAAGTAAAGGAGTAAAGTAAAGAGTAAAAGTAAAGTAAAGAGAAAGTAGAGGCCGAACAGAGGAGGCTCATTCTTTATCCTCTTGCTGCAGATGGTCTGTTTAACTGTTTTCTCACTAGTGGAGCATTCAGTTTTTTCACTTACAAAGTCCGCCATGTAAATAGCAAATACGCCATGGCGCAACGCAACTGACTTTTAAAAGGAATAGGTGATGAGACTCTGATTGGTTTAATGGTTATGCTCAAAACACACCTATAACTCATTAAGAGAATAAGCACAACCCTGTTAGACCATGCGCCAGGGCGCGAAGCAATTTTTTCCATGCTTAAAATAGCAGAAGTGGATTCGGACATTCCCTTAATGCTTTTGTGCCATGTGCTTTAGACTTTGCGCTTAGATCTTTAAAATAGAGCTCAACGTGTCAGTCAATATAAAATGTCCAGGTCACAAACAAACTGTCAACAAAATGATTTGGTCTAATAATCACCCAGATCTCACATGGTTGCATTACCAAACATTAGAACACAAACTAATACGACTGAATTTATTGTACTTCAAGAACTTAAATAATAGTTAGATAAGTGCAGTAACTAATTCATTCATTAACACTGCTCTGTACAAATCATGGTGGCAGGGTTTGGTGGCAAAGGTTTGACATTTACCAGCAACTATAAAATATTTATTGTTATTTATTGTGATTTTATCCCTTAGATTATTGATATATGATATATTGGTGTAAATTTCCATTGCTTCTTGTTTATATCAGTTTCTATTTGTGCCCTATAAGCAAGTCTAATTGTAAAACTGCACAAACAGAAATGTTCTCTTCAAAGTCAAGTCACCTTTCCCTCTGATTGGACATTTCTCATAACAGTTCACACAGAGAAAACAAGCGTTCGCTATAACTTTATAATGAAACGTGTGCACAAATACCACATTAGTCATGGCATTCAAATGTCTGGTCACTGTCTGAGTGGCACACAGAAACTAAAGAAGGATTTGAGGTTGGCAAGAAGACAGCAACTCTTACTGGCATCGTCTAGATGACTTTGCCTGTTCAGTCAACAAGAGGCCAGACTGAGTCGTCTATCTAGATGAAGTCTTGGCTCTAGATGAACTGTTTAATCTCATCAAAGGAAGCTGACTTCGCTAGCGTGAGCTCGCTAATCGCTCCAAACTGGACAGGTCACTGACTGAATAACCAGTAAATGTGCACTTAAAGGGATAGTTCACCCAACAATTAACTTTTATTCACCACTTAATCACACTTAAGAAGTTCTACATTTCTTTCTATATTTCTTTCTTCTGTTGAACACAAAACTAGATATTCTGAGGAATGTTGTAAAAAAAGCAGCCATTTTAGAAACAAAAATACTATGGAAGTCAATGACTGCTGCATTCCAAAATTCTACAGAAAAGCTTCCTTTGTGTTTAACAGAAGAAAGAATCTCAAACAGGTTTGAAACAAGTGGAGGATGAGTAAATGATCACACAGTTTCATTTTTATGTTGAACTATACCTTTAGAATACAACAACCAGGGCTAGGCAAAAATACATTGTATTTTTTGTATACAAATGTATTTAAAAATAAATAAATAAATAAATATATGTGTATATATATATATATATATATATATATATATATATATATATATATATATATATATATATATATATATATATGTATATATATATATATATATATATATATATATATGTATATATATATATATGTATATATATATATGTATATATATATATATGTATATATATATATATATATATATATATATGTATATATATATATATGTATATATATATATATATATATATATATATATATATATATATATATATGTATATATATATATATATATGTATATATATATATATATATATATATATATATATATATATATATATATATATATATATATATATATATATATATATATATATATATAAATACTTTTACAAAGCAGCATGACATTTCTTTGCAAATCTTCCATCAATTAGACATATTTGACCAATCCCTACCTCATTAAACTAACTTAGTAAACAATGTTTTAAAGCAAATGTGGCCAGTAAAATTGCCATCATCTCTGTACAATGATTATTAAACCTGTTAATACTTTTTAAAGGGTGTTAAATTAAGGGTTAAATTTGTAGTTCACAGACTATTTCAGAAATCGTTTTTGTTTTTTGGGTTTTTTTTTGCTTTTGAACTCTTTAATAATCAATGTAAAAACTACATTAGAAGTTTTTGATGATAAAATAATTGTGTTTCATATGTTGTGACATCATAAGGCTTACATCTTTCCTCTTCATGGACTTCAGGACTTATTTTTGTGTTGTTTGTTTTAACGACAAACATTTGGCATCAGCAATCCATCCAAAACTACTATTATTTGAACAGTATACTCTTTCTCCTAAGATTTTTTCAATACTTCTTTAAATGGAAGAGTCAATAACATCCAAAGCACCAATCAGAGGGTGCATTTATATGATGTCTTGGTGTAGATTTCTTACAAAGTGTTTTACAATATTTTTAAAATACAAAACACTAAAGTCTTTTGATACAAATTTGCATTTAAAATACCTATTGAAATACATGTATCATAAATACTGCCCATCCCTGATTACAACAAGTGAGGACAGATTAAATGTTACATATACATGTACCTGTATACAGTACAAAACACACTATGGAAACACTTTACTTGAAGTTCGTAAGCGTGTCATGAAACCTTTATATTCATGACATGACACGATGTTATGCATGTGCTGTTAAGTAAGGGTTATTCACTCAGTTATGGTGTCATTTTAAAGGCAAAGATGGCATTGTTTGTTATGAAAACATGACAAAAACAAGCCTGTCTTCATCTTTGTCATAACAACTTGAAATTACCAAGACAAAATATCTTGTCATAAATCCGTCATAAACATGATTTTCATAAGGCCATCATAATTGTGTCATACATATTTTTCTAATCACTTTTTCAGTGGCCAAACTGTATTTGTCATTAAAATGTCTCCTTAAAAGTGTCATTACTCTGTCAAATTATTCAAGAGCGTCGTTAATATTTAATGACATTTTAATGACAACTTCATCATGTACCACTGAAGTTAGAAAAATACAAAAACTATAGTAATGACGCTGTTATAAAATCCATAACATATTTATAATGACTTCATGGCAATCATTATGACAAGTTTTGTGTTGTCTTAGTAATGTCAAGTCATCATGTCAAAGACAAAAACACTGTGATGTATTTGTTTATGTCCATGTCAATACTCGTTTGACTTTCAACTTTTCAACATTTTAAGAGAAGCAAAAGTTGAGATAAAAAATATAATCTGACATCTTAAAGTTTTTTTTACCTCTTCAATATTGTTATTTGACATATAATAGAGCATTTTTACTTAATAAACAGCAAATAAAACCAGTGCTGTTGCTTTATGCATATTATAAATTTTGCTGCTCCAAAAAATGATTGACTCACTAAAGTGTGTCGGTTTTAAAAAGGTTTTAGCTCAAACTAACCGATGGTTTTGTGCCAGCGTTTGATGCCCACCAGCCGCTTTCCTGACACACATCTGATTTTGTACAGATTATATTTAGCAAACATTTAATGGTTTTGCTCTGTCAAAAACTTTGGTTAATTCAGAAGACATGCTGCTCATTTCCTCCATGTAATTGATATATATTGCCAACCATTGATATTTATTACCAATAGGTTCACGTAAACGCAATGTTGGCTGATACCAGTTAGTGACTGATACATCAGCGCATCACTACAATAAAGGAAACATTTTTATGTATTTTGTTCATCAGCACTTCTGAGGCGATATAAATCATCACACTGAGCTCTTTGGTGATGGTGAGCCACATTCACATGATACACTGAAACAGCGGAGAGCAGTTTTATCATGATAGGCCATGATGATTTTGATCACGGCTTGTCTTGAAACAATAAAATGAAAACCATGATGTCTTTAGACTATTGCGTTATTAGTCTCTGTGGTAGAGCTGCCCTACAGTGAATCATATACTTCAACATTGACATTGCTATTGAACTGAACTGAATCATCACTGAACAAACCAGAACAATAGCAGCATTCTGCTCATCAGTGTCTGATGTATTGAACTTGCTTCACTAAGATGAAACTTCCTACCTGATTTCATAGTATTGCTATAAACAGACACACTCTCCATTAAATAAAGCACTATAGAAATAAAATAGAGGTGACTTCACTTGACTGAGCTGCAGGTTTTTGATTTAATGGTCATAATAAATGAAGCCACCCTGCAGGCCTGTGCCTCAAAACTACTGACACGGGCAGAATTTCATCTGAAGTAAAGTTTTACTGCAACAGTCATCAATCATTACGATAAGACTACAACATTTGGGTTTAAAGTGATCTGAAATGTGTATTTTTGTTTGATGTGTGACGAAATTTGAACTGAATCATGAAGACAGCGTGGGACATGTAGTAGCTCCTTGTTGTATTTATAAAACAGCCAATAGCACTATGTTTTATCACAGCTCTGCCAGTGAGAGTGGTTGAGCTCAAGTGAATCTGCTAGTTAAGTATGGAATACTGTCTCCTGGTCCAAGCCACTACTCATTTGAATTGAATTGAATTGAATTGAATTTCATCATTCAAAGTCATATCACACATTAAAGTGAATTTTATATAAAATCATGGTGTACACAACAGCGTCTGGACTTGCTGCATCACAAACATCAATATTTTAACAATTTCTAAGAAATTGATCACATTCTGGCCATCGGATATTAGGCAAGGATGTATATATAGCGATCGTGATTTTCGGAAGTATTACAGCACTTTGTAAACGTTTATTATTACCATTTGAGGAGTCTTCCCATTGAGTTTGATAGAGCACTTGGAGCTGAAAGCAGCTTCGTGTGACGCCACACTTAAGAAGCGGAGAGTGCCTTGAAGTGGGCGGGACATGTCAGATACTAGAAAGCATTTCATTGGTCAGAAGGTTTGATGAGAAACTGAGAAGAATGAAATGATGTCAAAAAATGATCTATTTAGGTGGAAGAGACAAACTGCAGGCTTTGAATGTTTATATCTTCTTCATTTGAATTTTGTCAGTGTTTTGGAGCACAATAGCTTATAGATATCCGTAAGACTGACACACTGATACTAGCTTTATTTAGATTTTACTTGGACTTTAAAACAAGGTGACCAAATCTTCTCCTGAAGGAACATCCACCATCCTGCAGAATTTAGGTACAGTCTGAATTCAACAGACCTGACCAAGCTAATCGACGTCTTCAGGATTATAAAAAAACTTGGTGCAGGCTGGAGCTGAACTCTGCAGGATGTTTAGGATTTGCAAAATTAGTCTCAGACCACCACAATTGCACAGTGCCCTCAAATTATGTGGATTTAGTGCATCACTTCCTACCTATAAGCGGAGGCTCCTCCATGTTGATGCCTTGTGTGCGCAGGTGTCTCCTGATGCAGGCCAGCCGCTGTACATTGGGGCCCCAGCGTCTGCCCAGCTTGTGTACATGCTGCACGTATGAAACAAAGCGCATCTCCTCTTTAAGCTTACACTCGGGACGCCAGCCTGCTGGCGGAACAACCCGGAACAACCCAAACGCCTCGGCCTGCCCCCGTGCCAACTCCATAAAAGTCAACGGGTCATGAAACTCATGTGTGTTGGGATAGAAGACGGGCAGCTCTGTGATCTCGGCACTGCGCCGGCCTCGCTCCTTGGGCTCAGATGAGAAGGGCTCAGTCATATTTGAAGGATGGCCTTGTTTTAGAGCATTGCTTGTTCTGGGGGTCTCTGATAGTTTGGGGGAGTTGGCTGGTCTCAGAATGTCTCGTGTTGAGGTAGTGGGGCTGTTCTTGGCCAGAACGCTGGCTTTGCAGTGCATCTGTTTGGTGAACATGAGCTTCCCGGCCGAGGCCCGTTTGGGCCGCTGTGATCCTGGCGGCTGTGGTCTGGCCTGCGTCTCCTGAGCTGCTTTCCTACTGCGGGTCTCCAAAGGAACCACGTGCACTTTGACCCTCTTCACCTCGACCTCCGCTCCGGCTAACTCCAGCTGCCTCTTTGACTGCCGTAGTCCGTTTCGTCTGGGGGGGAAAGTGTCTGTCCCACTTAGCCGTCCAGCGGTTGCTGGTGATAGCACCTGTTTTTGCATCTTGGCGTGGCTGGTTTGGGCTTTTCCTGAGTTGGAGGTCTGAGAGTGTGTGTGTGTGTGTGTGCTCAGGCTGAGCTTGGCCTCTTTGAGCAGTCTGGCTTTGGTGTACGTCACGTGGCCCTTGGGGTATTTCACAGCTTTGGTCGGGGGAGTTCGCAGCTCTCTCGTCTTTCGAGAACTGACGGCGGAGGCTCCCGATGTCCCGTTCATTTTGGAGGCCTGAGGGATGACAGAATAGTTTCTTTTAGTTCACTCACACACTACAAAATTGAAATGTATATATATATATAAAACACATACTCCAAGCTGTTGTGTGTCATTCTTTTACTTTTATCTTATTCTGGGCTGTTATAGAATGCTGCAGTTAAAACCCAAAGACCAATTCTGGTGACCAATGACTATGACCAATGTTGGTCCCCTTATTTTCTTTCATTTTATGAGTAAAATAAGGACTGTGATAAATATTTATAAATAAATAAATATATATGTTTTGCTCTACATCATACACTGGACACACTTTATACTGTAAATATTCTTATCTACTTATTCATTGAAAACATGCATTTTCAGCTTCATAATTCTGAGGGAACCACTGGCTAATTTGTCTTGGCACCATGGCTGCACAACCCTTTTTCATTACTTGACATAAAAACTTACATTTATTTTTATCATTTTGATGTCAAGGCCACATTTCTCATTTCAATTTAACATAACTGTTATATTAAAATAGATCAAATGTAAAAAATAAAACAAAACTACGTACAGTGCTCAGCATATTTGAGGAAACCCCATTTTAAAAATGAATATTTTTCTCCATTTCTCAGTGAATATAGGCAACGTATTTTGGTGCATTTAAACAAAACAGATTTATTAAACAGATATATTTATTAAAATAATATTTTAGTCAACAAACATATTTAGAAATTGAAAGATAAAACAATTAAATTCAAGCAAAATATTTTTAAAAAATTACAAACTATAAAGTTTTAACTTAATTTTTCCCTTTTTTTTTTTTTTTGCTTCTCTTGATTTTTCCTCTTTTTAAATTTTGTTTTCAAAATTTTCTATAACATATAGATTTGGGTGTACTAGTTTTTGGACCATTATCGTGAGTTATTTTGTTAGATAAGCTCCAGATTTGGCTTTAGTACTGATTAATCTAATGTATATGCACAAATATAATACTGTATAGCTTCCTATTAAAAATATGAATTTAAAAGATAGATTTGTGAAGGGTGTACCTATATATGCTGAACATTATATATATATATATATATATATATATATATATATATATATATATATATATATATATATATATATATATATATATATATAAGCACTGTATATACAGCACTGTATATATATATATATTATAGTTCAATTCAATATTAATTAAAATTAAATTGGTATTTTACATACACCAAAACAACAATGATATAGTTTAAAATAGTTTAAAAGTTCATAGAAAATGCACTCTTTGTATTCATATTGGTTCCATATGATAAAAAATTGTATTAAAAGAAAAGCAGTTTAAATTTACATTGAATAACCACCATATTTTTCAAAGGTAAGAATATATTTCCCTTGCATTTTTTCTTTATTAAAATAACAATACTTTCAAATATTAATAAAAAGGGAGCTACTAAACTACTTCAGCACAGAGGAGGTGTATTCAAGTAATTACTAAAAAACAATTGCGACCACAAACTACTGTACACAATAATGTGTCATATCATTTGTTCAGGCTGGTGTCAAACGCATAAATTACACTGCATTCCCTCACAACTGAAATCATCATCGTTCTGTTGATAGTATCATATCAGCATAACATGAATTACAGCCAAAACCTGAGAAGGCTGTTGTACGAGCATGCATCACTTCCTCAAATTCAACTATCTCCTCTCAGAAAGACTGTCCTGTTCCACTAGGGGGCTCAATGGAGCCGTTATTTCATTCTTGGGGGAACTTGTGCACGTGACCCTGGCCATGTACTACGAATCCTCCATCTGCATGCGGTGGGGGATGGGAGGCTATTCATTTGTCTCCAAAAGCAAAGTTGCTGACAGAAAGCACAACAGATCCACCAATAGCCCAGCACGCGGAGGCCCAGTCGGTGTTTACTGAAGCCGGTCAGAGAGCCGGTCGGTGTGTGGCACTTCCACACTCCACTGCTTTGGGCTGTGAGAGGGGGGTTGGTGGAGGACAGATGACATCATGTGTTGCTATAGGCCTGATGCAGGAGAGAGTCGGGACGGGTAAAGCTGCTCTAACAGCCCAAAGGACTCTCTGGCAGGAGGGGAGGAAATTTTGACGAACACTTACCAATGGGTCTATAAAGTCTGCTGTTTCCTCAGTGTTCAGTAATGGTTGAGTTAGCAAAGGTAAATGACGAGATGTGCTTTGGGATGTAGCGCTGTAATGGTGTGTAAAAACAGGACATTGTGTTTTTTGACTGTTGGTGATGTGTGTTATTGAAAACTGGTTATTCTACACAAGAAATTGTGAATACCTTACAAGAGGCATCTGTGATGAATTCTTTTTTATCTTTATGGGACAAAAGGAGTTTCTCATGTACAATTAATCATTTAGCAAACGCTTTTATTCAACGCGAATTACAAACGAGGACTAAAGAAGCCCTTTATTGTTGTTTTTAAGCGTTGGAGGAACACTAATCACTATAATTCACATTACATTTATAACATCATTTAAACTCAGATGTCATTCAGTGTATTAACAGTAATATAATAAATATAACAAAGAAAAAAAGCACAAATTCTTGCCAGGCATATTTACAACAAGAACTATTTGAAGGTAAATTAAAAGACTAAAAATGTTACATTTTAGATTTTAAATAGTTTTATACTTTGCCACTATCCTTCAAACCACTGGGATATACTTGTTAGTCAGCAGATATTCTTAATAATTTAAAATACACTAGCCGGCCACTTTATTAGGTACATTAGTACTGATTGCTAGTACCGGGTTGGACCCCCTTTTGCATTCAAAACTGCCTTAATCCTTTGTTCCATAGATTCAACAAAGTACTGGAAATATTCTTCAGAGATTTTGGTCCATATTGGCATGATAGCATCACACAGTTGCTGCAGAGTGTTTATTTGAGTTACTGTTGTCTTTCTATCACCTCAAACCAGTCTGGCCATTCTCCTCTGACATCAACAAGACATTAGCACCCACAGAACTACTCTGTGTAAACCCTAGAGATGGTTGTGTGTGAAAATGCCAGTAGATCAGCAGTTTCTGAAATACTCAGACCAGCCTGTCTGGCACCAACAACCACTCCATGTTCAAAGTCCCTTAAATCCCCTTTCTTCCCCATTCTGATGCTCGGTTTGTACTGCAGCAGATCGTCTTGACCATGTCTACATGCCTAAATGCATTGACTTGCTGCCATGCGTTAATGAGCAGGACGGGTGTACCTAATAAAGTGGCCGGTGGGTGTATATTCATCAGACATTCTAAATGAGTACTGTTCGGCATTAGTATGTTGTATCCTTTTTAAATAAACAGAATTTATTTCACACCTATTTTGACATTCTATGTTTTTTGTTTATTTGAAGTATACATTTAATTTGCATTAATAATCGAATTAATTATAAATATTATTTTTTTTTTCTATTTTTAAAAAGTCTTTAACCCCTAAGTCTGAAGCTAACAAATGCCATTTCTAAATCTATCTATCTATATATATATATATATATACAGCGCCATCATGGATGAGCAAATTCAATTTTACGTTCATCAGGGACTCAGTAAAGCTGAAACAGCACAATGACAGACCATTTCCACATCACGACCCTAGGCCTGGGAAGGAAGTAACAACTTTATAGTGGCAGTCAGTATAGTCAATCTGAACATGTGGTCAGTTTCGCCGCTAGCCAGCTCGAGGGACGACTGAATGATGTTAGACAGATGCTGCTGAAGAAAGGGTTTGCGGTTGACCACAGAAATGATGAGTCATATTTCTTTTTCTCATGAAATTAAGTCAAGATTATGCATAATGTATTTTTGTTATGTTGAGATCAGAAGTGGGTCATAATCCAGAAACTGCACTCAAGTAAAGGAGTAAGTTCTTACAGAAACCATTAGTCAAGTAAAGGTATTAATAACAGTTAGTAAAAAGGAAAAGGACAAGTATTGCCTTTAAAACCATAACTACATGTAGCTTGTTACTACTAAACTCTGGTTATAATCATAAGACAAAACATTAGGGTTGTTCTGATTCTGATACTAGTATCGGAAATGTTACTGATACCACAAAAATTTCTAGCATCAGTATCAGCAAGTACCCATAAACTAATACATTGCCATATTTTTTAAACAACACATAGTTATGCCTGCTGTCCGCAAGTTAACAGACAAAACAATTAAGTTTTGTTTGACCAGTATAAGTTACTGTTGCAATTTTTTGTACTCTTGTATTAAAAACTGAAATGCCTTTTATTTAACAAATTGGCTTAAAGTTTCAAAGAGATCAATTTCTTATATTATTCATATAGAATTTATTATATGCCTACATTTATTAGATTTTTTTATACAATTATACAGTAAAATTAAATTATTATTTTCGGTTTACAGTAGATTGGTGGCTGCATATGAAGTTTTTATTTCAGTAAAGAACAGTATATAATATCACTGGTAAAAACGTCCCTGCAGGCACAGGACGCCATATTGATGTTGTACCCCAACGTCGTGGGGACATTGGATTTTGTTTGGAAATGAAAATCGGGTTGACGTCAGAACCCAACGTCAGGTCGACGTCAATGTCCAATGTCCAATTTAAAAACAACCTAAAATCAATCGAATATCAACATCTAATCATATTACACCTTGACGTTAAGTGACGTCATGACCTAAATCTAACCTAATATTAACGTCTTATGATGTTGTGTGCCTGCTGGGGTGTCTTAGATAATAAAAAGTATTGTAGTTTACTGTAGAAGCACACCATAAAATAAAGTCAGAAGCACACCATAATATAAAATAATTCTGATAATTCACACAGGACTAGTTAAATATACTGGACAGTTGTATCAATAGAGATACAAAGGACCAGGTATCGGATCAGTACCAAGTATCAGTACCAAGTATCGGAATCAGGAAGGGAAAAGAGTATCAAAATAAAAACATCTTTACCAAATGTTTCTACAAAAAAATTCTACAAAGCAAAACAAAAACAAAGAATTAAATAAAATAAACAATTAAACCAAATCAAACCAAACAAAAACACAATGAAAATAAATACACCAAAACAGTATTTACTTATTTAGTTTATGAGATCACTTTATTTTGGAGCTGGCCAAAATTTATCGTGATTTATTGCATTCAAAATAAAAGTTTATATTGGCATAATATATGTGTGTGTACTCTGTTTATCTATTACTTATATATAAACATGCTCATATTTAAGAAAATGTTTATTTATATGAAGATTTCTATACGTTTATTAGACAAATTATATATTCATTTAAATATCTGTGCAAAAAATGGTTTGTATAGTTTTGTTTTATGTATGTATGTGTATTACATATAGATAATAAATATATATAATAGACACATATCTTTTGTCAAAACAAACTTTTATTTTGGATGCGTTTAATCACAATTAATCTTTACCTAGCACTACTATTTTCACATATCTTTGTTATGATGAGATTAAAAGAAAAAAGTTCAATTTGACTGGGATGTTTTCCAGATGCTGATCATGCAATTTTCAGTTGACCACAACTCATTTTCTAGTGTAAAAAAGGTGTAGACTATGAGAAGAAAACTGTTATTGAGACCACAATAATGTGTAACTGAGATCATGAAATATCTATAGAGAAAATGCAAAAAAAAAGAAAACCCTACCTGTTGTTTTTGTTCTTGCACTGCTCTGTTGGGTCGTAGATTGTGTGTAGTGGAGCTTCTAGCTGATGCTACAGGGTGTTTCTCCTTCCCATCTTTCCCTCTGGCCCTCAGACTGCTCTCGCGCACCTCAGCAGCTCGTGTCTGTCCATTAAACACTGAAAGAAGAGAGAAAACACAGATCTGACATTCAGCATGATTTGGTAGTGTATGTACTAGAGCTGCACGGTGTTGGAAAAAACTGATGAAGAAAACTGATAAGGAAACTTGTGATATTTTGTTTATTCTACAACATATATAGTGATACACTAAAAATGGAAGCACTATGAAGTTTATTATTAACTGCTTGTAGCCTTTTGATTTAAGAATCAGTATAAATCTGTTAAAATCCAATACTAGTAGATTTAATCAGTTAAAAATATAAATATGGTATAAATATATCTAGCTATAGAAAGCCAGATCCCTTTAGTTGAATTTCATGAGACTGATTTACTTAATGTTCAGGGGCAAAATTGACGCAGCTCCATACTCCACACAATATATTAAATCCGATATGTTTTAAATAAAGAAGAAGAGGTTAAAACACGTTAGATTTATTGATATTATTACATAAATCGTATTCTTATTTGTTTCATTATGTTTAACTAACAAATATCCATCAAAAAGTTTAATAGTTTGGCTATGTTAAAAGTATGTAATGCAAATGGATGGAAATTTGATATGCAATCAGAATACAGAAATCTTTTTTCTAATTTGTTAGGCCTAAATATTTTTTGACAGTATGAATATAATTTCGCCAGATGACTTAAATAACTCTATTTGGAAAGAATTCATCATTTTATATGGATTGGGATGATTTTGTAGGGAAGTTTATTAAAAAATTAAACAAACTACAACCATAGATGATTACAACAGAGCCAATAAACAAATGAAATAAACAGTTTTTAATGCTTTTCTGGTGAGTCAAACAAGATTTAGGTACAGATCACAAGTGGCATTAAATACAGATGTGAAAAATTCTAAATGTTTTTCACTGATCAGTCACACACAGGTAAAACACAAATGAGTGTATTTCTTTAGTAGTGTAAATGCTTGTGTGGTCGAATGCATTCAAACAGACCCAAAAAGACTACAGGACGTGTTGTTGATGCGCACTGGACAGATGGGGTTTAAACTTTAAACCATCAATAATTGTAGTTTTGGTCTGAAGGCCAAAAAAAAATGTACATATTGAAGTCAGAATTATTAGCCCATCTGTTTATTTTTCCCCCCAATTTCTGTTTAACAGAGAGAAGATTTCTAAACATAGAGGACACATTTCTAAACATAATAATTTTACTAACTCATTTCTAATAACTGATTTCTTTTATCTTTGATGACAGTAAATAATATTGCACTAGATATTTTTCAAGACACTTCTATACAGCTTAAAGTGACATTTAAAGGCTTAACTAGGTTAATTAGGTTAACTAGGCAGGTTAGGGTAATTAGGCAAGTTATTGTATGACTATGGTTTGTTTTGTAGACTATTGAAAAAATATATAACTTAAAGGGGCAAATAATATTGACCTTAAAATGGTTTTTAAAACATTAAAAACTGCTTTTATTCTAGCCGAAATGAAACAAATAAGACTTTCTCCATTTCTAAAAAAAATATTATCAGACATACTGTGAAAATTTCCTTGCTCTGTTAAATTTGGTCAATAATTAAAAAAAGAAAAAACAATGCAAGGGGGGGGGGGGGGGGGCTAATATTTATATATATATATATATATATATAATATTCTTTTAGCAGTCACATATATCATATATTAGAGCATAGATAAAACCATCAGCTTTTAGGATCGTTTTCTGTTCTCAAACAATATAAATAATAACTCTGGCTTCATAAATGCCAGAATATTAAATGCTGCCTTAATAAAATCTCTGAATGGGGTCACTGGTGTGGAAAAAACTAAATAAATGATCCAGGAAGTTCAAATCCAACAGTTAATATCATTGAAAATTTACAGCTACATATTTAACTGTTTCTCTTACAAAATTAAATCAGTATTTGACTATAAACCTTATTTTTGACTTTAAAAAAAAAAAATTGTATTCTTAAGCATACTCTCTAGAATAAATTAATCTTTTTATCCGAAAATATAACTGATGTATTTAATTTCAAAGCTCTAAAATACTTGTTAAATGAGTTAAAATGTATATATAAATGTTAATTCGCACAATTACAGTATACTCTATATATTAGTACTATACTTCATTGATTTTATTGCTTTGTAGTAACTATTTTTAACTACAAAAATGTTAAATGAATAAATATTTTTGAAGTGTAGACTACAGTATATACGCAACCTTATTTCACAGTTAGACAGATTATAAAAAGCCTGAACATACACTCACCAACAGACCCTGCCTTATAGGAAAAAGGGTCAGAAGTGGACAACCGCCACAAATTTAAAAGGATAGTTCACCCAAAAAATTTTATTGTTGTCATTTACCCCTGCCCCACTTGTTCAGAAAAGAAGATATGAATATTGCTGGAAAAAATGTCAGAGGTTGTTTTTTCCAGCATTGTTTAAAATGTCTTCTTTTGTGTTCAACAGAAAAAACTAAATGCTGAAAAACATTTTTTTGGGGTGAACTATCCCTTTAAATGACATTGGATTTGGTTACGTGTCTTTTAATGTGTCTCTCAATTGACCAAAATCCATCTCACCACAGGGTAATGGATGATTCTGTCCCTGTATACGGTGTATGACAGTGCTTGATGGTCATATGCATTGAATTGACTGACAGTTTCCCTTCATGGTGACCAAAACCAGGTGACTTGGTTCTGTAGTGGAAAAACGACCCAGTTTTGAGGCTTTCTACTGAATGCTCCTGCTGTCTCTGACCACTCTGCTTTCCACTTTCTGTGCACTTGACTTGTAAATTACTCTTATAAAAGAAGACTGCCAAGCTACTAACAGAGTCTGCATAGAGGCCTGAATTTATGGGATTTTAAAGCTCAAACACTGTAACAGCTAAGCTGCTTATAGCCCTCAAACTAACATCAATAAATCACCAAAACAGTAACGCAATTGCCACTAAAAGCGCCCACTTTTTAGAAACAGCCGTCTTGTTTAAGACCTAAAGTTTGATTCTGACTGTACGAACAACTTAATATCGCATGAAAAATGTAGTCTAACAGATTTTCATTCCTCCCAAGAGCCACCCACATCGCAGTTGGACAAAAGCGGCAAAGATTTGGAAGTTTTGAGCCTCCATTAACTAAACAGATGGCGAACAGAGAGTTCAATGTTAACACTAAACAAGTATTGAAATGCTCTTTGGGTCACTTTGCTAAATGAACGCTTCTAGAGGGACCAACTTATCGCTCAAACAGTCTGGAGCTCGGCCAACGGCGCACATAAAAGTGTCATATTTAGCGTGTGGTCTCGTACAGTATGTAAGACGACGTGGCTCTGGTTTCGTTGTAAAGTACGGATGCTCAACATGACTCCTGATTTCATTGCGGAGCACACAGAGTTGCCTTTCAGCGCGCTATCACACGTATACAGTCAATCCAAAATTAAATCAGACACCAAATATCCTTTTTTAAATATATTTTTGATGTACTTCATGTATGTATGTGAGTATAGCTAAATAAACTGATATATTATACCTCAAATTTTGAATTATACCTCAAAAAATGAAGAATCGCTGCAGGTTTTGCTTGAATCTGGTTGACAGCAACACGAGAGATTACTGGCAGTGCTGTAAAAAGTGATTAGTAGACCATTGCCTTATAATTATTAAACAAACTATCTGCATGATTATAAAAGTTAAGTCAAGGGGTTTACTGATTTATTTTTTAATTAAAATCAACTTGTTGCTCTTAAGCAACAGTTTTACTCACTTTTTTGAAGTAGAGTAACTAATTGCTTTTTACAGTGTGTTATTGAGGCCTGACAAAGTATTGATAGTTGTGTAAATATTGCCATAATAAGAGTTCTATTAATATTTTTGTTTGACTGTAATCCATTACATACAGCACTGCTCTATCAGAATATTTGACATTGATCATTCGTTCTGACAAAGTTCAACTCTCGAGCTCTTGTTCTATTTTATCACTATTTTATAAACTATAGTGAATAAACCGTGTAATACACTGACATGTTGAATGAGTCTGAATAGGTTTAGCTTTGGCTGTACAGACTGAATTGAAAATTGAAATGATGCTGTCATTGGCAACTAGGTCAGACACGGAGTAACTAATTAGGGCAATGTGATACAGATACAATATTGTTGACCATTCTCAATAACAAAGCAGCCAAGCAACTATACTCTCCATATTACCCAGCAAAATGACTCAAAAAGTTGTCCTGTCTATCAACAGCATCACAGATTAAATAAAAAGTATTATTCGTGGTATTGGTGAAGGGGTGGAGCAGTGGGTAGCACGATCGCCTCACAGCAAGAAGGTCGCTGGTTCGAGCCTTGGCTGATCAGTTTGCATTTCTATGTGGAGTTTCTCTCAGTGTTTGCGTGGGTTTCCACACATCCAAAGACATGTGGTAGGTGAATTGGGTAAGCTAAAATTGGTTGTAGTGTATGTTTGTGAATGAGTGTGTATGGGTGTTTCTCAGTGATTGGTTGCAGCTGGAAGGGCATCCGCTACGTAAAACATATGCTGGATAAATTGGTGATTCATTCTGCTGTGGCGACCCCGGATTAATAAAGGGACTAAGCTGAAAAGAAAATGAATGAATGAATGAATTCATGGTATTTTAAAGTGCCCATGATATTAATATTACTCATTATCATGTTGTATCATATTACTGAATATCGTCATGTCTAAAGTGCACCTCATTTCAGTTCATAAGTGTCATCTTTTTATGACAAAGCAGGGTTCTGCAGGATTCAGCAAGTTTATAACTTTTAAAGACATTTTTAAGACCATTATAAATGAAGTTTTAGACTTATACAGGGCTAAACGCTAAGGAGTTTTTCGAATGGCCCAGTTGGAAAACATTTTTATTTGTTCAATCAAACTTTATTTTATAGTTTAATAAATGTATTAATACAAAAAAATAATGTAATAATCAAATATTAAACAATTTAGTTAATTCTGAGCAAAATATTTTAAATATTGTGTCAAAACAAGCAAGCTCTAGTTGTATACATACACCTTTTTTCAACATAACCTTTTTTTAAAAATTAAAAATCCAAAATTGTTATAAAGGTTTTAAAAACTGAAAAATAAACTAGATGTATGCAGAACACAAGAAGGTTACTGGTTCAAACCTCGTCTGGGTCAGTTGGCGTTTCTGTGTGGAGTTTGCATGTTTTCCCTGTGTTAGCGTAGGTTTCCTCCGGGTGCACCGGTTTCCCTCACAGTCCAAAGACATGCGTTATAGGTGAATAGCCAAGGTATGGCTAAACTTATCGTAGTGTATGTGTGTGAATGAGTGTGTAAGGGTGTTTCTCAGTGATGGGTTGCAGCTGGATGAGCATCCGCTGCGTAAAACATATGCTGGATAAGTTGGTAGTTCATTCCCCTGTGGCGACACCTGATTAATAAAGGGACTAAGTCGAAATGAAAATGAATGAATGCATGAATGATTATCTCTGTTAAATGGACAGTTCACCCAAACAATGAAAATTCTGTCATCATTTACTCACCCTCTACTTGTTTCAAACCTGCTTGAGTTTCTATCTTCTGTTGAACACAAAGGAAGAGAAACTAAAGAATGTATTAAAAAAAAAACAGCCATTGACTTCAATAGTATTTTTTGTTCCTACTATGGATGTCAGTGGCTGCTTTTTCCAACATTCTTTCATGTGTTCAACAGAAGAAAAACATTCATAAATTTAGAACCCCTTGGGTGCGAATAAATGGCAAGGAAATGTTCATTTTGGGTGAACTAACCCTTTTAAGTCTCCACACACAGACAGCAGAGTTACGTTTTTCCACAAAGGCAGTGTTCCGTAAAATCTGGTTTCAAACTGACACCCAGAGTAGGGTGCATTTTCACCAGTCAGGTCAGCTTCCTCAGCAGTAAATACATGGAGAACATTTAAACAAATGTTATTGTAAGGAAAATAATTAAACCATTAGGATAAACAGAGTTAAAAAGTGCATTCTTAAATAAAAATTTAAAAGTTGTATTATTTATTTATTGGATGGGTGTTGGCCAGATTGGATAGCTATACATGAACAAAGGTAAACTAAGACCTGTTTTAAAATGATTTAAGACCTACAACACACTATTTCAGTAAATTTACAACTTTTTAAGGCCTAAAAATTGGTTTTTGAGATTTAAGACATTTTAAGAGTTTCTAAGGCCCCGTGGACACCCTGCAAAGTATTTAAAAATTAATATCCCTTCTGTGAAACTTTAATTCTTTCAAAAATATCAACTGTGCCTTAACGGTGAGAATTTGTGTTTCCACACCTTTTTAAACATAACAGTTTATTACATTTGATATTATTAAGATACTATTCGGTTTAAAGTGCAATTTAAAGACTTAACTAGGTTATTATATTAACTAGGCAAATTAGAATTAGAAAGAGCTTTATTGCCAGGTATATTCACACATACGAGGAATTTGTTTTCGTGACAGAGCTTCTACAGTGCAACAGAATTACAGAGACAGGACAAAAAACAGATAATAAATATATATATATAAAAAAATAGAAGTAGTGAGTGCAAATATACAGATTGACAAGTGTATGTACATGTTTATTACTATATACAACATTATATGTGCGGCTGTTATGTGCAAATTGGCATGTAAAGTGTGTTGTTAAATAAGTATATATGTGTATAAAAGTGTATAGCAAGTAGTGATGTTGGTTCCACAATTATTCTCATCAAGTGTTCATGAGATGGATTGCCTGAGGGAAGAAACTGTTTCTGTGTCGGGCTGTTCTGGTGCGCAGTGCTCTGTAGCGTCGTCCAGAAGGTAAAAGCTGCTTCAAAGAGGCAGTGTGCTGGGTGTGAGGGGTCCAGAGTGATTTTGGCAGCCCTTTTGCTCGCTCTGGATAAGTACAGTTCTTGGGGAGTAGGAAGGGTTGTACCAGTGATTTGCTCAGCAGTCCGAACTATTCGACGTAGTCTTTGGAGGTCATATTTAGTAGCTGAGCTAAACCAGACAGTTATTGATGTGCAGATGACAAATTAGGGAAGTTATTAGACAAAAAAAATTCTGTAGACAATCTGTGGAGATTTCCGTAAAAATCTAAATTTTTTAATAATAATCTTGATCTTAAAATTGTTTATTCCAGCCAAACAAACAAAAAATGACTTTAGCCAGAAGAAAAAAACACAGGAGATACTGTAAAAATATCCACACTCTTGTAAATATCACTTCAGAAATAACTGAAAAAGAATAAAAGTTTAATAATAATAATATTAATTTAATTGTGATATCTACTGGAAATGTATTGCAATACTCCTAGTGTTGCTTTTTATTGTAAGATTATGATATTTATTTATAGTAATTTGATTAATTATTATACTTAATGTTTAGTTTTCACCTTCACCCTGAATGTATCTAAAAAATATATTTCAAAACTGGATTCAGTGAGCCAAGAATGGCATGCATTTGAGAGAAATGTAAAAAGCCTGAAAGCTGTTGCCAGTTTTAGACACTAATGTCGTGTTTCTCCTGGAGGATGAATGTGACCTGAAGCCCCAGCGATATGTGTGCCGGCTGTGTGTTTTGTGGACCCTCAGACGTGTGCTGAATGTGTTGGGTTACTGGTGTGTCAGGTTACACTGCAGATTTTGCTGAGTGGGCAACAGGGTCCGGTTACAAATCCAGAGTGGAAAAAAAAAAACGGGGCAAGAATGCAAAAGACGAGGACGAAGTGGTGTTCAGCACTTTATTAAATGGATTCTCAGCTAAATTCAGCTTGGCCTGCTTTCATCTATTTTCTATAATTAGGACGTGAGTCTCAGGAGAAAGAGGAAAACAAGCACAGTGATCAGTGGTGTCATTAATAAGCAGACACAGCATATTTAATGTGGAAAATATTCATTATACAGATAAATAAAGCTGAAATAATTACATGAATTCGTAATATAGCACGTTATTATAATATAGCAACAACCTATCTTTTAACAAACATAAACATTTATTTGTAAGCAAATTTTAAAGAAAAAACTAAATAAATAATTCTTTATTTACACACTAACTTTCAAATATTATTATTATTTATTATTTAATGTTTTTGAAAGAAGTGTCTTATTTATTGGGCTATTATTATAGAATTTATTGGAGACAAATAAATTAGAAACAATATTGTGAAATATTATCATGCCATTTCACAATTCATGCATTCATTTTCCTTCAGTTTAGTGCCTTATTTATCAGGGGTCGCCACAGCGGAATAAACCGCCAACTTATCCAGCATATGTTTTATGCAGCAAATGCCCTTCCAGCCGCAACCTGATACTGGGAAACACCCATACACTCTGGCATTCACACATTCGTACACTAATAATTTAATAACCATTTAATAATATTACAGTAAAAACAATACAATCTCATTTATAACAGAATTCAGTGTTTCCTCTAGGATTTTTTCCAGTGGCAGCAGGCTCTGTTGGGCCTTTTACACAGATCTACAAACTACCTGTGGCATTATTACATTGACAAATGTTGTGAGCGCAGTATTACAAGTCCAAATCGCATTCATGTAATCCGAGCATGTGTGAATCTCTGTGCCCGAACGCTGATTTCCTCTGCTCGTGCACAACATTTCTTGCGCACCCTCAAATATATGCTGCTCAAGTGCACATTTTCTTGTGCGCTCTCAAATAAACGTTGATATAGTGCATTAATGTAAAGAGTATGTCTCAAACATTTATTATTATTTGCTAGAAATATTTATGAGAGTCTCCAGTAGACTTACAAAGCGGCATTAATGCGTCCTGAAGTAAAATGTGAAACTGTTATAGATATATATAAATATAGAGAAAGTCATTGTATGCAGAGCCATAGATCTTTATCTATAAATAAAGTATAATTATGGAAACTGTGTTCATCATAACTGAAAGTTACGTCGTGTTTGCTGGCCTCACGCATCTGTCAGTCAGTTAGTCAGCACATTACCTTAAAGGGTTAAACAAATAAAGCAGTACTACGATTACAGAAGAGTTCGCACTGTTATAATTCACTTACTTTTTAATACGTTTTGGTGCGATTATACCCCGCTATTAAAAAAATGGCTGAATGTTTTAAATGAGAAGCTGCTGTAATGTAGCCGTGGCGGGATGAATTTTGGTGTGGCACCCCGCCATGGTAAAATGAATGTAGCGGAAACCATGGCATTACACAAGTTTTTGCCTTGATTTGCTCGCCGATGTCCTCTGCATAGTCATCTATGTGTAACAGTATTTAAAAAAGCAGATTCATTTACCAAATTTATTTGAAACATTTCATTTCAGTTTGCTTTTTTGTAGCTAAAAAGGTTACGTCAACCCCAAACCCTATGTATCAATCTTACTCTCCTCTCAGATGGGATGGTGGGCCAAATCCAAGGTTACAATGGGCCAACTTGGTTACAATGGGCATCTCTGATCTAGAGTAAGTGTCCATTTTTAGAAATACTCACAGGAAATACAATTCAGTGACTTTTTTCAATATCAGCGTTTACTTTGATGGATGCAGCAAATGTTGAAATAATAAACATGTTAAACAAGACAAATGATACATGCCTAATTTAAAGATAGCAGTGTGATTAATCCATTTTTATTAAAACTCTAATCTATTGACAGCCATAGTGCAACTTTTGCATGTGTGCACACAATGAATGCCTTGTGTTATATGGACGGTGCAGCACAAATGTATCTGACAGTGAAGGCTGTATATAGTCACGGCTCATTAACTGTATGGTGTGGAAAAAGGCAGGATCATAACTCACCTCACCGGAGCCCTTAAATGGAACCAAATGTCCAGCATGTCTGCTACTGGCACACTACTACACACACACTACATAGTATAATCGATTGTAAAGTGCTATTTTAAGGGAAAAGGGATAATAAAATGCAAAGCGAGATCAGTTTGTGAGAGTAATTGTGTGTGTTTGTGGTGATTCTGTTGGTGTGGTGAAGTACCATGACCGTTGGCGATGCATTTGTTGGGTCCTTTGCTCTTGCGTGGAGTGGACTGGCAGGAAGCAGGGGCGTTGCTGGCACTTTCTTCTTCCTCTTCCTCGTCATCTTCCTCATCCACATCTTCATCATCTTTAGCGCTACCAAAGTATGTCATGTTGCTGGGCAGCGCAGCAGAGCCTGAGCCAATGAGAAACAGGGTAAAGGCAGAGTGAGCGAGTGTCGTGCAGAGAGAGAGATAAGTGAGAAACACAGTGGAGAGTAAATCAGATTGTGACGTGATTCAGTCTTCATATATGTTGGTTTGAAATGAGCCGATTGTTCATTTCAAAGAATATAAATTTATACACTACAGTTCAGCTGAGGGGGATGGGATATTTCATCCAAAAATGATCATTCGCTCACTATTTACTCTCCATCAAGTGGTTCCAAACCTTTATGAGTTTCTTTCTTCTGATGAACACAAAATAAGATATTTTGAAAAAAGCTGAAAACCTGTAACTATTGACTTCCATAGTAGAAAAAAACAGGTTTCCTACATTTTTATAAATATCTTCTATTATGTAAAACAATCAGAAAGACACTCATAAAAGTTGACATCATGTAAAGGGGGATTAAATGATAAAAGAGCTTTCATTATTGTGTGAACTATCCTTTTAAGTTCTTTAGTTTTTAATCAGCAAGGACAGTCACTGACTGAAAGTGACCATTAATTCACCTAAACTCCTACATATATATATATATATATATATATATATATATACAGACATACACACATACACTATGGACAACTTAGCTAACCCAATTCACCTATAGCACGTGTCTTTGGACTTGTGGGGGAAACCGGAGCACCTGGAGGAAACCCACGCCAACATGAGGACAACATGCAAACTCCACCCAAAAATGCCAACTGACCCAGCTGAGGCTCGAACCAGTGACCTTCTTGCTGTGAGGCGACAGTGCTAACCACTGAGCCACCGCGACGCTTTATATGCAGTGCATCCGGAAAGTATTCATAGCGCTTCACCTTTTCAATGCTTTTTTTAATTTATAAAGATGAATGCAGCAATGTACAGAGACATCCTGAATGAAAACCTGCTTCAGCGTGCTGTTGACCTCAGACTGGGGTGACGGTTCATCTTCCAGCAGGACAATGACCCAAAGCACATCGTGAAAATATGAATGGAGTGGATTCACAACAACTCAGTGAATGTCCTTGAGTGGCCCAGCCAGAGCCCAGACCTAAATCCTATTGAACATCTCTGGAGAGATCTGAAAATGGGTGTACACCATTGCTTCCCATCCAACCTGATAGAGCTTGAGAGGTACTGCTTGTGGCATCATATTCAAAAAGACTTGAGGCTGTAATTGCTGCCCAAGGTGCTTCAACAAAGCATTGCGCAAAGGCTGTGAATACTGAAGTACATGTGATTTTTCAGGTTTTGCAACAATTAAAAAAATATATTTTGTTCACATTGTCATTATGAGGTATTGTGTGTAGAATTTAATCCCTTTTGGATTAAGGCTGTAACATTAAAAAATGTGGAAAAAGTGAAGCACTATGAATATGAATATATATATATATATATATATATATATATATATATATATATATATATATATATATATATATATATATATATATATATATATATTTTTTTTTTTTTAAGTTAAGGGTTTCACAAAAATGTTAAGCTTTATTTTTATAATGTTTTATTTTTCAGAAATCAAAAATATTCACGAACGATTATTTTACACCTTAACACTAATAACATTTTAACACATTATTTTGTCACATATCTAAAACTTTGTTGAACATTAGAGGTTTCCTTCAAAAAGAACAAAAAATGTTAGAAAGCTAAACTTTTAAATTGCAGTGTACAAAGCTAAGCAATACCAAAGGATTCCCCTCACCATCAGTGAAAGTCAACAAGGCCCAAAACAACACCAGACTTCATTGTACATAAAATCAAACATTTATTTGTTTGAGTTCCAAATGACATAATGGTGAATAAATAGTAACTAATTTCCTAAACTGTTGTATTAATTGATCAGATTTGAGTTTTTAACTATGTTTTCATATGTGTATACCCTGATATTGTTTAACACTGTGAGACATTCGTTCATCTTTACCAGACTCAACAGTCCTTAGACACTCGAAGTCCAGAAACATGTCAAAAATTTCAGTGGTTCAAATGTAATCATAGGAAACTGCAAGAACACTTTTGTACGCAAATGAAACGTAAAAATCACTATGTTTGCCTATTCTATTCCACTTCAGGTCAAGGTGGGCATTTACTAAATGCTCTATGCTATAAGAGTCAGCAGCACAACACGCAAGTCACATATTGCCCTAAGTAAAAGCACACTCTGATCTGATTAAACCTAATCTATTTAACTAGCGCTCTCATATTTAATTGAAAATATCCAAAAATGAACTAAGGTCTCAGGGTATTGAAACTACATGAGGAAAAAAGGAAAATTTACTCACTATTACTCACCCTCAGGTGAATTCAAACATTTAATAGTTTACTTTTTCTGTTGAACACAAAATAAGTTATCTAAAAGAAACTGTAACCACTGACTTCCATAGTAAGAAAAAAATTACAATGGAAGTCAATAATTACAGGTTTTTAACATTTTTCAAAATATCTTCTTTTGTGTTTAACAGATAAAACTGGGTTTGAGACAAGCGAATGATGAAAGAACGTTCAGTTTGGGGTGAGCTATCTCTTTAAAAAAACAGAATTTAAATGTTTTGGGTGAACTAACCCTTTAAACCGAACCCACCAAATCTAAACACACCCTAAGGTTCTGCGCAGACATTCTCTCTGAGATCACAAAAATACGAAGATCACATCTGAAAACTCTGCTGTGAGCATTTGTAGATTGTGCAAATCTCTGTTTAACTTGACCGTGTGCATGAGAGAGAGACAGAGAGAGCTGTTAATGTGACGGCGAGTCCAGTCCAGAGCTCATCTCGTGTGTTTCTGATCCTCACTGAAGGGTTCAGCGCTCACAATGGAGAGCCTGTTCAGCTTTATTCCACATTCCCTCAACAGCCATTTATCTGCACCCGAGTCACTGGGTCCGTAGCGTTTGCATGTGCTGCAGCATGTGATTGTGTGTGTGTGAGTGTTTGGAGGAGGGGGTGGGGAACGACCGCTGAAATAGACAGGAGAAGCGGCCTGTCTGCTTTTGAATCAATCTTTTTGAATTCTCCAAACAAAGTAACTAATAGAGCGTTACATTTATACTGCATCCTGGTCAGATCTGCTGTTGTTTGAGATCAATGGAAATGAACTATGCGAAACCTTATTAGTGACTGGTTATGAATGATGGGCTGCAATTTCCAGGTGAAATGAGAGCAGAGCTGAAACGGCGAAAGAAAGGATCTCTGGGCCCCTAGATTATGGAGAAAGGCTCTTTAGGCCAGTCCTCCATGATCAAGGGCTTTAATAAGGGCTCCCGGGGGCTTTGAGCGACCCGCTATTGTTCAGATCTCAAGAGGAAACCGAACGATTCTTCGATTCCTCTCTGATAATGCCAGGGGTTTTGAAGAGTGAATATTAATGAATGTGATTTTCATCTACTGTTCTGTAGCGATGCAGCTGATGTAAGTATTCGAGTGTTACTCTCATTAATTGTCACGATGGATATAATCTGGTGAGAGGTCTGTGTTAAGTCCTTGTATTCTGTTATTTGCTCATGATGTCCTCTGATTTGAGTTCTACCTCGAAGCGAAGTGTGACTTTGCCTCAGGATTTTTTTTAACCCAAATCTGTTTTTACATCTGTCACTCATGGGTGATGGAGAATAAATTGGAGAAAGAGAGAAAGAAGGGGAGAAAAAAGGAGAGAACAAGAGATCTGTCTACTGTAATTGTAATAGACTTGGATATGAGGAGTTCCCGGTTATATTATTATATTATATTATATTATATTATATTATTCATTCATTCATTTATTTTCTCTACGGCCCTTTATTAATCTGGGGTTGCCACAGCAGAATGAACCGACAACTTATCCAGCATGGATGCACTGGGAAACACCCATACATACTCAATCACACACATACACTATGGCCAATTTAGCTTACCCAATCCACCTGTACTGCATGTCTTTGGACTTGTAGGGGAAACCAGAGCACCCGGAGGAAACCCACGCAAACACGGGGAGAACATGCAAACTCCACACAGAAATGCCAACTGACCCAGCCGAGGCTTGAACCAGCAACCTTCTTACTGTGAGACTATTGTGCTATAATATATGCTATATTATATTATATTATATTATATTATATTATATTATATTATAATTTATTATATACAGTGAAGTCTTTTGCTGGACAGATCCACCACTTTTGACGCTCATAAAGGTTCATAAAAGTCATTGTGCTGCAGGTATTAGGAGGTTTGCTGAAGGTGCAGCTAACGTGCAGCAAGAGGTTTGCGTCTTTAATAAACTACGGCAGTTTGCGTTCAGTGAAAAGTAAGAAGGATTAATAAATCCACATGAAACAGTCACTTGAAATTGACGTTACATCTTCAGTTTCGTGTTCAAGCATGCTTTGCACTCACACTACAAGCATACCGCGCCAAAGCCCAACTGAACCGCGCTCTGGCACACCTCTTCCAACCGTGCCAGGACCAGCCAACTGAACTCTGCCTGAACACAATTTGGAGCACTCAAACTTGTACATCCTGAAAGTTTTAGGGCTGCTAAAATATTTTATTCTGTCTAGATTTTCAAATGCGGGCAGCAGGGTGGTGCAGTGGGAAGCGATCTCGCCTCACAGTGCTATAGGTGATTTGGGTGCATTTAATTGTCCTTAGTGTATGTGCGTGAACGGAAGTGTATAGGTGTTTCCCGGTGATATGTTGCAGCTGGAAGGGCATCGGCTGCGTAAAAATATATGCTGAATAAGTTGGTGGTTCATTCCGCTGTGGCGATCCCAGATTAATAAATTGATGAATGAATGAATTTTCAAATGCTATTTATTGTTGTATTTTCAGCAGCCATTATTTCAATATTCAGGGTCATGGGATCCTTCAGATATCATTCTAAAATATTGATTTGGTACTCAAAAATATTTAAAATGATTATTGAAAACAATTAATATTTTTTATCAATTCATAACATTTTTTTCAGAATTTTTCATGAATAGAAAGTTCAAATATTGTTCAAATAAGTTCAATAAAAATACTGAAGAAGCAGCTTTTAGGAATAGACCCCAAAATAAGTTAAAGAAAAGTGTTGAGTGGCCACTGATGAGTGACACCTCAGCCTCTGGTGAATGAGAAACAGCCGCTGCATCTGAATAACAGCTTATGACATCCTGCACATCAGCCTTGACTTATGCGACACTACAAGCTCTGCTTATATTTTAAAAATCCATAAACTGATCCGCACTGCCACTCTCACATTTACGTGTGCTCTCGGTTCTAACCCAATAACGAGAAGAGGTTTGATATGATGAGCGGGACGGATGGAGACGGGGAAGAGATGTTCTCATTTACATTCTTTATGTTTGAAAATCCATTAACCCACTTTGCCCTCAGCCAAGAGTCCATGGCAAATCCAATCAGTCTGTTCCCTGTCTTTACACAGCCATGTGTGAGAGCAAGACGAGAGATGGAGAAAGTTAACCGGTTCAAAAGAGCCAGGGAAATGCGAGAAGGAATTTGGGGAGAGAGAATAAGTGAAAGTTTGACGTTAACTCAATTTGCGTCTTCTTCCAGGTCTGCTCTGCCAGAAAGGATGAGGAGGAAAATATAACGAAGGACTGCAGCAGAATTTAAATATTTTAGCTGTCACCAACGCAGACTGTGGTGATATTATCGCTGTTTATATGAACAAAATTATACCAGTTACATTTAATTACTGGAGTTCTGTTCCCAAAAGTCAAGAATTCCAACAAAAGTGTCAGTGGGATAGTAGTCAAGTGTGGTCAAGTGTGGTCAAGTGCAAAGACCACAAGTGTGAGTATTTAGAAAGGCCCACTCACTTCATTTCGGAATGAATCAGCCTTCTGGTGGAATCAATTGAATTGGGGACAAAGATATTGATTAGAAAACAACCTGGGATTTTCGAAATGTATAGATCACTGCTTAGGCCTACTTGAAAGGCAGTACTAACAGCAAAAATAGAGCAGTTTTTAAGCATTTATCATGAGTTAAATATACTCTGAAAATCAGAGAACACTTTCAGATTCCTATAGTTACTGCTGTTAATCTGTAACCTGTTGGTCAATTCCTTACTTATCTGACAAACCCAATTTAACTGGCTGATAAAATATCAGACTTTGAAGGATTGTGAGCTGTTTTAAAGAGGCTGAAACAGCAGGTTTCCTCAGACAGCAGGTTGTCCAAATGAATGCTAAAGGCATGGGGACCCTTTCAGCTATAGCAAGTTGATTATTTAAATTTTCAACTTCATACTTTTTTGAATTTTCTAAATTCATAAATTTCAACTTCATCACTGATTGAATCAAGTCCTTAAATGTAAGTGATTCAACACTGAAGCTGGAATTACTCACCAGTTCAGAGCTGAACAGAATAAGGGTCTATCTCAGCATACAACCTCTTGAATTTTAAGCTAATTTGGACTGAATTCAACTAAATTAAAAAATCTATAGGGCAGACTAAGCTCTGATGAGAAGCGTGTTATGTTGACAGGACTGCTCCAAACTCAAAAATATGCAACCGCTCAATTTGTCAAATATGTTTTTTTATCACTGGTAAGTATATTAGTCATTTTAAAGATTCTGTTATCATAAAAAATCATCATAATGTCTCATGTGAATGCCAAGTGCCATCCAGTTAAAAACTAATGGATGCGACTGCACGCACTTGACTAGAGACCCTGCACCTCACAAAAGTGTTTACTCGGTTTCATCATCCTGGCACAGTTTGTTTTTTATCACTGATATAATATAAATTGGTTAGAGTAAAATATTTCAACGCAATCCTACAAAAATAAATAATGAAGTATTTTAAACCTTTTTACATGTTTTTTTAAACCCTTTTTACAGTATTTGAAACCCTTTTACATTTATTGTACATGTAAATTTTAAATCTACATGTACAATAAAAAACAACCCTCGCCAAGTGGTTAAAAGTAGCTTAGTTCCGTGGAAAAACTGCAGACTTGGTATCCCTGTACTTTATTGATAAAAGCGTGTTTAATGTGTTAAAGTCATTTAAAGAAATAGCCTGAACACATCCTGCTAATTTTTGACTGCTTCAGTAAAACTTCAGTAGTAGTAATCATTCTTTGTGCTGCAATCTTTGCTGTTCTCTAATTTAGTTTTGTTAAAAATCCCTTGGTTATTTTGTAGAAAACACTGCAAGTATGGTATAGTCACAACAACAAAAAAATGTGAATGATAAAGACTACATTATTTTTGAAATAATCAAGTGTTCATAAAACATTCACCAATTTGATCCACATTTAAGAAACGCTGAGGGAAAGCAAATTAAGAAAGTAAATATTAATCCGTAATGGGAAAGTGAATATTTCTTTGAATACATCTGAAGTGAATATATCTTTCATCGATTGGATGATGCCACTAAATTCATTCTTACATTGATTTTCACAAATTATCAAACAAAGAAATGTAAGCATAGAGCCCTAATAATTATTTAATTATTGTTAAATAATTGTATGTTGTACCAGCACTCTATTTTAGATAATATTCCAAATGTGATAGAGATTTGCATATGCTAGCCAATACATAAGAGTACAGGCACGTGTTTGTTTTTTTACTACTTGGAGTATGGTTTAAAGAGCCCCTTTTATGGGTTTTTGAAAATGACTTTCCATGTAGTGTGTAACACAGCTCTAAGTGAAGTGAAATATCCTGCTAAGGCTTGAATCTGAAAGTGTACAGTGTTTAAAACTATTGATTCATTTATAAAAGAGTCGACTCATAGTAGTTTGAACGAATCGCCCCGGTGACAAGTCTTTAGCCGTGCTGGCGTAACGTCGAGACAGAATTCAAGGCCCGCCTATTTGCTGCGCACGCAGACCCGGGAAAATTGAAACCCCCCGCTCTGCCCACAAACACCGTAGCAGATCCCGGTTGAATCATGTCGCGAAGACGCTGTGCTCTGAAGTGTGAGGAAAAGTTTGTGTTATTTTCCCTACCCAAAGATGAGGCTGTGAAGAGTCAGTGGTTGAAGTTTATTTTTGCAAAAATACTTCAGCATTATAGCCCCAGCCTTGTGCTTTGTTCCTGTCATTTTTCTGAAAAGTGCTTCAGCAAACTACATGCTTACAATGGGGGAATCATCAGCCATTTGTTAAAGGAAGGATCAGAAAAGACTACTGATGTATGGGACTTTGTCAGAGCTTGAAAGGAACTTTACAGTACACAGTTCATGGACCAGTTTCTTTCTCCATTTCACAAGTGTAAGTAATGTAATGCGATTAGTGTAATGCGATTAAAATGGTTGCCTCCTTGTTTTCTCTAGCTTGCAAATTATGTATTTAATTGTGTTTTGTTAACCGTTTGTACTGTATCTGGTTAACTCTTTATATTCTCATATTGTGTAAAATGCCACGTTGAAAATGCGCCGCTTGCCGCTTTGTTTATGGATTTAAATGTGTTTGTGAGCTCACTTTCCACTGCCGTTTGTCGTTGCTATGGCCACCGTCAGCTGTTCCTACACACGTGCGCCGGTCAAGTTTCAAAATAGTTCAGCTTTTGGCACTGTGTGGATTAATACTGAATGTGTGTCACTGTTTTTACTTACGGTTAAGAATAGAGCAATATGCTGGTGTTTAACTGCATTGCTTTAATGCACACCTGTATTGGGCTCACACATACACTCTGCACTCTGACAATGTTGATAAGCCATGCTGGGCATTTCTTTCAGCCTTGCGCTGAAAGACTGGTTCATCGGACCAATCAGCACATATTAGCATCGCACTAAGGAGAGATTTGGGAACAAATGAATCACTAAACGAATCATATGAGAGTCGTTGGGATAATTAAGTACAAATAAATGCATATTATGAGACAATGAAAGTGTTTTTTGACCTTGCATCCATATCAGCCTGTTGTTGGAGACCCCCAAAACCAAAATATGACCCTTTTTAATGCATAATAGGGGCTCTTTAATATTAAATTGCTACACTTGTAATATCTAACTTCTCATAACCTCATCCATTTGCACACCAACAAGCAATCTACATATGAGCAAAATCTAAATTCAATTTCGAACAGTACACATGCTCCGCCCACAATTAAACCTCATTGGATCGAAGTTTCACTCATGAATATTAAAAATGCAACATAAACCAGACTTTATCTCTCATCAGCTGCGCATAAACATCTCATTGAGTTCTTCTTTACAACTATAAACTTGACTTTCTCTCTTAAAGAGTTCAAAATGAACTGAAAATGTTTGCCGGGAGCTCATCCAAGACACAAACACAGTAAATAACAGCAGCACACACCAGAGAGTCAACTAAACATTTGCCAGCAATAACCAAGACTCCCATGCGAGAGGTGAATTCGGGAGTCTGTAAACATTTGGGGAGTGGAGGGAGTGAAAAGATAAAGACCCACCTCTCAGACAGAGGAAAGTGAGGAAGTCTTCAGTTTTGGGTTTGCGTCGTGTGAGATGGTTGAGCAGGGCGGCAGGGGTCGGGCTCAGGGCGTCCAGCACCTTCAGCGGGGTGGCGTTTGGTGAACACGGATGAGACTGAGCAAACTTCCTCTGAGCCTGCAGTCTTGGCCTGGTGCGAGGAACAGGGAATTAAGGAAATCAGAGGATTAGTTCTGCTAGAAATGAAAATAGCGTCATTATTTACTCATCAATCTGGCATTCTTCATTTAGTGAGCAAGTTTGAAGGCATTTATTGGTTGTTCTTTTTAAATCTGCTTCAGTAAATGCGAATCAAACTTTGCTTTTGTCTTTTATGTTACAGTAAAGAAAGATTTTTGTTTTAAACAAAGCACTAAATAATGAAAACAATGTTTGCCAGTGAATGTACCACAAATCATGTTGCACTGCTTGTTTCCTTCAACCTTAAAATACCTCTTTTGCACTATATCTTGCTCAGTATTGTTCTGTCTAATGTAAAAATACTTGTGTAGTCTGTCTTAGGTTACGTCTATAGTTGAAGTATTAATTTAAAGTATATGTTAGGGCTGCACAATATACCATTTAAGCATCGATATCGCAATGTGTGCATCTGCAATAGTCACATCACAGGATTAGATTATTTATTAAAGATTAAAAGATGAAGATATTATTATTTTAAATTGTTTATACAATGATGATCATGTCATTTGATGTTTGACTGTTCAAGTGCTATACATGAATACTGTTATACACCCCAGAAAACCATAAAGCAGTGTTCGTTTATTTGTTTTTGCTGATAATTTATGCAGATCCGTTGCACAGAAGAATACTTGATCACTCCAGTCGACCTAAATTAAAGAAATCTTTCCAAATAGAGCTATTCAATTCATATGGTGGAATTATATCTTTTTTTCCTTCACTTTTGTCAGTTGGTGAAGTTTTGTTCCTCGCCACTGTCACCACTGGCTTGCTTGGTTTGGGACTTGTGGAGCTGCGCATTGATTGATTTGCTCTTCGGTGTTTGGACTTTCAGCAGTGGAATTTAAACCACACTGAACTGAACTGAACTGAACTGAACTGAACTTTAACTCTAAAAACTGGACTGACACAGTTTCAATTTACTAGAACTATGTTACTATTTATCTTTTTATCTATTTATCAATTTACTAGAACTATGTCAGATAGAACTATGTTAAGCTGCTTTGACACAATCTACATCGTAAAAGCGCTATAGAAATAAACATGAATTGAATTGAATATTGCAATATTTATCGCAGAAAATCAAAATATTGCAATGTCAGATTTTTCCAAATACCTTGCAGCCCTTGTATGTGTATGGTTAATGCTCCAGTATGTTAGTTATGTATCAGTTTAAAATAGCTCTTACGTCCAGTGTTGTGTTAATATATATTCACTTATTCATTTATTTTCTTTTCGGCTCAGTCCTTTAATTAATCCGGGGTTGCCACAGCGGAATGAACCGCCAACTTATCCAACTTGTTTATGCAATGGATGCCCTTCCAGCTCCAACCCATTACTGGGAACCCATACACTACGGATCACCTGTACCGCATGTCCCAAATCACCTGTATTGCATGTTTTGGACTGTGGGGGAAACCAGAGCACCCGGAGGAAACCCATGCGAACGCAGGGAGAACATGCAAACTCCACACAAAAACGCCAACTGACTCAGCCGAGGCTCGAACCAGCGACCTTCTTGCTTTGAGGCGACAGCACTACCTACTGCGCCGCCGTTCATATATATGATTATGTTTATTTTTGTAGCACTGTAGTCCTGCAAGACAACAGTTTGTTCCACTGTACGTTCACACATGTAGTAGAATGACAATAAAGCTCTTGACAATGACATATGTTGTCTTGGAATGACAATAAAATTGACTTGAACTTGAGTTGAAGATGAGAATAAATAATCATAGAATTTGAGAGATTTGGTTTTCTTTTTTTATGCAATTTTGATGCATTCCTTTGATTCAATTGCATTCATTCATTTTCTTTTTAGCTTAGTTCCTTTATTACTCAGGGGTTGCCACAGCGGAATGAACCGTCAACTTAACCAGCATATGTTTTACACAGTGGATGCCCTTCCAGCTGCAACCCAACACTGGGAAACAGGAGCACCCGAAGGAAACCCACACAAACACAGGGAGAACATGCAAACTCCACATAGAAATGCCATCTGACCCAGCCGGGGCTCGAACCACCAACCTTTTTGCTGTGAGGCGATTGTGCTACCCACTGCGCCACTGTGACGGTCCTTGATTCAAATTGAAATTGAATGTTTTATTGAGGCTGAAAACTAGTATACAAACTATTTTATAATAAAAAAAGAGACAGAAACATTAATCTGAAGCCCATTTTCAAAACACAGCATGAAACCACATTTAAGTTTAAGTTTGCAGGCAGAAGGACAAATAAATCAAGTAAATTACATTATGCTAATTTGTGCCTGTAAAGGAATGAATCTCTGTCATTTCAGAAGAATTATCTTATGTAACATGCCGGGCCATCCATATTTTTAAATAATTTTACCTTTCATTTAATGCCTCGTGTTTTATTCAGTTTTATTTTAACACTTAAGTAAAGAGTTTTTGGGAATCCAACAAAAAACAAAACAAAACAGGCAGAGTGATCTGAATCACACCTTCAAAAATATCCAATTCTACAATTTCTGTATATTTTGGTTAGTAGAAAGAAGAAATTCTTAAGTAAATTAAAGTGTCATTTTGAATAAAAGGGACGGCATGTTGGCTCAGTTGTTAGCACTTTTGCCTCACAGCACGAAGGTTGCTGGTTTGAGTCCCGGTTAGGCCAGTTGGCCTTTCAGTGTGGAGTTTTCATGTTCATGTGGGTTTCCTCCTGTTGCTCCGGTTTTCCCCACAGTCCAAAGACTTGGGCTATAGGTGAATTGGATGAACTTAAATTTCCCATAGTGTGTGTTTGAATGAGTGTGTATGGGTGTTTCCCACTACTAGGTTGCTGCTGGAAGGGCATCCGCTGAGAAAAACATATGCTGGAAAAGTTGGTGGTTCATTCTACTGTGGCGACCCAAGATAAACAAGGGACTAACTCGAAGGAAAATGAATGAATGAATGAATTTGAATCAAAAAGGCTGCAGATATTTTCAGAACAATTTAGAATGCATGAGAAGAAACGGCACATGAAATATTTAAATTCAGTTCATTTCAAGTAGGTATTGCTGCAGCCCGGAGACCTCTAAGTGGGAGGTATTACACCACAGGCAGGTTTGGTGACCTCCAAGTGGGAGGAATTTACGTAGCAGGTGGGCTGGGTTTAGGTGGTGTAGGTGGAGTAGACATTAATGAAATACATCAGGTTACGGTAAAGTTGGGTTTAGGGTTGGGGTAGAAGCAGATATTCATAAAGCACAACTTTTGGACTCTGCGTCAAATAAAGGCAATAAATAAACGATAACTCCAGTTTTGTATAACCTACTTGGAGCTCAAGACCCACCCACTTGGAGCTGGCTGTGACCTCCATTTATACCCTTCTCATGTATTTTGGTGGGTAGAAGGAAGTAAATTACAATATGTGGTACATTAATGTGTGCATTAATATTCAAAAATAATAAATAACTGTAGTTTCCAAAAAACAAACTTAGATTTATGTGTTGAAATAGGCCATTCCTTCTTTTATGATGGATTCAGTCTCTGACTTATTCCTCTTTTTTATATAAAATGCCTCTTGTTTAACGGCGTACATTTTATTGACTCAAAGTCCATAAAAAAGAAAGACAGAAACACAGTGATCTGAATCGTTTGGTGGGAAAAGAGATGCTAATCTAATCATACAGAAGACCTGCGGAGGGAAGCACTTTGGTCTGATATATAAAAGCTCAGCAAAAAGCCTGACTGTGCAAGTCATTTTTAATTGGCCAGAAGCATATGTTGTGCTTTGATGCTTCTTCCAAGCACTGAATGTTTAAACGAGATTCAACCAAGCAGGATTTCCACCATTGATTAGCTTGAAAACCAGTTACATTTAGCTGATAAACAATCACTGAATCAGCCTAGAAAGAAACATTATACTGTATCTTTAACACTGAAAGATACATAGAGGGATAACATTTCAGTCCATTCGTTGCTATTTTCCCACTTAGTTCCTGCATGATGATTTTTCATCCATTAAAGCACTTTTTAACCACACATTAACACAGAATGACACAACACCACAATATAGTGCAGGTCTAAGTAAACTCACCTCTTCCTGACAGGCCCGTCCATTGAGAACTCATGGTTGCGCTCTTTGCTCTGCGCTGCATGCTGGGTCCGTTCTGACTTACAGCTTCCCGCAAACAGGCCACCTTTAGTGCCCGATCCATTCAAATGACCATTAGCAAAGGAGCCTGGGAAAGGAGATGTAGTTCAAATATAAACAGGCAAACAAACATCAAGAGAAAAGCAAACAAATTCCTCCATGCTGTTCTTAAGCTGATCTGTTAGCATGAAATAAGCTAATGAAAAGGGTGCAGAAACCTTTTGAAATGCCTCTGAAATGAAGAAGAGGATTTTTCCAATCACTAAGTGTAAGCACTATGGTGGACAGACACAAGTGGATACTCAGAATGAACTGACAGGTAATAGAGTGCAAAATCAAAGTACTTATATCCTCCTGTTACGTTGATCTAAGGTTTTAGTGTTAAATTGGCCAAAAATAAACAGTTGGTCTATTAACTTAAAATACAGCTTGTTTATAAGTTACAGTCTTTCCTTTTCCTCTCATCGATTTCGGAATTGCGAAATGTGATAATTAATTGAGAATAAAACTATGGATCTCACAACATGTATGGGGCCTTATAAGAAACATCAACACAATCTCACGGCAATTCGTAACTTTTTGATTTAGTGGCTAATTCGTATGAATTCATATGATCTCATTCGTACAATTTAGTACATTTTGCTTATCCCCAATGATGGTTGGGTTTAGGGGCGGGGTTGGGTGCGCCACGCCTCCTTTTTAAAATCTTACGTTTTCGTATGACTGAACTCGTAGGAATTAGCCACTAAACTGACAAAACGTAAAATATTTACATTTCCTCGTGAGATCAGGCTGGAAACATTAATATATAACCTAGGATGTATAGGTCCTATTGGAATTGCCCTGTTTATTATTATTCTGAGGGTGGCAAAATGGCTCAACAGCGCCACCTATGCACTTTGATGGAGTGGCCTCCAAGCTGTTTCACACACACATACGAAAATTGGCACACACGTCAAACATACCTACAAAAAAGTCTCTTGGAGCGAAATCTCAAACCCAGCAGAAAGTCCGATATTTTTAACTTCCTTTGCCAAAAAAATGCAGTTTTTGCCATTTCCAGGCGTTGTATTTTAATGAACTCCTCCTAGGGATTTTATCAGATTAACTCCAAAATTGGGTATTGTCATTTAAAGACCTTGGCGATGGTAAATTGTGAAGATTAAGAGTTTCTTTGAAGGGCGTGTCCGTGGCGGCCTCAGAAACCTTGATGTTTCGCCACGAAACAAAAAGTTGTTATAACTCAGGCATTTGATGCACATTTGATAAGAGTCCTGACCTGAACACGTTTACATGCCAATATTCAGTTACAGTCATTGCGCCACCTATTGGTAACAGGAAATGACATGTTTTACAGTGTAACAAAGTCAGATAGAATCCAAGCTTTGTTACTATAATCCAAAGGCCTTTGTGATGTTAAATTGTGAAGATCTAGAGTCTTTGTCAAAGGGTGTGTCCGTGGCGGACTGTTCAGTGTTTCCCCGTGGAACTGGAAGTTGTTATAACTCAGGCATGCATTTTCCAATCTGCCTCAAAGCCCACATGTTTGATAAGAGTCCTGACCTAAACACATTTACATACCAATATTTCGTTACTGTTATAGCACCACCTGCTGGCAACAGGAAATGACACGTTTTACAGTGTAACAAGCTCCTCCTAGAAGTTTTATCAGACCGAGTCCATGTTTTGTCAGTGTAATCCAAAGGCCTTTGTGATGTTAAATTGTTAAGATCTACAGTTTTTGTCGAAGGTCGTGTCTGTGGCCATCTGAGAAAGTTCAGTGTTTCGCCGTGGAGCAGGAAATACTTATAACTCAGCCACACAATGTCTGGCCTGCCTGAAAATTCACGTTACATGAGATTACTTTCCTTAAGACATCTACAAGCCAACACTGAGTCACAGTCATAGCGCCACCTGCTGACAGAAGGAGGTTGCATAAATCTGTGATTTTTCTCAGGTTTTTTATATGTATCAGCTCAAATTAATATTGTCCACTGTTCTCTGTCATCCTAAGGCCACCGGGCAGTGGTGAGCCCAGGTGCGAGGTCCCTTTCATTGCTGCTTGCAGGTTTAATTGTAACATGTATTTGACCTTTGTGTTCGTTTAATTGTATTTTGTTAAAATTTCAAGTTTTATTATATAATTATATATTATATATATTATTATATAAATATATATTATATAATATTAGTAAATATATTTATAATTGTATTTAAAAATTATATATTTATATAAGAAAATAACCAAAGATAAAGTTATGTTTTGCTAGGAAATTCTATGAAAATAATCTACATTCTTAATTCCAAAGTTAGCCTACTTCTTAAATAAATGCAGTTAAAAGCACTTATGGTCCACATACTAAACAATAGTGTTGTTTTATTTTATTTATCTATTTATTTTTTGTCCAAACAATAGGAATATTCAAAAAATAGAAATATAATTATCTGAATATTCATTTGCAATATTTTTATATTATTATGTTATTATTATATTATTTTTTATATTGCGATGCTTACGTTTACATGCATATTGTATAGAAAATACATCTATAGACAATTTTGAGGGATGTAAACAAAAGCAATGGTCCCAACGTATTTACTGTTTTACATTTTTATTTCTATAGCTTCTGAGAATCCAAAAAGAGCCACATATTGATAAATAATGTTATGATAGCTGTTTCCACATTAACTTATGATTGAATTGCTTCTTGTTACAGTTATGAAATAGTTTGATAACAAGCAGGAAATGATCATTGGCCAATGACATCACCACATTGAAATGGTCTTTAGTCAATGATACAGTTCATGACATAGAATGATATTTAACATCTAGTTAATATTTTGTATTTCAGAATATATAAAATCTACATATTTGCAATATAAACAATAAAATGATGTCATTTTAAATAAAAAATGCCAGTCTGTACAGATCAACGCATCACACTAAATTCAGACAGATGCCTGATATAATTACTGAGAATATGCAAGCCTGCCTGAAATCCAGCGCTATGCTTTTGATTCCAAACTAATTTGAGAGGAATCCTCAAGTGTGACTGAAAGCGTATAAAGCGGTGAGCTCACGAGATGCTCTGCTCATGCCCTTGACATTCTCTGCGAGATGATGCACTGCGCCATACAGAGCCCAGCAGGTCACCGAGTTCAGCACATTACAGCGCACTCAGAGCCCTGCACAGCCCATACAGAGAGTGCATTATTCAGGACAGCGTTTACTTTGCTCACACATTTTCAGCGCAATCATGGAAGAACAATAATATTCCTAATGGACCGTTGAGGGAGGCTGAGGAAGAGGGAGTCCCACGGTGATGTGTGCTCCCCTGAGTGTGTCACAGATGCATCGTTTTAACATTTAAGGTGAAATAGTTCTTCAAACAACTTTAAAATGCCACACTGAACTGCACATTCCTCTGTATTAGATGATAAATAAGTTAAACTGATGGCAATTTTGCTCCATTTTGATTAGCAAATACACTGGAATGTGAATGATTTGATGTGGTTCTTTATAGGTGCATTGGTTTGTGATGAAGCATTTAACATTTATTTTCTGGATTATTCATTAAATAGAAGCATAAAACTGGCTTTGGAAATGCTGAAATGGCATTCATCATAGGAGTTTGTAAATGTGACCATGGTAAAAGCTCGGCTCATAAATATTAACTATGCCTGGATATGTTGGAAAGATTACCTGGCAATGTCAGCATGAAGCTCATTAATATACATGAGCTTAGTGTTCGCCTTCACAATCCATCAAACATCTTAAATCTCACCATTGAAAAGAAGATTTTCATTAGGTTTTCTAGTAAAAATACATAAACGTCCTTAAATCATAATACAGCTACTATTATTAAAAACCAAATGGAGAAGTTACCAAATATGGTAAAAATGAGCTAGAAAACTAGAAAAAGCGCTGATGGGTGTGGGAATTTCTACAGATGATAAGGTGCTAATGATCTATTATGAGCAGGCAAGGCACAATGTTTTTTTTCTCTACAAATGGCTAGAAAACTTGTGGGGGCAGTGGTTCCTCGTTATTCACGTGAGTTACGTTCCAAAAATAGCGCAATCCAAAAATAGGTGAAATCCACAAAGTAGTCCACTTTTCATAATCACCAGCGATCCAGGCTTGTAAATCGCTGGGAATCACTTTCACTCAGGACTAAAAATCTGTCACCATATGGACTACAAATCCTGTCATGCACCACACACTCACACCTGTTCCTGTTTTCCGCTGATTGCTAACACACACAGCTGACCACTGTACTTAATAAAAGCAGCTATGGTGGATCTATTTTTCCTAATTTTAAGTGGTTTAGAAATTTAGAGTTTAGAAATACTCACAAAATAGACAAATCTAAAAGTGACCAACGACAAAAACCATGTCTACAGAAATGGACATCACCCATGTACTCAGCTTGCATGCTTGTGTTTACTTACAGTAATCCATATTCGACTGCATTTATGTGAGATACACAAGATGTGTATTTTGCCAATTGTGTTTTTGACAGTTCAGATGTAAGAAGAGTGCCCGTCTGAGGGAGTAAGATTATGCTGGTATTTAGGGATGGGCATTTCTGACCATTCTTCATTTCGATTAGTCCACAGGTTTGACAAGCAATTAATTGATTAATCGGGGTGGAGCTTAAGCAAGAGGCCGGGGCTTGTGTGCGTCATAGCGACAATTAAATAACATTCAATTTAAAATTATATATATATATATATATTATTTAAAGCCCTGTTAAAAATGTTGTTATGCCAAGATTTAGAAAACAATTAAACCAACGCTGTTGGGTTATTAAAAATCACCATCAATATTGGTTAACACAGTAAGCATTTAAAGAAGTGTGAGCAGTGGCGTATTTAGGCATGGGCAATATGGTCGATGCCCAGGGCGACATTTTGCTGGGGGGTGGCACAGGGAGACGGTGCAGAAAAAAAAAATGAGCCCCAGTAAAAGCTTTGAGATACGATTTACTTTATGCAAGTGTATTAATTGAAAGTAGTAATCCCAGAATAAAGGCATTAGAGGCCATTCAGATTTGGCGTATTTTGCATGAGCAAGGTTGCTATTGTCTATGTGCAACCGAAACAATGGTGGTGAAAGCAAACTGACGTATGCATCCGCACAGAAAAACATTCCCGTGCGCCTCACACGCTGCTCTGCTCCCGGTGTGAATACCGGCTGTGCACATGCACACCGATAAAATACACGCCGTTTATGCACTGTAAAACTGGAGTAACTTTTATCCAGAGGTATCGGCACACAGTGAGCTTTGCAAGTCGACAAAACTGAAAAATTATGATCTTATTTTGACCATATGGCTATGAAGCAGAAAGGAGAAATGATGAATCAGGGAGGTAAGACTTAGTAACATTAATTCTCAGCCATGGGTCTAAGACAACAGACAATTACTTCAAATATATTTTTTTGTATTCTATTGAATTGTCTTTAATATTCCAGCAAAAGTTTTTTTTAAGAGCTCTTAGCATATCACTCCAGTTGTGTCTTTACATTTTTTCCAGTTACATGTAGGAGATTTCTGTTATTATATATTTAGAATAATAATTGTATAATATTAATAATAATAATAATAATAAGAAGAAGAATTTTATTTATTTATAAGTACATTTCTAAAAGCAGGTGTTTTAGATGGGTGCCATTTAAACTAGAACCGCCACTGACGTGAGGCATGTAAGTTTTCTACATGGCGCATTGTAAATAAAATTAATCATAAAGCCGAGAGACACAATATGAAAATGTTATAATACAAATTGTGTTTATCTACACAAAATGCATGTGAGTTTGAACTACATGACAACCAGAAAGTAGTGGATGCGGTTCTCCCTTTACAGGGCGCTTTAAAACAACGGGAACTGAAGCGACCGCAGAAAAAAAGAAAACAAAGCTATTTTACAGTATTATCCCCATCAATATGTGTATTATTATTTCTATAAATATTTTGGATCCGTTTTTAAAACTTTACCTACCCTTTTCTTTCCTGTAGACAGCAACAATAAAAGCAAACATGATACTCTGCATTTCAGTTATTTTATTCAACTGACAATTTTACCAAACCAATATTTTACATCAGCAGCATCACAACAGATGTGGATCAAAAAAGTTTTTGGGTTTTTTTTTGTAAAAGATTCGCAAAAATAAGTTTTACCAAAACTTAACCAAACGACTGTTAAGTAGCACATAGCCTAACCAAAATTAGAAGCTAGCATAATTTGCCTGCATAAACTTAAAATAAAAATAGCCTGAATTTTTTTACCACAGCTATAAAACTTAAAGATTAGGTAAAATAACATTTCTTTCAGAATGATCAGTCGGTGGAGGTAAATAAAATAAAGCCGGCCTAATTTAACTATACTGCTTAAACTTAAAACAAAAAGAGCCTGAATATTTTACCATGCATGGCTAATAAAACATAACATAAGGAAGGACTTCATATTTTCATTTAAAAAGATCAGTCGGTCTCCGATGAAAGCCGAGTGCGAAGTTTATTTACAATTAGACCGGCAGTGGAAACACAGAAGTTACAGAAACAGCCAGGTACCAGGGGGCAAGGGTGCTTAGCCTTTCAAATCGAGACTCATTTACTTTGCACCACAATAAAGGATCCGGGTGTAGAGAGATGCATGGCTCCCTAAAGTAGCTTTTGATTTTGGTGTCATTCGGTGAAACATTATTCATATCGTAGTCCTCGCTGAAAAGAGTGTCGAGACACGGTGCACACATGACTGCTGAAAGTATCACACACCAGATGCGCACATTCGCACGGTATTTAAAATGAAACTATTCAGCTGGCGCTCTGTGGTGCGGAAGAAATATGAACAGTGTCCTGAGTCGTGGCTGGGCACCGCTGTGTACCCTGATAGAAACATACATTTAGAATTCTGAAATACATGGCTTCTGGTGTGTGACCCCTATACTCTATTTGCGCTCAGGTCTCGTCTATAGACCGCAACTCCCTGCAGCCATAACCAATCAAATATCAAACTACCGCCCAAATACCAGCATAACCAATCAGAGAGAATGAAAGTAATTTTAGAGCCAATCGATCATCGTTTTCATGCTCGATTGTTGCTGATGCGTTTGAGTAATCGATTAATCGAATAATTGTGCACATCCCTACTGGTTTTACATAGCTTACCCTAGTTGTTTGTTCTGATCTGTCTTTTAAATCTTGAAGTAAATTAAAAATGACATATTTGGGAAATGATATGTTCAGATGATGTGTTCTTACGCTCTGTTCTGTTCCCCACCCAGCATCAACAACTGCAGTAATATCAATTTTTAAAACACTTTTAAGTTGTTAAATATTGAAGCAAATACCAATCATTTGAGTAATGCAAAAGTTAGTAATCATATTGCACAATTGATTTAAATACTCTAGTCCCATGAAATTAGCATCTGATCAGCAAACTTCTACAAATGCATACTCAGTAAGGCCAGTCACAAAAATAGCTCCACGCATTTTCAGCAATATACTTTGTTGTGTGTGTTTAATAAATACCAACAGTATAATAACTAAGGATGCAATAAATATTCGGCCACTGAAAATTTTCAGCCTAAAATGGCCCAAAAGTGCACTTTCGGCCAAAAAATTTTTATCACCGTAACAACGCGGCCGAAACAGTAGGTCATGATGACGTGAACAGAAACCGCGGCTTGCCCGTGTTGTCTGAAGCAACATGTCTGCAGTGTGTCTTCTGTTCTGATCCTCTGTTCTTCATCGCAACTATACTTGATCCATGATATAAAGATCATTACTATGATCCAGACCAAGATGGAGAGCTGAAGCAGTGTGTGCGCATGATTTAGGCCTATAGTTATAATAATATTTATACAATATAGCTGTAATGATATTTATACATGATCAAACTAGTGTTCAACTCAATCAAAACAGATGCTAAAATTGTTTTAAAATTGGTCTTGTAGTTCGGGCCCAAATAAATATTTGTTGCATTTTTAAACAGTTTTTATTTGTTTTTTCTTTTTCGGTTTTCAGTTTCGGCCAAGAATTTTCATTTCGGTTCATCCCTAATAATAACGCCAAAAAGACCATTCGCTGAAGCAGGCAGTTAGTATATCTGGCCCAAAATGTGATATTCTCCACATATCCTTCCCTGAAGGGGTTCAGAACGGCAGCTAAAAGCAGCAGTGTCAGATGTTGAGGGTCACAGAAGTGAGCTCTTTGCTGCAGCTGCTCTAAAGGTCAGTGTTTATCTGTAGTCTCTAGATCTCTGAAAGCACTGCTCTAGGAAAGAGGAAAACTCACCATTAACTCTTCCAGTGCCGTTCTCCACTTTACTCTTCTGAGCCGTTTTAAACTCTTTAAGTGAGAGGTAGAGCACCCGGCGGACCACTCTCTCTTCTGACCACGGGATCCCATCATTATCATCCTGCAGACACACACACAAAAACAAAGAGTTCATGGAAACAAAAGTCTAAAAATTGATCATTCAAATCAGTTCATTTAGAAATGATTCATTTGTGTGGATTTCAGTAAAAAGGCAAAGACAGACAATAAAATGTAATTATAGCTTGCTGCACTGTTCACTAAAATACATCTGAAATTTGTAAACACACTGAAATTCAGGGAAAACAACTATTATGCTCGTGAGTATAAATCACAGGAGCTCATTATTAAAGTTATTATTAGTATGACTAGACTTTTGCTCATTTTAATCTTGCCTATTTCTGCTCCAAGCTCTCACTGATTTCAGACTTTGCATGGTGTGTATCAATCAAGATCCAACACTGACATAACAAACTAATCCAATTTCGAGGAAGTAAACAATCCCATCATCATCTGGCATAAAGGAAAAAGTTCATTATAGAGCTGTGAGGACAAAACAGATGACCTAAAGCAAAAACATGTGCTCTCTAAATAAACATTAATTAGCCAAACAATTGGAAAAACCCATGTGATTTCATTACAGCAAATAAAAGAACTGACAAACACTGAATGTGGACAGGAGAAGAAAAAAAACAGCACAGAGGACTGACTGTGCTATAAATAGTGCTGTTGGCTGCGGTTTCTGAATTCCAGCATGCGTCAGAAAGCCTTTTATTACTAAATGCTCCGAAAGCAATCACAACAAATGCGGTCAGTGTTAGTACAAACACTTGTTCCCCACAGAAAACCCGGTAGTAAGACATCTTTCACATTAGGTAGCTGAATGACCTCACTGTTTTTCACATTTCTCTCAAAGCCTCAAAACAAGGTTTTCATCCAGTAATGTGATCACTTATGAAGTGTTAAATCTCTAACATAGCAGTTTAGTGACATTAAATGACATGACTTTGAACAAACTTGGATAAGACAACAAACTGTTTTGTTTGACCAACAGAGTGTTCATGGTATATTCGATAGTGTGGGAATATAAATGTATATTATCTATATAAAACTGGTGTGACAGACCTTAAAATGTCTTCCTGAGCCCTGACTGTCTCCAAAGTAATGCAAATTATCAGTTTCACAGCATGGCTGTGTCTATTGCTTTCTCTTTTCGGTCAACTGGTCAGACGGTTTCTGTCTCCAGAACATCATTTTGCACACCGTTTTCTGCCTTTGTCTTCGGGTGAAACTTTCAGGTCGAAGAAACCCCTTTTATGTGGTCAGTAGCTGGGCAGGTTTCTAATATGTTGTCATCCACTCTGCAGACTTACATGCTGATGAGATCAGGCCTGAAAAGGCAGTTTAGCCTGCCGACAACAACTCTTCATTTGCATGCTTTGTTTTAGAATGTATAAAAACCTAGTGCTTGCTGTACAGCTGAGAGTTTTCTTTCGATGACGCCACAGCCACGTTGAGTTCTTCTTATTAAAGGATTCTGCTTTGAAGACAACCGAAAGTTCTCCCGAGTTTTTTTTTTTTGGGCTCATCTTATTTCACAACAGTTTGGTGCCGTGAGCCAGCCTAGAGAAATTCTCAACAGTTTCATTTAAGTTTTAATGCCAAGGACCCACAATTATCTTTTGGTTGATGATGTGTTAAATTGTGTTCTTATTTAGTTTATATTTTGTGTGTTTTTAATAAAGTAATAATGCTTTCAGTAGCTACACAAGGTGTTTGTGTTTCTCCGAATGTAAAAAGATAACACTTCCTGACAATTAATCCATCATGTTGCCTTTTTGAATAACAGACTGTATGTTTTCACCTTTTTATTTATAAGTTATGTATGAGTCTCTCAATTGTCCTCAATGTGAATGGATGGATGTCAACATAATATGCTTTTTCTCTTGGAAATGGTTCAAATGCTGAAGATGCTAGAAAATGAATGTGTAAATAGTTGAAGACAGTTTAAATAGGTGGAGAATTCATGACGAGAAATCAAAAAACAAAAACAGATGTTGAGCATCAAGGGAAAAAAAACAGCATGCAGGCATCAATTTGAACTGGATAATTAATCTGATAAAGAAATGGAGACAAAAGAAAGACATGAAGAAAGATAGAGCCAAGAAAAAAGAGAAAAAGAAAGAAAAAGAGAGAAGAAGAAAAGAAAAGAAGTAATGAAGAAAAGAATGACAATAAGATGTGAGGATGGAAGAAAAGAAAAAGGAAATGAAACAGAAAAGAAAGACATAAAGAAAGAGCCAAGAAAAAAGAGAAAAAGAAAGAAAAAAGGGAGAAGAAGAAAAGAAAAGAAAAGAAAGAGGAAAGAAAGATAAGGAGTCATGAAGAAAAGAATGACAATAAGATGTGAGGATGGAAGAAAAGAAAAAGGAAATAAAACAGAAAATAAAGACATGAAGAAAGATAGAGGAAAGAAAGAAAGAAAGGAAGGAAGGAAGGAAGGAAGGAAGGAAGGAAGGAAGGAAGGAAGAAAGAAAGAAAGAAAGAAAGAAAGAAAGAAGAAAGAAAGAAAGAAAGAAAGAAAGAAAGAAAGAAAGAAAGAAAGAAAGAAAGAAAGAAAGAAAGAAAGAAAGAAAGAAAGAGAAATTAATGAAGGATGGATGGATGAAAGGAAGGAAGAATGGTAAAGGAAGGTAAAAGAAAAGCTAACATGAAAAAGGAAGGAAGGAAGAAAGGAAGGATTAATGGAGACAAAAAAGACATGAAGAAAGAGCCAAGAAAGAAAAGAAAAAAAAGAAAAGAAAGAGGAAAGAAAGAAAAGGAGTAATGAAGAAAAGAAGGACAATAAGATGTGAGGATGGAAGAAAAAAAAGGAAATGAAACAGAAAAGAAAGACATGAAGAAAGAAAGAAAGAAAGAAAGAAAGAAAGAAAGAAAGAAAGAAAAGAAAGAAAGAAAGAAAGAAAGAAAGAAAGAAAAAAAGAAAGAAAGAAAGAAAGAAAGAAAGGAGGATGTGAAGGAAGGGAAAGAAGGTTGGGGAAGGATGGAATGATGGAAGGATAAAAGGATGAAAAGGATGAAGGAAGTAGGATATATGACAGGAAGAAAAAGAAAAAGAAAGAAATGAAATGAAGGATGGAAAGAAGGATGAATTGAAACAAAAGGAAAACATGAGTAAGGAAATAGCCGAGGAAAGAAGGAAGGAAGGAAGGAAAGAAGGAAGGAAATGAAACACGATGAAAAAAGAAAAGAAGGTTGGAAGAAATGTAAGAAAGAAGGAAGGATGGAACGATGGAAGAATAAAATGATGGGAAGAAAAGAAAGAAAGAAAGAAAGAAAGAAAGAAAGAAAGAAAGAAAGAAAGAAAGAAAAAGAAAGAAAGAGTGAAGAAATGTCCTCTTGAAGCATCTGTTCTGTTGAGCTTGACACATCACAGGTCAAGCACAGGAATGCTGTGCAGTGGTGTGTGTGTGTGTGTGTGTGTGTGTGTGTGTGTGTGTGTGTGTGTGTTCAGCATGAACACTGTCAGCTTTACAGAACCAGGCTTTCATCAAGACATTTGATATTGTTCATATCTGCTGTACTGCTATCACAATAAATCCAACTTATTTCAGTCAACTGATCCTGAGCGCAAGATTGACAATCAATCTGTCCTCCCCCCAGCGCCAGCGACGTGAAATACTGAAGCTGATTATATCAACCTGAAGTGTTTGACCCCAGTTCAGGCCCTCCTCACGGCACATGAGGAAAGTGCCACTCTCTGGGGAACTCCACAGGTCTATTGTGAAAGTCCCTGTCAGCGCAAACTCAAAACAACAGGACATTTCTCAGGTAGAGGCCAGGCTGTATTATTTACGAGATTATGCATGTATGGGACCACAAAAAGAGCCAATAGAAAGTGGAAGCCACCATCCTCAGACTACTAGTCAAAGAAAATGATTCCCTGACCTCCTAGAAATCTCATCTGTAATTGTAATTCAAAAGAGTCTGTTATTGTGTTTACACATTTGACTTCCTTTAAGGCCTAATGCTGCTGTTTATGAAATAGATCTGCATTTCCAAAGCACAAAATCCATTCCAAAAGGAGTAAATCTCCACATCAGTACGTGAAGTTTATTTATAAACTAATTTCGAGAGGTTTACGTGCTTATGATTGACACGGCTGGCCCCGAGTCAAGCTAATGTGCGAACCACCAAGCAGACGATTCTTAACTCCGTATAAATAACCAAGCATCTTACCTTTAGTCATCCTTGTCTTGAAGAATCCCCCCTTCCACCCCCTCTCCTCCTCTTTTTCCTCTATAGGGCAGCACGGTGGCCCAGTCGCTAGCACTGTGGCCTCACAGAAAGAATGCCTCTGGTTCGGGTCTCTACCCGGCCAGTCTGCATTTCTGTTTGGAGTTCATGTTCTCCCCCTGCTCGCATGGGTTTACCCCGGGTCCTCCGGTTTCCTCCCACAGTCCAAAAACATGAGACATAAGTAAATTGACTAAACCAAATCAGCACCATAGTCAAATTCCACCAGCAACACACCCTCATAGCAATCCTTAAGCAGCAGGAGGGGGGCGGGTTCTTGAGATCTACCTGAGCTCAAACTCCCCTCTCACCCTGCAAACGGGAGGGAGCCCCGGGCTCGAGGATCTCATGAGCTAAGGGCTCTCTCCCGGGACAGCATGCCAAACTAGCTTATTACCAATCATCAGCTAAGTGTGAACTCTTGAAGCACTGTTTCTATACTCTAGTAATCTAATATACTGATACACATGCAACTTTTTACATTCAGGTAAACATGGCCTTTTTTGTTGTTGTTGTGCATTTGATATAATTTTGTATGTCTTTGACCGCTCAATGTGAACCAGATCCTATAGTGAACATGACACTGTTTTAGATCTGCAGCAAAATAATTGGTCTGAGATTGGCTGAACTCTGGAGTGGTGAGAAAGCAATCCAACCCAATGAACCAACACGGCAGACTTTATCACACTGTTTGAGTCATTAAGTGCACCGCATGAAAAATAGCACTTGTTTTCCTAATGGCTTTCAGAATAAAAACCTGGAAGTGACTAAGATGGCGAGACCTGCCAAATAAGAGTTTGATCCAAAACACATAAAAATACCAGCAATACTTGATTAGATCTTTTTTTTCCTTAAAAAATGATAAAGTAACATAATTGCTGCAAAGAAAGTCACAAGGTCCTGTGAAATAATATAAATAATAATAATAATGGTGTCATGGTGGTGCAGTGGGTAGCACAATGGCCTCAAAGCAACAAGGTCGCTGGTTCGAGCCTCGGCTGGCTCAGTTGGCATTTCTGTGTGGAGTTTGCATGTTCTCCCAGGAAACACTATATCACTATGGTTAATAAGCACCACCTGTTGGAAGAGAGTGAATCTCTCATTCCTATCGTCTGCTGTTTCCATCTGATGTTTTTAGTAGCAAGCCAACAGTTCCACAAAACTGAAGTCAGACCCTTCTGTTTTTCCTTCAGTTTTCGAAATTGTACAGGCTAGTTTAGATTAAAAACTGCTCATGCTGCATCTTTAACCACTTTCCCACTATCAGTGAATTGTTACATCACTACCTAATATGCGACACACATCTGACAGGCAGCTTTCTGTATGTACACATCGGACATAACACATATATGAGGAGTTTAAGCTGACAAGACTTCAAAAAACAATGAGAGCAGAGTAACTGAGTAATGGCACCACCTTCTTCTGGTAGGGGCGCGAAGAGAAGCACTTCATTTGCATTTAAAGAGTCTCAAACTGGGTTTTTTTCTTTCACCAAAATGATCAAATGCAGAATGAATAATAAACACAATAGCAAAAACCATTGTGTATTTACTTTCAGCATTTAGATCACAGGCGTCAAACTCAGTTCCTGGAGGGCCACAGCTCTGCACACTTTAGTTCCAACCCTAATTAAACACACCTGATCAAACTAATTGAGTGTTTTAGGCTTGTTTGATACCAACAGAAAGATGTGTTGAAGGCCATCCAGAAATTGAGTTTGACACCCCTAATGTACAGTTAACGTCAGAATTATTAGTCCACCTTTGAATGTTTTTTTTTTTTAATATTTCCCAAATGATGTTGAACAGAGCAAGGAAATTTTCTCAGTATGTCTGATAATATTTTTTCTTCTGGAGAAAGTCGTATTTGTTTTATTTCGGCTAGAATAAAAGCAGTTTTTAATTTTTTAGCGGCGCATCTTCGCCGGTGTGGGCATCGAGGAGAGTTGAAATCAATTAAACTTTATGGTAATGAGCTATAACACGGTTCGGCAGCAAGCAATCAGAATGTAGAAGTCCACCACTTGAGAAGAGTCCAGACAGTGCCGTGAAATTTGATTCTGACAGTTCCCAAGGGTTTGATTATTGCGGTTGCCGGATTTCCAATTATTTACGATGTTTTCTTACAGGGTTCTTCCAGTTTTCTTAATGTACAAGACATACATTAGAAAAGTTACTGCCAGGTTAATCTCATGCAACAATACAAAACAGCATTGCTGCTTCAGAATAGTTCAGACATATGGACACATTTTGGATAAGTGGAGCAAAGCCACACCACACACTACTTAATCTTCCATAGATAAATGTATTTGATAAAAAGTAGGCAATAATTCCCCATAGAAAGTATGTTTTTATGCGGAAACGTAACTGATTTGTTGATTTGCTGCAACAGCTAATTTAAATATGAGATCAATGTAGGCAATTTTGATGGAGAAGTTGCACAGGCAGACAGCATTATCGCCAGGGCAGCGAACTTTGACGCCGTCTCTGGTATGAACGCACAGTTACTGTCACTATTGATGAATTTACTGAATATTTAATGAATAAAAGTATTGATTTCTTTCAAAAATAATTTCTAAATATATACATTTACTATCAATATATATTGTGAAAAGTATGTATTTAAACTCTGAAATGTCTTCAAAGTGTAGTTTTCTTTTTCAGACATGAGACTGATAGATGGGTCTATATCCCACTAGAATTAAAGCACAAAGCCTGTGTATTACTGGCAGACAGACACTTTCTGGATTTATGGCCAAATTCACTGATTTTATGCCAAGACAAGTCTGCTGCCAATTCTAAAATGAAATTTGCTTGCTCGATGCTTGGAAATTGACAGTTAAGTGACTGATTCTAGAATATCCTGCTCTATTATTTGTTCAAGCAGTCTTTGACATGCCTCATTAAAGAAGTGCAACAATATAACACCACCATTTTCACTAAACATGCCCGTTTAAACCAATAATACACAGAGTCTCATGCACTAATGTACATGGACCTTTAATTTAAGTAAGCATCTGATATCAACGCATTAATAGGAGATGAGCCCAATATCTCTGAAATCAAATAAACAGAAGATTCATGCTGCTCATTTAACTGTCATAATGAGTTCCTCTGTGAAAACCTCTCATATGCATCCCCCTTTTAACCACATCAGCTGGCCATTTCTGTTAATGTGGTGCGTTGCTCGGAGCAGCTCTTACAATTACACCAGCATCTCTCAACACACGCGTCTTCAAGCCATGAGCTGGCTTTTATTACACTGCCAACAACCATGTCAATTATTGATAAAGGTGTATTGTGTCTGAAGTCATGCGGACGAGTCTTTCAGAACAAGCACAAAGCTGATCTTTCATGATAAGCCACATATGGCAACATGGCAAATAAATTAAACCTTGATTTTATTCTTTCAGAACATTTCACTGATTCAAGACAACACTTTCTAGTCAACTTATAAACATAACTAACTACAACATGATTAAAGCAACATGCAAAATCATCTGACTGGTCAATTTTTCAAATGTAAATGACACTTTTCACATCATAGTGTGGCATGGTTTGGTTTTGGTATACGCTTATTTCACGCGGCTGCCATTTTAAAAAAGAAAGCGAGGCTGCTGTGGGACGAAACCCGGAGGTATAGGATCAGCACTGTAAACATTGCAACAACATGCTGTGAACTACCTCCAGCTGTTGCCACGATTTCAAGATGCAGATATGGTGTAAACATCACTTTAATATCATTCAGTTAAGTTTAATTTAATCAATTAAAAGCATATTAGGCATCAAACAACATCACAATCTCTTTAAGAGTAATACAAAAAATAAGTGTCCTGCTAGGCTTCATTTCATGGCAATAGGTAAACACTGTGGGGACGCTTCCCTGCTTCAGCCTATGTAACTCGGTGAGCAATAGAACAATGCAGTTCTCTGTACCACACCTTCGTGTTATCTGTAATGGTGTTGTCCTGGTACTCAAATTTTAAAAACATCCATTTAAATTTTAAGCGCCGTTGAGAGCGTTCTTAAACGCAGCTGATTAACCATAGTATTCAGCGGTGCTCAGCAGAAATGACTGTGATTGGCCATGAAGGTCATCAGTTCACCGCTCTTCACCGAGTGCAAACACAGATACACGGACGCTGGAGCGTTTTAAAGCCCCGAAGATCAGTCGATTCATCAGCCGATCACTCGTTTGTGTTTGTACTTGGTAAACATCGGTGAAGTGCGGTGATGACCTTCACGACCATTCACTGTCATTCACAGTGATTAAATGTTAGCGGGAAATGGAAGGGTATTTTTTACATGTCAGTACCGAAATTCAGTATCGTGACACACCTACATCAATAATTCCACCCACTTTAAGGAGTCGAGGTGCCCACTAAATGGCAAATTCCCTGCCATTCACTGACTAAAAAGCTGAATTTCCATGACTTGTAATGAAAAACAGGCAGCAGCAGTGTTGATCAGTCACTCTAGAATTATGTGATTCTGTGATCGCTGAACTTAACGCAAGATCAAGGAAGCTTGAAATGTTTTTAATTGCCACAGATTTCCTGTGGATTTTGGCCAGCCAGGAGACTGTTTAAATTCTTTCTGCTCCATCTGCATTGTTTAATATCAAATAACACTATATTGGGGTATAGAAAATTCTTATCTGGTGTGAAATACCTTGAGTTGTCATTAGGCATGGTACAGCGTTTCATTTCTCCTTAGGTGTGTGACCCACTTTAGATGGGTCATGTGACATTATTGTAACCCGCATCAAAGCCTAATTGACTTCAATATCTGAAATAGACCTTTCAAAACTTCAGGATATTGCAAAAACCCATGGAAACCCTGTGCAGTGGAAAAGCAAAACGCTAAGCATAACCGAACTGAAGCAAGCTGAGCATTGCTGAACAGTACCGTGCAAAGAAAAAGCAGCTGAAATGACTAAAAGTAGAAATCCAGTATGGACTATTAATTAACAGTAAATATTTAGTAAAACACACTAACTTTCAGCACTCACCATCATGAAAACACGAAATGGCAAACTGACAACACCTGTTCTCTGGGTTTTTGGATTCCACTTTCCACTGTTTTGTAAACATGCGCTTGACAGATTGTCATGTTCACATCACGGATCAACACTATGAAAGAGTGGTACTCAAGTCAAAGTTCAATTTAAGTCCCATAGCCGGTGTCACTTTTAGCATCTCCAACACAATTTCATGGCAATTCATATTTATTTTATGTTTAGCTGAAACTTTGTCTAATTTGTAAAAATTCATATTATCTGCTCAAAGTGGATTGTTTCACATGATGGTTACTCTTGCAACAGGCCTTCACAGGGGTTTCCTCTTTTCTATGACTCAATCGTTTTAATATCAATCAATGAGAACACACAAATTTATAGATTTATGAATGAAACTTATGAAAGTGTTTTCCATTTTGAAAATGGTGTTTAATGTGCTCAAAAATCGGTGAAAAAGAAAATATATGTCAGCGCTAATAGCCTAGTGGTAAAATTCCCGACTCTTCTCTCTCTGCTCCCCATGATTTCCTGTCAATTCTGTTTTATCGATTAAAGGTTAAAAAAAATATATATACACTTGTCACTTTATTAGGTTCACCTGTCCAACTGCTCGTTAATGCAAATGTCTAATCAGCCAGTCACATGGCAGCAACTAAATGCATTTAGGCATGTAGACATGGTCAAGACCAGGGGCGGGCAAACTCGGTCCTGGAGGGCCGGTGTCCTGAATAGTTTAGCTTCAACTCCAATCAAACACATCTGAACATGCTAATCAGTGTCTCCAAGATCACTAATTATCTATAAGCAGGTGTGTTTGATCACAGTTGGAGCTAAACTGTGCAGGACACTGGCCCTCCAGGACCGAGATTGCCCACCACTGGTCAAGACGATCTGCTGCAGTTCAAACCGAGCATCAGAATGAGGAACAAAGCTGATTTAAGTGACTTTGAACATGGCATGGTTATTGGTGCCAGACGGGCTGGTCTGAGTATTTCAGAAACTGCTTCCCTGCTTTCAGAAACTGCTGTCACACACAACCATCTCTAGAATTTACAAAGAATGGTCCATAAAAAAGAAAATATCCAGTGAGTGGCAGTTTGGGGTACAAATGACTTGTTGATGCCAGAGGTCAATGGAGAGTGGCCAGACTGTTTCAAGCTGATGGAAAGGCAACAGTAACTCAAATAAGCACTCGTTACAACTGAGGTATGCGGAAGAGCATCTCTGAACGCACAACACGTCCAACCTTGAGGTGGATTAGCTGCAGCAGCAGAAGACTAAACCGGGTGCCACTCTTCTCAGCTAAGAACTGAAAACTGAGGCTACACTTGACACAGGCTCACTCTGATGAGTCTCGATTTCTGCTGCAACATTCGGATGGTAGGGTCAGAATTTGGCATCAACAACATGACAGCATGATCCATCCTGCCTTGTATCAACGGTTCAGGCTGGTGGTGTAATGGTGTGGGGGATATTTTCTTGGCACACTTTGGGCTCATTAGTACCAATTGATCATCGTGTCAACGCCACAGCCTACCTATCACATCATGTCATACAGCTCGAATCATCTCAGACTGGTTTCTTGAACATGACAATGAGTTCACTGCACTTAAAATGGCCTCCACAGTCACCAAATCTCAATCCAATAAAGCATCTTTGGGATGTGATGAAACGGGAGATTCGCGTCACAAATTCCTTCCTGAGGAATTTTCCAGTACCATGTTCAATCTATGCCACAAAGGATTAAGGCAGATCTGAAGGCAAAAGGGGGTCTAACCTGGTATTAGTAAGGTGTACCTAATAAAGTGTCAGTAAGTGTATATGAGATGCTAAAACCTAGGAAGACTAGTATTGTTTGATATTTCATGTACGTATAATAGACATCACAGTGATGGTTATGTTAATTGGTGGGCATTCATGCTTAATTTATCAACAAATCACCCAATTTTGTATGAAACAGTTCATTTATATTTAATTTAGCGACCAATTCGCCAAGCCGTTTCAGGTTGTTCACTTGTTTTTTGATTGAAAAAAATTTGTAATATGTTTTTTTAGACAGGTAACTTTTTGCTGTCTGTTGCATATTGCCAATGCATCTATTTGTAAGATCTGCTATCATTTCTATTCAAACCATGATTCCTCAAGAAATAAAGCTGCTGCAAAGCATAATCAAAGAAACATATCCACTTATAATCGACTAACCATAGTTAAATTGAAAGAACTTTACTTTTGTTTACGTTTGTAGCCTAAAGCCCAGATCAAGTTAGGCATCAGAACATCAACAAAGAGCAAAAAGCAAACAAAAACAGACAAAGTGAGAGGAATAATGGCAGAATAATAGGCCGCAGAGCGAGGCCTGTTTAATTCTAGTGTGTGGGTTTGATTTGCATACAGATAACTTGTCAAACGGCTTTTATTAAACATGATGGCTTTAATGACTAAATTGTTCCCTTATGGATCGGGGAAACTTGAATCCAAAAGCAACTTGTGCTACAATCAGGAAAATGGACGCTTTAATCTTTACCTAAAGTGCACTGAGCAGACGGAGATTCAGGCCAGCAGTAGTTGTGTCTGAGCTCTGCTTCACACAGATCATATTTAAACAGGGCAGCAGGAGCAGACGGGCTTGCAAACATATCAAATCTGACCTTACTACCCATCTGTCTCAGACCAGTCACTGGCCACTCATTTACACACACACACACACACACATGGCTCACTTACTACTTATGTTAACAAAAGCAAGCTGGCATAAAAAGAAATAAAACGGATCTCTTATTTACCCAGGACCAACAAACTGATGTTAAACCTACACCGGCTGGCCTATCAGCACAGTACATGCAAGCAATCGATTGTAAAAAAAAAGAAAAAAAAACGAGTGTCATAAGCTTCTCAAATAAGCCATTCAACATCCCTCAAAGGCACACATCCATTGAGCTCACAAAGAGAAACCACCTACTCAAAACTGACAAAATGAAATCTTTTCATTTCTGAAAAGCTACACGAACTGGAAATGAGTTCACAGAGACAGAAATGCAGGATACGGCTCTGGAAAGAAATCAAAAGGAAACCTCAAAGTTATTATAGCTTTTACAGATTTGCCATTAATAAGTATGTGTTTTGAGTTCTGTTTGCCTTTTGAATAAATGTATTATTGTTATTATTTATTATTATTAATCATATCTGATTTGTTATTCTGATAAACATGTTTTTAAAATAGTTAAAAAAGTAAATGCACTTATTATTAGCAAATACAGAGAGACGATAATAACCATGAAGTGGTCTCTTCATTTTGCCTATGTCCAGTGCTGTCAAAAGATCCAGCACTTTCATATCAAGTCATGCTGGAATTTCAGAAATGTTATTGTGCATATTTTTCTGCATTACTGAAAGTACCAAATACACGTTTGATTAAGTGCCTGCTGATTGGAGGCTGCTTTTAAACACTTCTGTATGCATTTGTGTGAGGACACTGTGAAGTCAATAGTGGCCTGTTTCCACTGAGTGGTACGGTACGGTTCGTTTTGGTACGCTTTTATGGCCGTTTCCACTGTCAAAAAGCATACCGAACCGAACCGAACCGTACCTTACCACTTTTTCGGCACCCTTTCGAAAGGGTACCAAACACGAGAAAGGGTACCAAAAGGCGGAGCTAGACGCACAGCTGAATGCTATTGGTTTACAGAGATACGTCATTCGGTTACGCAACAAGCCAGAATGAAAACAAAAAACCTGCCATGTTTGAAATACAAAGCGAGAGATTACAGCGGAATTATGAATACATATAATAACGAGCCATGGTCGAAGTGCTTTTCATATGATATGTGAGCGACCTGTACAGCTTTATTGTAGACATTTCCTCGAGCTAGATTGACGTCGACTGAAACTATTTGTCATACACCACGCCCACCAAAAGGGTACTGTTGTTAGTGGAAACGCAAGCATGATAAAGGTGACCCGTACGACCCGAACCATACCTTACCGTACCAGTCAGTGGAAACGAGCCTTAGGTGTCTCTTTGCATCACTGAGTACTTTAGCTGCATTTTTGTTGAGCATGTGAACACAATTGTGTTTGAGCTTAGTCAGTTAACTTGGCTGTTTTGTTTTGTTTAAAATCAAGATTGAGTTTTTCTTATCAATTCTGTCGATATAAAATTGACCCTTCGCTAAGCCACACCCAAAAACCGCCACCCACCAATCAGCAATTGTAGCTACAGGCAGGGGCTCTGTCAAGCTTTCGTACAAGGGAAACAAGCTAAAGCATTGTGCATATGGATTGTGCAAATCTGATACCCGGTATCCTTAAAGTTTGGACAGGGTGGTGGAATTTTTTTCCCTTTTCAAAACCTAAAACCCAAGCGGAGAAATGCCAGCGTGGATCAAGCTCTGTAAAGGGCGCTAAAAGAGTGGAGTTAAGTTGGTTTTGTTTTGATATTCCTGACACATTCAGTGATAGACCGACGGCAATAACTCACACTCTCTGCCTTGCATTCAAATCTCATAGTTGATCTTTTTTAGAAGAAGCAAAGGCTTGCATTGCAAAATGAAATAAAATTACTGTACAGCTTACACATCGCTTAATAACATTGCAGTGTGTTAGTGTATTGTTATATTGTTGTTGTTTTATAAACTATTATGTTGTATTTTGATATAAAGGATACACTCAGCAGTGTTAAAACTGTAAAGTAATTTTATTTTTAGATGAGACTGCAAAGTTTTATTTTTGTATATAGACATTAATATGTTTTGTTCTGAATCACTCTGTCATTCATTATCTTTTTCTGTTGAAAATAAAGCTGAGCCTTTAATAGTCATTTAGAAAGGAATTTACAAAGCATAAATAATCCTCACTTTAGTCAAGCTCAAAAAATTGGCAGGAATTTGTGTTAATGAAGCATTTATTAATATCAGTAACTTTTACTATATACCTGAAAAAATAAGATGTATAATGTTCAATTGAATAGATTATTAATCATTTACTTAATAATTCTGAATGATCTTAAAAACTAACTATGCTTAAAAAACTGATTTGTAAATAATGCTTAAACAATACTTTATTTAATAGTGAAATATTACTCATTCACAAAAGTATGAAAATACAATCATTATGCACATTATATATATATGCTTAAGAGTCAACCATACAGCATTTGTAGCTGAATTTATAGTGTTTACTATTGTCAATTAAAGCAGAATTACTGCTTTACTAACTATGAACTAAAAGATGACCATTTGCTAACGCTTAATAAACGATTTATAATGTGCAGTTATTATACAGTGTTGACTGACTTAGAAAGCATCAGTTTAAAACTATGAAAGAATTCAACTATAGTGAGTTTTGTCCTCCGACCATCACATGCACTGTGAGAAAAGCTGAAGGCATAATAGTGAAATGGTACAAATGGTGAAATGGTTCATGCTGGTAGAACGAACCAGAGCAAACCATGGTAATATTATCATCAGCATTGGATGTCTGATATTTAATTATTGCTGCATATTTAAAATATTATATTTTAAAAAGGATTTTGCAAAATCAGTAAGAATGATTGCAGTAATATAACTGTCTTTGTTTCTTATTGATTATTAAATTTGTACATTTTATTATCTTTCATTTTGTACATTATATTTTGCTGACAGGCTTAAATTAATTTATGGCACCCACAATTATATACAACCCAGGCTCATTCTGAAAACATACCACTATATACATTTCTGAAGAGCGTCAAATATATCCCAGGAGCTCCGTTTTTTGCAGGTTTTTGTTTTTCGGGAATCCACCAGAGGCCGCTGTGTATGCTTTTTCTCAATTTCTCTCATGAGATTCACATTTGCTGTGCTTGTGTAAATCCACCAGAGGCTGACTTACTGAATGACTGACTGACTGACTAAGCAATGGATTGACCCACCCTCCTCCTTCCCTAAATCCAACCAATAGTGTTTTCAAAAGCACCAATTGACCTGCCGACCCACTTCCCTAAACCCAACCAACAGTTTTTAAAAAACAATGCAGAAAAAGAAAAGCCCTCGCCTGATTTTACCACGTTTTCAGATTTTACCAGATTCTCACTGTTTTTTTTTTATTTTATTTTTTGGCTTCTGTTTTTGTCTTACCCGCTTTCTGGAACCATTCTTAACTGGACACCGTAGTGCTTGTTTTAAAGACGAAATGCAGCCATACGTACTTCTACCTACATAATTCGCCTGAATTTTGTCTTTAAAACAAGCACTACACAGTATGACGCCGTTCCTTTTTGTGCTCACCAGCTGACCGCTTACATCTCTATGGATGGCTTTCTTGCTGTTACCAGTTTGTCCGGTAGCTCACCATATACATCTGCAGACTTGAGATGCAGAGAAGAATTGACCACAACAATAGGGTTCGAGTCCAGTTAAGAGTGCTTCCAGAAAGCGGGTAAGACAAAAACAGAAGCCAAAAAATAAAATAAACAAGTAAATAACAGTGAGAATCTGGTAAAATCTGAAAACGTGGTAAAAATCTGGCGAGGGCTTTTCTATTCGCCAGAATTATGTATATAGGGCTACGTTTTCAGAATGAGCCTATGTTAATTATATATTTTATTTTTTAGGATCGATTTTCCATCTACAAAAATCTGAAGGAAAACTCTGAACACCAAAAGTGCAAATAGAACAACATAAAGAAAATGAAAAATAACTGACAACTTAAACTTATTCAAAAATATAAACAGATTAAAAAATGCTGATCTTTATGCTTACATTGCAAATACATGTTTTGATCTTCCCAGTTTCAGCAACACAATCTTCACCAACTGTAAAACCACAAAGGACTCAATGCTCCAGGGAGTTCCCACAAACCTGCGCCCATATAGGATTCGCTTATCAAGGACACTTTGTTTCCAGTGACAACAGCCTCTACACATTCACCTCGCTGTGAAGACAGATTGCTGCAGACAGAGCCAAAGAAGCACAGAGTCACCCAATGACAGTCCCCTCTCCTGCCCTGACAACAGCAGAACGCCAGTGACAAACCTGGACGCTTTACATTCACACTTCCCTCCCTCCATCTCAACAGACATAACAACAATACTTGCTTAAACTGAAACTAATGTAAAACTCTGTGATCTCCCATGGCATTGTGTTTCCATCAGAAGATGCAAATCAAAAGAGATCTCAGCACCCTCAAGCCAAGACTGTTCAGTTTGTTGATCGTTTTGCTTTAGTGTATCCTCAGGAGCCACTGAAATTCATTTTGTTTTGTCTGTATCTTTATGACTCTCGGAGTGCTATTGACTTGAATTTTATGAATCACAAAAGATCACAGTTTTCGTTTCTTCAATGTTCTACTGAGTGGAAAAAAGGCATCCTAAAGGTAATTTCAATACCTTTTTGAGACTTTTTAAAGAGCGTCTCAGAATATTTTAAAACCTCATCGCCACTTCAAGTTCTAATCAGCGTCAAACCTGACTTAATTAACAGCTGTTAATAAACAGTTGTAGTTAAATAAATCAATGGAGCACAAACATGCAACAGAACTTAGATAAGCTGGGAAGAAACAAAGCTTGAAAGAATAAATTATGCGGTTGTATTCAGCGACGGGCTTCAGCCACTCTTTAAACTCGTCTTTCTTTAACCAGTAGTACGCACACTTACATTTTTCCATTTTGCTGCGGTCACCCATAGGTTTTTGAAGAGCACAAATGAAGCTATAAGTGGGCGTGGCTAGCCAGCGCAATTTTGTTTGCACATCATCGCTCCAACCGTGGGGTAACCAAATAAGGGCAAAGAGGTGGAACGTGAGCGGAGTTATAAACGCCTGTTAGTATTTTGCTTAGACAGGCTTTTCTTCGGAAGAAACGCTTAAAACTTCATTACCTGCAACTCATTTGTGTTCTGACCAAATGTGCTTGGTTGTACACTATTTCAATAAAGTGTCCTTTAAAAACACTGTTCTAATACTATGAGCCACTAAGCATTGTACTTATGACGTTTTTCTACAGGATGAAAATGCTAATTACTTCCAAATACTTCAAATATAGTGTGTGTTAGTAAATGCAAGACTATTTATGAAATCCAGGCATAACACTGTATGACAACGTTTCAGGTGACTGTTCTGGAGCCTACAGCTAATCAATCTGTCAGATTCTGGAGAGCATTACAGGTCTAAAGAAACTTATAAATGATAAATTATCTTAAATTAAACAAATACATTTATAGATATGGTATATACGTATAAATGTTATACTCACCTGGGAAGTGGAGGCCACGTGAATGGTTGTGAGCAAAATGAAGTGCACACAGTATGCCATATTATCTGATAATTGTTGAAAATAATTACAAAAAGCAACTGACTGAGTAAAGCCACATAAAACAACACATGATGTATATTCAGAGTTCAGTGGCAAATCATCCGGAATCAGCTGAGGTGAAGTGACGGCGACCAGTGAGACTTAGCTGTCACTCAAGTGGCCACACCTTCCCACGTTTGTTGCAAATTACGTGACATCACCCAGGCGGAGGAGCTTGGCCGGACGCACCCCTGCCCAAACCAATCGCATGGATGGAGCACGCCGTTGTTAATATTAGGAGGAAAATAAGTGTATTTATGCTTTTTTGAACTTTGGACGACGCTTGAACAAAATTTAAGACCTCGTAAAAACACGATTAAGACTTTTTAATACCTTTTAAGGGCCTTACTTTGCTAATAATTGATTTATCAACTAATACTTTTTAAGACCACGCAAACACCTTGTTTTAATTATGGCCTGAACTATCCCTTTACCTTACAATATGATACGATACAATACAACTTATTGTCAGACTTTGAAATTTTAAATTTTTTTAACACAATTTGTTTTTCATTTTTGTCATTTTTGTAATTTTTTTACGCGTCAAATGCACAAAACGCTCAATTCGCGCCATACCATTCGCACCGCGTCATTCGTGTGTATCATGCCGCAGGATGTCTATTCGCGTCTTTGCATTGACTTAACATGTACATCACTCACGCTTGACGCGCATTCCGCGTCTGGTGTGAACACAGCTTTAAGCGGACATTCGCGCCACGTTAACCAATCAGGAGCTTGCTCTTGTGGGAGTATGATTGTGACGTAGCGCCTGTTGTTGGTGTCCTGGGGGTAATCCTCCACTCTTTTAGAACAACAGTTCATCAAACTGGGCTCGGCTTAGTCAGAAGCACCACTGAAAGCCTCCATCATCTAGGTTAAATTTCTGGAGGAGTTTATGAGCTCACAGAGCTGGGTGCACCTCTGAAAAGATCTAGTAGACTCAGACACGGCCCTAAATGTATAGACGCTGTTTTCAGCCTTCATAAAGCACATAAACACTGTTATTTACTCAATAAAATCCATGTTAGCCATTTAGCAACGAAGCTAGAGTCACCGGGCAGACAGAAGCCCTGCCCATTAGGCGAATTGACGTGTGATTGAAGCGAGTAACCTCAAACGTTCACGGGGCTATTTACGTGTGAATAGTGTGATTTATACGTGCTTTCCGCGTCTGGTGTGAACACAGCATGAAGAGAATAAAACTGCCAAGTTGCTGCAACAGGGTGAAAACCATAGTGATAAACAGAGGCAGATTTAGAGGCAATTGTCAGATGTTTGGCAATAAAAATTAACCAAATCGTTGATGAAAAGCTCCAGCTCAGGCATTTTACAATGACTAAAACAGCATTTTTCATGGTGTGCAATGAGACTAGTCTTTTGGAAAGTCAGTCGTCCAATCAAATGATCTGTTAAGACAAAGAGTTTTTTTTTTTCCTGTGAGTCAATGAATGTACAGTACTTGATAGACCTGACCCTGGACCAGTAAACCAGTCTTAAGGGATAGTTTTCTGAGAATGAGATTTTTTTATAATCTAAAAACTGAATAAAAAAGTTTTCCAATCCAGACTCATTCTGATTACGTACCCCATATGTACATTTTTTTGCCATTTTTGTTTTCACGAATCCGCCAGAGGTGTATTTTTAATGCATATTTCTACTCCTATATCTACTGGGCAAACTGGTAACAGCAAAAATGCGGTCCATACGGAGGTAAGCGTCAAGCGAGAAAAGGTACAGTGTCATACCGCCCTGTAGCGTTCATTTTAAAGACGAAATGCAGCCATACATACTTCTAGCTACATAATTCGCAATCTTCAGAAATGTATATAGGGCTACGTTTTCAGAATGAGCATATGTTTCAGTTTTCCATTGATGTATGGAATAAGACAATATTTGACATCTAAACAAAGGGCCTAGCCAGATTACTAGTAGAAAGCTAAGTTTTAATGTATTTTATAGTTAAAAAATATCTTAATTTACTTAATATTCCAATGACTTGTAGCACAATTTAAATATCTATCATTTTAAACCAAGCAGCGTATTGCCAAAATAAACCTGTCCAACAATACACAACCTAAAAATGCATCTGCCTCAGGTGATGTCATGTGTTTTTCTTTGCTGTTATTCTTGCATATTTTGAGATCTCCATCTCCAAATGTCCATAAAACATTACATTTTCATTTAGCAGATGCTTTTTTCCAAAGTGTCTTACAAATGAGGAAGGCAACAATTGATTCATTGTATAGCGGCAACATATAGAGAAAAGAAATTGTTATGAAGTCTGAAGGTTCAAATGACACTGGTGAAGTCAGCTTGCACTAATTTTCATCCATGTTTCATTCAATCGAGGCTATGAACTGAAGAGTAATGTGCTCACATCCTAAGCTGCTTTGCTAACAGCAGCAAACAAAGAGAGTCCCTTCAGAAGGGCACTGATACTCTAAACTACATACTATCAATCATTAAAAACGACAACATTTGCTTGTCAAAGTTTTACCGGAGCCTCTAAACACATCAGATTGCCATTTATGGCATCTAAGAGTATCATCTCTCAAAAAAACAAGTTAAAAATCTATTAAACCAATAGACAAATGCCAGACACGTTTCTTGATTAAATATCTGATTTCCAAAAATGCCACAGCAACAACTGTCCCCAATTCAGCAAGTTAAAACAGTGCATCTCCTTGGGGTTTGGGATGACTGCATCAATTAGTGCACAGCTGGACACGTCTGAGACAGAGGCATGAAGCAGCCATTACAAGCAGCCTGCAGTTTTTACATCATCCTTTGTTTTATTTGAGAGTGATAACACAGCCACAGAATTTCATTACACAGATAAAACGGAACGAGGCTGTATGGGTGTAGACAACACATGTGATATTAATCATGTTTGTAGCTCAGCTCATCACTGCTGATTATTAAAATATAGATTAGCAGTGTTGATAATACCAATGCCCATATGGTGTGTATGAAAAAAATATTCAATTAATTCGAGTTATTTAAAAAATGTAAAGTAATAATAATTGTACAACCATAAAAGCATAATAATCGCGACCAAAATCTTTAAAATATATATGAAAAACTTCATAATATGGGTGAAATAATGTTCCATACTCATCTAGATATGTTTATGTTAAAAATAATACATTAATTAAATTATTATTTATTCTGAAGTACATATTCTGATCTACAAATATAAAATATTGAGCAATCATTCATTCGTTTTCTTTTCGGCTTAGTCCCTTTATTAATCTGGGGTCACCATAGCAGAATAAACCGCCAACTTATCCAGGATATGTTTTACGCAGAGGATGCACTTCCACCCGCAACCCATCACTGGGAAATGTATATATAGCATTCATTCTTTCATTTTCTTTCGGCTTGTCTCTATTTTAGAGGTCGACGCATTGGAATGAACCACCAACTATTCAATCATATGTTTTACACAACGGATGCCCTTCCAGCTGCTACCCAGTAATAAGAAAACACCCATACATACTCATTCACAAACAAACACATACACTACAGGCAATTTAGTTTATTCAATTCACCTGTACCGCATGTCTTTGGACTGTGGGGGAAACCGGAGCACCCAAAGAAAACCCACGCCAACACGGGGAGAACATACAAACTCCACACAGAAATGCCAACTGACCCACCCGAGGCTCGAACCAGCGACCTTCTTGCCGTGAGGTGACAGTGCTAACCACTCAGCCACTGTACTGCCCAATAAACAACCAAAAACAAAATGGTCAAACCCATTTGTTCAACACTTAAAATGCAAAACATAAATGACCCAAAAATTATTCAAAACATAAAGATTTAAACAAAAATGTATTCTAACGTGATGTAAACAGTTGAGCATGTAGATGTGTTTAACTATTCTTGAAAAGTAATCACAAGTAATAAAACAAATAAAAAGAAAATTAGATCAAGATAATGAATCAGTGAGTGACATCAGTGGCATTTCAATGTTGTTGCTAGGGTGTAAAATTACAAATTTGACCCTTATTTAACTATTTCACCGTGTCAGCAAGCATCTCACATAACACATTAATATAATTAATATAACAATCCACTCTACAAATAATTACTCTGTAAATCCATGTAGTCCATTAGTATTATTATTCATTACTCATGTAAATACACATGTAAATGAACAGCGTAATATAAAGTGTTTTCTCAGGCCCAATATTTCAAACCACAGAAGAAACAATATATCATGAAACCCACAAGTCTGCACCAAGAAATATACACTGACTAATGTGAAAAAACACACTGTGATGAAATACATTATGTTTCTGTCATTCACAAGAACCAGAAATGTCAAAAATATTACAGTTATGTTATAACGGAAACTGATTTAAATCACACTTATTTAAGGTGAAACCTGACCAATTTTGAGCTACAGACTGGCTTCTTTCCAGTTAAGCCACCATACAAAACCTGTTATTCAAGATTTCCAAAAACACTCAATATTTGCGAGATTAAAACCCATTTATAAAGTGAACACTTCAAATGAATTAGCCTTCCTGGAGTTTGTGAATGTGGCACAAACCTAAAGTGGGTCAAGCATTGGCTTTACTTCTCTGTTACTGACTGAAGCAAACCAATGCCAAGGATGAGTCCGAAACAGCTAAACATACAGTATATCAAATATCTCTGACTGCTGAGGCCAAAGAAAATGTGCAGGACACCAGAGCTTCAGTTTAGATGGCCATCTCTGGCATGTGAGGCAGGCCTGTGCTCACTGTAAACACCCAGCGATATATATCTGCCAATTTCTGCTCTGTTGTCACATTAAATAGATTTGTTTTCACATATGGTGCTCGGGAGAAAGCGTGAAACACGATTTCTTACAGCTTTCCCTGTTTTTACAGCCTGTTCATTTACACTACACTTCGGTAATGATACAATAATCCACAGTAATAACGTGTGCCGTAACCTCACCTAATCCTGAATGACATTATATAATATTCTCAAACCCAAAGAATGAGATCAAATCGCATAATGGGAAGTGTAACAGCCCAGTTACTGTGTAAATGAGGGTTGCTTTACAATGAAAAGCGACATATCAACAGTGCTGTTGATTCATGCAGTCATAATCAGAAATCTCTTGATCCCTGTGTTGATTTAGTAACCGTCCATATCCGGTTTGGCAAGAGAGAAGGAAGAATGTAAAACATTCGCAGTCTCAATATGCACAATGTGCTATTTATACTTATAGCCTTGAGTTTTCAAGAACAGTGGAGGTTTATGCTAAGCTTATTCATAAATGACCTTCATATTGACGACTGATTGATTTTAGCATGAAGCGCTAAATGTGTGTTTGCGCTAGTGCCTTCTCATGTGTAAACATCTAAGTGACAGCTGTATTTTATCCAATGAATTGTGGTGAATACTGACTAAAGCCAAAGCGCAGAGCATCATACAAAGAAGCTATGGTCTTTAAAGTGATCATTCCCAGCTTCACAAAACCAAACTGACTGTTCAGAGCTTGTACTTCTAGCCATGCAGCTATTAAACATCAAAGAATTAATGTAAACAAAGACTTCAGACAGCAAACTGAATGAAACAATAAGCCTCGAAGAACTCATAAATTTTAACATCCATAGAAACTTTTATTTTCATAAAAAGTTCTTTATAGAGAGTTTATTAGATTTAAAAAAAGGAAAAAAGGTCTTCTTTAGGTGACCAAACATGGTTCCTCTAAAGGCTGATTTATACTTTTGCCTTGAGTGATCGCCATGACCCATTTTTCTGAATGTTACCTTAATGTACAAGTAGCTCAAATTGGGAACAGGTGTGGGAACCGGCAGACATGCAACAACTTTAAATCATAAGGTAAACACAAAACAAAAGTTTCCAACTGGAGCTCTTTAATGGAACTCAGCACTTGTTAAACAGGCTTGCACCATGCCGTGGCTCTCACCACCACCCACATTTGTCAACGATATCAAGCCGACCAATCACAGAGTTTATGCTAGGCATCGTCGCAACTTGTAGTTACAATTTTTGAGAGGTGCACGGCAGCGTCAGTCACAGCAAGAGGTGTGCGACTGCGCAAAGGTTGTGCTGAACTATACGACTGAGTTCGACGAAGAAGTATAAATCAGCCTTTAGGCAACACTGCAAAACCACTCTTTTAGAACCTGTACTTTTAAGAATGTACGGTTGAAAAAGTTCCTTAGATTATTAAAATTTTCTTCACATTATGTAAAAACATTATTCATCTATTGACCTTATTCTTCAATGCAGAAGTGCGCGCGTTTTAGTAATTGTTTTAAAACTTCCGATTCAGTTGCCTATGGGAGAAATGACTAGGAATAATAAACGGCAGAAACTGGTCAAACTACTCACTCTACAAACAAGTGTTTGCATGACAATACAGACAAAGTAGAATAATATAATAAGAAAATATCAGTTTGCAACACCAAGCAGCAAAACGAGCTGTTTTTAACGTTTAAAAATGAATGGAAGTGAATGAGACCGGAAGTCTCGAGCCAAAATGATTCAAATGGCTGCGCCCACTCATACGCGGAGAATAAGGTGAATCTATTAGGGTTGTCACGATACTGGAATTTGATACCAATCGGTACTGAAATGCGGTGCAGTAATCTGCAGTGAGTTTGGTGAAATGACGGCCTTCACAGCCAATCACAGTCCCTTCTGTTGAGCACATGAACACAATGGCAAATCAGCTGTGTTTAAGAACTTGCTCCACAGCGCTCAAATGTTCGTGATACCAATTAGTATGGAATTCCAGTTTCATGACAACCCTAGTATCAGTGCAAAACATACTTGTGTATAGTTCTTTTCACCCAGTTTACGTCCGTGTGAAATCAAAAGTATTTTTTAGGCGTCAGTATAAATATGTTCATTTTAAGGTAATCTATTATCTAGTGTACTCCAAAACAGTGACAAAATGAGCATTTAGAAGATATAAACATTCATATCCTTAGTTTTGTCACTTACGGCCAAATGAATAAACAAAAAACGTCAACTCAGTTTATCAAATCTTCTGACCAATGAAATGCTCTATAGCATTAGGCCCCGCTCTTTCAAGACACCATTGCTGATGCTGAATATCGGTTATTTATGTACATCAAAAAGCGTTCCAACCGAGGGTTCACCAAAACACTTGCAAATCTAAGGAAATAATAAACGTCTTTTTAAGATTCATCAATTAACTATTTACATTTAGTATTAAGGTGCGTTTTGATCAATCAACGTTGACAAAATTAGATGTAAACAGGTGTAAACTGCATCTAAAAAGTCTACTCTTGACCACTTTCAGAGATAGTATAAAATGCATTTTATCAGATTGCTCAAAATGTGTTCAAATGCATTCTAACATCCACAAAAGACCACCTGATCCCCATCTACAGGCCTTGATCATTATGGGACATGTTGTAAAAAAGCCATTCATACTTCGCTACATTGTACCAGAACGTAAGGATTATGATTGAAAATGAAGTTGTCATTCATATTGTTTTCACTCACCAGCGTTCCCACTTGATTGCAAATCCTGTAACATTGGTTTATTCATTCAACAGGACTTGTGTGTTGCACTAAACGCTGAATTAGATGGTCGACAAATCTGAACAAGCAGGTAGGAAGACACACATTTTAATACATTAATACCAGGTTGTAACAGTTGGGGAGGTTACTTTAAAAATCTATTTCATGTCGATGAGTCCCATCTTGCAAAACTTTCCTGATTACATTTTTCTCAATGTTACTTTCAATTAGTTTTCCATGATATGTCTATAATATATAAATAGATGATTAGTTTACATTCATTGTACTTATTTTGTCTTCAGGAAACATGGAAGTATTAACTGCTGGAGGGCAGTAAATAAAATTTTAAATTAAATTAAATTTACTGTAGATACCATCCTGTTCAAAAGTTTATACCCCTGTTCTCAGTGCATTGTGTTGGTTGAGTATCAGTGAATGTTATTACATTTAGTAAAGGTTGTCTTTGAGACCCTCAGTTGTCCTAGTGAAAAGAATTTGAGTGAAAATTACATTGTCACTGTTGGAAAGTAGTACAATTTACAGAAGATGCTGTAAACTTTAAAAAGTACAATAATTGAAGGATTTCTCAGAAGAAAAGTATCCAATTTAACTGATCAGGACAAACAAAGTACTAAGTACATATGTACTAATGTACAAAGTACATTAACTACTATCACAAAACATAAAATACTTTAGATCATCCAGGTCACAACAGACAATATTATTAAAGGGTATGTAAAGTTTCACTGGGATAATTTCTAGATATTCAATAAGCATTTGTGTCTTGAGGAGTATAAACAGCTGTTATGTGAAATAACGTATTCAGAACACTAAACAAAATAAAACAAGCAATTATATGATCCCGCTTATTTTATTGAAATGATTACAGTTTTATATATTCTGCAGGGGGTATGTAAACTTACAAGCAGAACTGTACCTCCAGACAAATCAAACAGATTTAGAAATAAAGATTAATAGATTGCAACCAATAAAAACCTAAAGAAATAAAATGGTGTTGCCTATTAAAAAGGGACAACCATTAAAAAGGGACCAGTGGACCTGAACATGCTGCTATAATACATACATATAATACATTTATTAGCATTTAATAGCTTTAAATTCCTTTTTTTTTCTTAAAATGTTAACAATTTTGTTTTGTTTTTGTCATTGTATCATTTTTTCCATCTATATATCTCTAAATGTGATTAATTTAATTTACTAATTAAATGAATGATTATGAATAATTTCATTTAATAATTTAATATACATATTAGCTACCTCAGTACATCACATTAAACTAAATGAAAATAAAAAATGTTACCTTGGCAACTAGCTGAGTTTAATTTAGCATTAAATTAGTGTATATCCATATACATTTATTTACAGTAAAAAAAATCATTTCATTAGATAACATTAGTTGAAGTAATCAAAATGTTTACGTTTCAGTTTAAGATAACTCTTGTTACTGATCACATATGATGGACAAAATAACTCAGGAAAGAGCTTGAACTAAATCAGACACGATTGAAAGCAGAAGGGGTGGAGGACCAGTTTTAGCATATCTTAGCAATAAAGAGGTCAGTCTGCACACAGCACACAAACAGCAGGAGGTCAGAGAAAGGCTGTAAACCACCTCAGCCCTTACCACAACACCAGCATCTGCCCACGATTTGACAAGCTAAGTTCTTGTGACATTGAAAAACCGACCTACACACAGACACACGTACACACACACCGAATGACGACCGCAAACACACACACACGACCACAAACTGACCACGCTAGTGTCGAGAGACGGTCGTCTACATCGACTGGAGCTCCTTTATGACAAACCTGACAGTGGAAACAAACACAGACACCGGAAATGCGAACAGTATCAAGGTACACTTCAAAAGCCCAATGCATTATTTGGGTCAACAGCGAGATACGCATCGGCCAGCCCGTCCTTAACCCTTAATTCACACTGAAGATGGTTCACGGACTGCTCGTTTATAACATCTGACCCAATTCTGTCAGCAAACCTGAGGTTAACTTAACACGGGGGGAAACAGCGGTGTGATTAACGCAAATTACAAGGCAGATGCCACTGAAATTCGATGGTCACGCAAAGGATTAAACGACAAAATGTGCACTTACAAATTTCTTTTGAATGATATTTCTCTTCGGCCTTTCCCTACTCATTTTGCCCTCCAGGTTGAACTCATTAAAGGTCAGACGGCCACATCAATTCTGATTAAGAAGAAAAAAAAATCTTCCCGTTGTTGTAGCACGTGATTATTTAAATCCCTGGTAGCAAAATGTCGAGGTAGGCAGAGAATGTTGCCTCCCGGTCGATCGGCGTAGCCTGTCTTTCTCTTTTTCACAGCCCAAGACACGACAGAGGTAAAAGAATCCAAATCCGAAGATCCATGGCGATTAAAAAGGGTCTGTGTGAAAAAAGCAGCGGCAACATTTCCACCGAAACGAGCTGGAGTAGCCAATCTTCCATTTGAAAGCTGAACGGCGTATTGTCAGGGCTCCCCGCACCACATTCTTGCAGTCAAAATAAAAGCCAGCTTTTGGCTCCCATTCTCGTAGCTTGTAATGTGTCGTTTACTGTTACATTATGCGGGTGCAAAACGGGCAAACGCACCGATTTGAAAAATCTGGAGTTGGTTTTTGCCTGCCGCTGTGCTCCTTCATATTGTGTGAACTCAATGGCACCGATGTTAATGCGACCTAGTGGCGTCTTTCATAGGAGGATCCGTCCTATCATTCACCCTCACCACGTTTAGCGGTACATTTGAAAAGGCTGTCTCGAAACACCTCACTAATCTGGAATTTTAACATTTTTGAACTTGCTTTAGCTCTCTGGATTCTGAAATATTATCATAAAACGGTATTTGACTGAGCTGCCAATTGTAATTACGGTATAATAGATGCTTAAAAACAAAGATTCATGGAGAAAGACTGCATTCTTTCAAATAAGGGGTTTTGCAGTGATGGCATAAAAGATAGATATCTGGTTTCTTAAAAACTATTTTATTCAGGTGAAAAACATTTAAAATTGCCTTTGAAGAGTGCAGAAATGGAACCACCCAATCAAGGGGTGGACTTAACCAATAAGCAAGGTAAGCAGCGGCTTAGGACCCTAGGAAATTAGGGGCACCTGTGACCTGACTAATGCCAAGATGTCTATATTAATCATATAGCTATTTTATAAATTTTCTATCATATGTTGTAAAATGTGTCTATAACCACTAATATTTTAATGTTATTATTTTTTTAAACTGGGGGCCCCCATGAATAGTGGAATGTTCCTTCCTTACTGCACATGCAAATATATTATAATCTAACCACAAATATGGCTATTTAATTGCACATAGTTAGTTTGTGAACTTATTGTGTTTTTATTTGTTAATTTATTGTATTTAATTTACGTTAAGAAGATGAAGGTTCATGTGGTCTATTGCTTTTTCTCCTGCTGGACGATTCATCACTCTCCTTATCCATCAACTAAAGAAGAATTCTGTCAGTTGTTCTGACTGCTGCTGCTGCAGCTGCAAAAAAACAATCCTAAAAATATGGCTGGATCCATCTGCTCCGGCTGATCTATCCTGGAGGCTCTATCTACTGGACATTATTAGTTTGGAATACACCACAGCCAAAATAAATGGTGCCAGTAAAAAAAAAAAAAACATACAATTTGTGTGAAATATAAGAGAGACTGTATCAGATATATTTCAATCCTGATTTTGTACCTATTATTACAATATTACTGTTTTTATTTATTTATTTTTTTTGTTGGGTGGATCTCTGGCTTTGTTCAAAATCAAAATGTTCAATAAAAAACTATAAAAAAAGATAAAGGTTTCACTTAAAATATATTTTAGTATGCAGTCTGTTTACAAAAAAACAAAACAAAAACTAATCTATAGAGAAAAAATATATAGAGAAAGTTTTGAGTTTCAGTGCTTGGACCCTATATCAGGAATTGCTTAGGGCCCCCAATCACAAAGTCCGCCTCTGCATGGAATAATCAATGCTAATAAAGAACCTTTATTTTTAATAATAATGAGTGTAAATAAGATATAGGTTTTCTGCAGACAGAAATCTTTCACATGCTGTTAGGATTGTCATGAAGAATTGTCACATTGTAGTGCTTCCAAAAAGTCCAAATCACATCATCTAATTAAATTCAGAAACAATTTAATATATTACTCGTTTAAAGTAATGTATTTTGATTAGTTTCGGGTTACTTTTTATTACTTTTGTTTCAAATAATTGAATTGGTATTCATATTGATACACAAAAAAGGAAGAGAGATACAAAACCACGAAACTACAGCTGAAATCAGAGATGTGTGAGCTTTCAAATAAGTTATTAAATTATTGAAAAGCTTGTGCTTCATCCCACTCCATTTTTGACCATGTTGAAATGTATTTTTTGTTAATGATATTTTATGTATGATATTTTGTTTGAAAATAAATAAATCAAATCAAAATCAAAAGTTAACTTCATTTTTTGTCAATTATTTTAGGTCAAAACAGTTAAACTGACAAGAAAATTGAGGCAAATTCTTCATTACATGAACAAACATAAACAGCCATTTTATGTATATTTGGTCAGTTATACATCAGCAGTGTTTATAACTTATATTTTTATCATTTCATACAATGGATTCTATTTATTTAATCCAGATTAGAGTCTGCAAATCATGCAAAATAAAATGCACTTTCATTTGCCTTCATGCTGGTTCAATCCTGATTCATTTGCCACTATCAGATTGAACTCAGTAGAGTCAATTTACCATTCATTTCTAATCAATAGCATATAAAATGAAAATAACGAGCATAAATGCCACACAATTCACATGGAAACCCTTAAATGCTTTAAGGGCACTTCCCCTATAGACATTGATTCACATCTGCCAGCATATCCCAGAATGCATTGTACTATGCCAATGTTGGTGAAATCAAGGAGTCTTTAAGGATTATAGCAAACCCCTCTCTGTGATAATCCACGGATTATTTCTAAAAATAAAAGCACCGATCAGCAATCCCAGTATATGAGGATGAATTTGATGGGGTATTTTCCCCATTACAGTGTGAAGTGTTATGAGTCTTTCATTTAAATTACACATGCGTCATATTCTGCTTATTTATTCGTACAAGTTTGTTAGATTTGATTTAGTGGACACTATGCAAGCAGACTTACAAATGAGAACAAGCAATTTATCAAGAGCTAACAATGTGTGCATTACCACCGAGTTACAAAAATAACAGAGAAAAGAGGACATTTATTATTGTCAGTTTGATGTATAATCTCCATAATGCTTAGAAAACAGTACAGGCTGCTTAACTTCCAGCTGTTGTTTCCTTTGCTTTTTTTATTGGCTGGAAATGGTGCTGGGATATTCCTGATTGTGCAGCTATAAGACCTGCTGAAGTCTAGTCTTTGTCTTTCTAGCAGGAAGAACGTTATCATTCAGCCAGAGCCCGAGGGCAGATAGGCCCCTTTAATTGGAACAGCGTTAAAAATAACCTCAAGAGGTATCAGGGGCATATCACAGCACAAGTGCCCATTTCATTACTCTAGAGTTGTAAATGCCAAAGACAAGAAAATCAAACTGTAAGATATTGGTAATGGTTTTAGTCAGATGATTAAACCAGTGTACAATCAAGCACTTGAGGAAAATAGTTTTACAATACAAAAGCCATAGTTACAGTGCTCAGCATAATTGAGTACACTCCCTTTTGAAAATTAATATTTGTATCCATTTCTCAGTGAATATAGGCAATGTATTTTAAACAAAACAGATTTATTAAAGAGATATATTTATTAAAATGATATTTTAGTCACCAAACATATTAAGAAATTGAAAGATAATACAATAAAATTCAACCAAAATATTGGAAAATAATTAAAATCAATTTTTTTTTTCAATTCCTTTTGCTTCTCTTGATCTTTCCTCTTTTTAAAATTTGCATTTAATATTTCTCTATAACGTTTAAATTTGTCTGTACTAGTTTTTGGACTGTTATCTTAAGTTCTTTTCATAGATAAGCTCCAGATTTGGCTTCAGTAGTGACTAATCTAATGTACATAATATGATACTGTATTGTATCTATTAAAATATGAATTTAAAAGACAGATTTGTGACGGGTGTACCTGTATATGCTGAGCACTGTAAGTGTTATTATGACCAGTCATTGGATCTCAAGAATACACTGAAAGTATATGGCTGATAGCTACACTATAAAACCCAACAGTCAACTTTATCAAAGGAAATGAGTGTAGTTAACTCAAAATTTACTGAAAGTTAATTCTACTCATTTGAAAAGAGTTTTGAACTCAGCTTTGAAGGTAATGAGTTCATTAAATACCTAATTCCTTCAACTTAAATGGTGTAAGTTCACAGTACTCATTTAGATTTTTTTTTAAACTCAAATGATTTGTAGCAATTAGTTTCCTCAAACGGTTTCAGTTGCCTTAATTTATTGAGTTTTACAGTACTCAGTTGGTTTGAGTTCTCTCCATTATTGGGTTTTACTGTGCTCTAATTGCTTCATTTACTCAAATGGATTAAGTTCACAGTACTCATTTGGATTAGTTTTTGAACTCAAATGGTTTGTTGCAATCGGTTTCCTCAAATGCTTTGGGTTACCTTAACCTTTTGGGTTTTACAGTGTAGGGTTTCTTTGTCAGTTCATTTGGAATTTTTTTTTAAATTAAAAAAATTTTACAAAATTGAAGAACATTGTTGAACCTTTAGTTTTGTTAAATCACATAAAATGTGCCTGCTGCAGTTTGCAAAACAAGAGCTTGTCTGGTATTTTCTCTCATTTAGATCTAAAAAAAAGAGTTTTAAACTATGAGTGCTTAATATGAGTGATTCATCTGAGCGGTGTGGTAAGTAGGCATGGGCAGATTCTGACGATATGATAACCTTGGATAAAAACATCATGGTTTCACGGTATTGTGATTACTGCTCTAAAATAAGATCTTTTTAAATGTCTGGGTAAAAAACAAAAAGCTTTTTTTTCACTTTTAACACAACATATTTTATTTTGAGAAACATTTAAAGTATTTTCTAAGAGTAAACATGTCAGGCTAAATTATTCAAATGAATCATTGACTTCTGCTGTCTTCATTAGTTTCTGAAACACGGATATCTTTATAATTTAAAATGGCATCTTTAGAGATCTTTTCTGCTGGAGATACTGTTGTCCTAAAAAAATTTAAATAAAAATCTTACACATACCTTAGAAACGGTATAGCAGAAAACTGTGGCATTTTTAAAACATTGACTTTTCCAAACCGCGGTATACCTTGAAAACGGCTATTGTCTCATGCCTAGCGTTACAGTACTGTATGCTTTCTTCTTATCAGTTAATTTTGAAAAAGAAGAACAATGTAGTAATCTTAGTTTTGTTAAATAACATGAGCCTGCTTTAGTTTGCGAATCAAGACCATTTTCTCCCATTTAGATCTAGAAAATAGAGCTTTAAGTAGTGTATATATATATGAGTGCTGTAATTCACCACTAATAATGGGCCACCCTGCTGGCAGGGGAATCAATTCATCTCTTTAAAACATGCCTGTCCCTGGGGCAGAGTCAGAGATGTAGGCTAATTGTGAAGCACTACACTTTGAAGAGAAGTGCTCAGCAGAACAGAAAAGATTTTTGGTTGATTGCCAAACCAAGCAAACTCTCAAGGAAGTAGTTTTCATCACAAAGAATGGACACAGTTCAAGTTGGCTGAGATTGATCTGCTTTAAAAGATCGAGAGTGTTTGCATTGTTGGCTTGAAGGGAGGGTTATTTGTATTATTTATCTATCACTGTCGTTAAAATATAACCGGCTAAACATTTGCACACACACTGTATGAGAAGTGAATCCTAAATAATTATGGCGGGCGTATCGTCAACTGTAGCAGATGGACTTGGGGTTTTCAGCACAAATCCATTGGGAATCAGTGTATTATAGGCAACAACGAAACACTCTGTAAAAGAACAAGTATGACACCTTGTTCATTAAGACTGTACTCAGATTTAAGACTATATAAAAAATCTTTTAGGGTTCTGTATAGTAGAAATAAAAACATTTGCTTCACTGGAGCTTCAGTATATTAAATTATTTTGATGTTGCTTTCTGCTGCAGAAATCTCTTCATGTGGATTTTCTAACAGATGGAGGCCACAGGAAAGCTGGAGCTCTGCTACAGCCATTAATAGCCATACTAACAGTTCTGGAATTAATGCAGTGTCCATCAGCACCAACAAAACAACCAATATATAATTCATGACTTATATTCTTCATATCTTTAGCAATTCAGCCTCCACCTGCTTGGCTCAACAGTAATATATTTACAATTGTTGTAATGTTGCATAGCAATGTTGTCACACTAAGAATTTGTGAATGGGATTTATATGAAGCATGTAAAAGATCCCTTATGAGGATGTGAGTTTTATCACAGTTGTAACATGTTTTTGCCAGATTGATATTTTACCACAAATATAATGATTGAACTATAGGGTTAGTCTACCATGGTGAATTGTGGGTACTTTTAACTATAATGTTTTTATTTGGTTTGTTTGTTGTAAAAAGATGACAAAAGTATATCAATGCCATGGTTAATTTGGGATGAACATTATTGAACTACAAACTGTTTTGTTTGTGGATAATTTTTAGCAAGGAAGGAAATAGTTCAAATAATAAAGCCAATTGTGAAAATAATAAACACATGATGTCCATCAAACAACTTACATTAGCATTTAATTTTTCTTGTGAATGAAATGAGTAACAAGTTACAGTACTTTTTATGGCCATTTAGCAAACGATTCATGGGCTTCTCACTCCCTCTTCTGGTCATCTGAGTGACTAGCAGTTTTGTGACGAAATACGAAAACACGAGTTAGAAACGAGTTTCAAGTAGCTTGCAGTTTTTGACAGTCGCCTTTTTTGGGGAGAAGAGGCTGCACTATTAGCGACTAATGATTTATAGGAAGTCGTACCTTTGGTCTTAATCGGTGCTTCATTAACCACGTCTGGTACCTAAATATATGTAGACACATGACAGTCATACGTTTCCAGGGAATACACAGGCTGCTATCGACTGTCACGCGAGTGGTAAGACTATATGACTTATAAGAATAACATTTTATATAAGATGTTTACAAACAAATAGCGTGCTGTTTTGTACAACGGGCTTTAGCTCATGTATGCTAATGGCTAATATTCTCACAGGTTATGGAGAAGCCATGCATATTAACCAAGACACTTGGAGCTCCTGGAAGCATCTATAAGTGTTTTGAACCTTGCATCGACAAACACTTCACTATAATCCCATATGAGCGATTTGTACAGAGGAAACAGGACTTCGCTGCCAAAATCCAGGCAGTGTTTTCGTGGGGTCCCAATATTAATGTTGACCGAGACCTGTTACAGTCTCTGCCGAACCTCAAAGCTGTCATTAATGGAGGGGTAGGAGTGGACCACCTCGATATTCCTCTCATCAATAGCTTTGGTGTTAAAGTTTCCAACACTCCTCATGTGGTGGATAATGCTACTGCAGATATTGGCATGGGTCTGATGTTGGCATCTGCCAGAAAGATTATTGAGGGTGAGAATTCAGACCAGTTCTTCAGTTGGTCTTGGTTATCATATTTTTAGGTTCATTGTGATTTTCTGTTTCTCTTTAGGGCAACATTTTTCCCAATTTCGGGAATCTGATGATTTTCCAGAGTCCACTATGGGCACTGATGTTAGCGGGGCCACTCTGGGCATCATCGGCATGGGGAGAATTGGGTACAAAATAGCCAAGAGGGCTCAAGGGTTTGACATGAAGATTCTTTATCACAATAGGAATCAAAGGTGAATATTTCAGCAACATGGGAAGAACATGCTAACTCCACACAGAAATGCCAACTGACCCAGCCGGTGCTTGAACTAGCGACCTTCTTACCTCTGAGCCACCATGCTTCCCAATCCATTTCAAATTAACTCAAAATCCAACAAAGCTTTTAAATTGTTCAGCCATTTGTAAGTAATAAACTACACATTATTTATTGGACACAGCAATAGAAAAAAAACAACAACTTCCGGAACATGAACCATATTAAAAGTACAGTAATCACAACATTGCATCATTAGAGCAAGTGTCAACAGTCTTGGCTGTGTCTAAAATATCCGATAGCTGATTTGATGTCTCACTCATTACCCTTTCAGGTGACTTTATAGGCATCATTTTTGCATGCAGGCACCTCGTAAAACTGATTTAAGACATACTTCTGAGACTGCATAAAGATTTAATCATCTACAACAGAATAGGGAGAGCTTATTACAGTACTAACTTCTAACTAGAAAGGCCATTCCATCAAAAGGGGAAAACGTTTGTCAAAAACATACATTTACACGAGGGCTGCACAATATATAGTTTCAGCAGCGGTAGCGCAATGTGTGCATTCACAATGGTTACATCGCAAGATATGCAATGTCCAGTTTGAATTATAGTTGACCAGGAACTACGGCTGTGCGATTTGGGGAAAATATATAATTACGATTATTTTTTTTTACAGATATTTTGCGATTTCAATTTGATTTGCGATTTGAATTTGTAGTCAAGCTTCAGCTCAATGATCTGTATCTTAGCTTCTTACTGCTAAAATGCAGTGAGTGTTAGTTAAAAAAAGGAACTGAAAAGATATTAACTTAAACATTTATTGAAAGTTGTTTTTAAATATTCAGAAATGAAACACTCATTTTTCAAACAGTAAACACAAATAAAATGACCTTAGCTTTCTGTCAACATGTTGAACTCAGATTAGGGAGATAGTGTAGCTTATTATAACAATAAAAAAAATTATAAAAATACAGAAGACTCAGCAAACATGGCTAACACAACTCTGAAATTGTACTTTGCTGTTGCTGGCTACTAGATTGAGTGTCATGGCAATACTTTAATTGATTTTTAGCAAGACACTACTTATATAGTGCTGGTTGTTGTATTTCCTCGTGCTGTGGCAACAACTCTTACAAATTACCTGTTTTTGTTTGGTGTCTGTGACTTTTAAACCAAAATGTTACCATATTGCCAATGTCCTGTTTAGGCATGGGCCGGTATAAGATTCTGACGGTATGATAACCTTGGATAAAAATATCACAGTTTTACAGTATCACAGTATTGTGATTACTGCTCTAAAATATATTCTTCCTAAATGTCTGGATAAAAATCTTTTTTCCTTTTTGGGCATAATATCTTTTATTTTGAGAAACATTTAAAATATTTTGGAGCAGTAAACATGTCAGGCTACATGAATTATAGACTTCTGCTGTCTTCATTTGTTTCAAAAACAGATTTTTTTTACAATTTAAAACGGCATATTTGGAGATCTTTTCTGCTGAAGATACTGTGGTCCTAAAAAACAAAAAAAAAAAAAATGAATAATAAAATATCTTACACATACCATAGGAAGGGTATTGCAGAAAATGTTGACGATTGTAAAACCTTGACTTTTCCAAACTGTGGTATACCTTGAAAACGGTTATTGTCCCATGCCTAATTCTGTTTTTCTTTCATATTAATTAGCCTATTAATGCTTCTGAAGCAGCAAATGCCATCATCCCACCCATAAGCGATTTCCTGTTTGTTAGTTTTTTTTATCGTGGGCGTTCCGCATAGTTTAGTTGCACAATTCTGATTAGGAAAAGCAAAAGTGTGCTTACTCAATTGGCTAGTAAGACTATCACACCCTTACGGCAGTCACGCATTTGCTCAGGGTGGGGGAAATTAAATAATACATATATATTTCATATCGCAGCCTTTTGCGATTAACTAATCGCAACGTTCCATAACGCAATTTGATTTTGATTAATCACACAGCCATACCAGAAACTACAGAATTGCATGTTATTACTGTATTTATATGGAATTTATACGGTTTATGCAAACGTTTTTCTAAATTAGAATTTTTGTCTTGTTTCTAGTCCAAATATCTACATTTCAAAGCAATTTTTTTTTAAATTAACCCACTGTCAGATAATTTTACTTGTTTTTGAAATTGAAAACTTTGAAAACAAAATTTCTAAACAATTTAAAATAAAAAACAATCCTTTTTACTTGATCTAAGAATTTGTAGATATTTGTACAAGAAACGAGACAAAGCAAAGTAAGAAATCGTATCGTATTTATTGAGTTACCTGAACACTGTTAGACTCCCCTGAAAATCCTCAAATAGTGCTATTCAAACTATATTGGGAAACTATTCATATCGCAAAATTCTTTTTACAGAAAAATAAAATATTTTTATATCTTTTTTTTTAATATCGTGCAGCTGTAATTTACACACAAAATGACACTCATGCAGTGCTTTAGAGACATCATGCTTATTTTTTAGCTCAACTGTCAGAAATGATACACACAGGGATTGTGGGATATTTGAAAATTTGATCAGAAGAAGGAATCTTTCTGAGGTCAGAAGTAAAGCAGAATTTGGATTCAGCCTCCGAAAACAGCGTTTTAAAGCCTTCGGACACAACCCTTAAGAAAAACATACAGGCAAAACAAATTCGTGATGCTCCTGATGATACACTGAGCATTTATGATGCAAAACAAATTGAATCAAAGGTAATAATGTTGTAATTAATGTTCAGTTTCTTCCCAAGTCTGACCTTTTTTCTTCAGAAGGCCACAGTATATTTTCAGGAGCAACTGGTAACTCATTTAACTTTGTTTTGTCTGTATTTGTTTTTTCCCTCACAAAAATGCCTGTAATTATTGACCTGCATTTTTTAAATCACCAAAGACAATGGTTTCAGCTACAAATCTTTAAAGTCACCTACATATTTGGCTTGAGGGTGAGTAAATTACCACCAGATTTAAATGTTTGGGTGAACTATGGGCGTAAATTAAAATGTAAATTCAGTGTTCTCTATGTTCAGGCCTGAGAGTGAAGAGAGAGCAGTTGGCGCCACATATTGTGCAAGGATGAATGAGCTGCTTCAGAGGTCAGACTTTGTCATGGTGGTGGTCAATCTGTCCCCACAGACGCACAAACTGATCAGTGCCAAAGAGTTCGCCATGATGAAACCCAATAGCACCTTTATCAACATCAGCAGAGGTAATGTAATAATCTGGAACAAAGCAGTCCAATTAAAAGCAACCAGTTCTGTTTCATAACTAGCTTTCTCCTCATAGGTTTAGTAGTGGACCAAGATGCTTTAGTGGACGCTCTCCAGAAGAAAATGATCCGAGCCGCTGCTTTAGATGTCACTTATCCTGAACCACTGCCCCGGTTTGTTTTTGCTTAACACACCTTTTGTTTAATTGCATTTGGGTTATTAACAGAGCTGCTTAGAATACACAACTGTTTTTATTTCTGCCAAACTAAAGGCCTTTACATTTTGTAAGCTCATTTATTTATAATACATAATTGATAATATAAGACCTAGACGATGATTAAATAATGGAATAATATTGGGCATGATTTTGAAGCTTTCTATTGCATATTTGCATTGAGAGACATCCAAAATATAAATGACACGTGTTCTGACCTGTTATATTCAGGGATCACCCCCTGCTGTCCTTCCCAAATGTCATCGTCATGCCTCATCTAGGAACACACACGATGGAGACGTCTCAGCTCATGGTGGAGAGGATGGTGACCAATGCTTTGGCCATTCTAAACGAAGGCCAACTTCCTGATGAAGTCAAGGCATAGAGCCAGATCACACAGCCATCTGGCCCTCCTGTTTTAAACCAGCAAAACAAAGAAACTACTCCAACAGAAATGGCTATCGTTGCATTTTAAAGACGGACATGTAATGTGCAGTAAGCGTGATTATGTTTTGTGATTTAAGTGTTACTTACACAACTTTAAAGATTGTGTTTGAATAAAGAGCTTTGTAAAAGTTCATGTTTTTGTGTCCACAATCGTAATTATTAAAAAAATTATCAAAATACTCAAGAAAAAATATGCTGGGGTTGGTTTTTAATCAAATCTGGGTCAATTATGGACTAATGAACCCAATTAATGGTTTTATCTATATTTTACCCAGATAATATATTTTTAGAATTTGTAAAAATTATTAAAAAATAAAATTCCCAACACTGAAATATGTGGTGTATTCATAGTTTTTGTACTGTATAGATGCTGTCATGTGAATTGTATAATAACTTATTTTCTTGAATCTTTGTTATGCAGTTATTACTTATCTGCTACTATATAGTATCACTGACTATATTGCAAGATATAACTGTTTGCATAAAATCTATATTTCATAGTCAAGTTCCAACAGTGCAGTGTTTATAATTAGATATAACATATGTACAATGCTCATACTCAGATTATAAGAACATTTTATGCATGCCATGATTACAGCTGATTCATAAAATAACAGTTCATTAGACATTGTTGATTGATTCGTTCTCTCAAAAAATTATTTTTGCTGCTTATTCAAACTACTTATTTAAAATGAGCTGAAATTTCACAATTGTTGAGTTGTTTTGGGACATTTTAATTGTTTTATGTTCAATGTGTATTCATTCATTCATTCATTTTCTTTTCGGCTTAGTCCCTATTAATCAGGGGTCTCCACAGCGGAATGAACCGCCGACTTACCTAGCATATGTTTTAAGCAGCGGATGCCCTTCCAGCCGCAACCCAGTGCTGGGAAACACCCATACACTTAAATGTGTAAAAACACTTCAATTAATTTAATCGATTTGTGTTGGGACAAGGAATTGTGTGGAGCCCAACAATGTTCCATGGTGCTTTAATCATATTCTTAGTCAGTGTGGTTTCTACAATATTGCACTGCATCTTTTTTTTAGCTTCACTATTTACACTCTAAAATGGTCGTGTTCATGATTGTAAATGCATTTGCTATCCGTTATTCAGAATATGAGAACAAATGTAAATAAATAAATAAGAAAGTTGTGTTAAAAGTATATCATAACCTAAAATAAGAACTCTGTATTACTGTATTGATTATAATTTTCATCATATAATTTGTAATCATTAATACAGTTTGCAGGTAATCTACTTAGCTGTCACCATCTACCATCTATGGTATTCATATTCAATTTTCAAAAGTGATTTATATACATTTGAAGCATTTTAGATGCAAGTCAAGTGTAAAAGACTTATGTATGTATTTATGTATTACTGTATTTATTAAAATATATATAAGGTAATAAATAAAAAGTTATAATTTAACTAATTTCAACTTTTTTTTTTTGCTCGCAATTGAGAACTAAAATCAAGTTTGAATTACAATGACAAAAGTATTCATAATTAAACTGATAATGAATTAGTATTTTAGCGCTGCACTGTTATCCTTGTTTTAATAGCATCTTTTATTAACGTTTTTTCTCGTGTTTGCTACTGTTAGCATGTCTTCAATATACACTCAACAATATTTTGTTGCTTGTTCAAACTACTTACTTATAATCAATTGAAACACCATAATTATTGAGATTTTTGGGGAAAAATTAGTAGTAATTATGTGTATTTTATTTTATGCTGGCACAAAATGAATGAATTGTGTGGAAACCTGGATTTTTTACAGTGTAGCTCCTGATTAAAATGTAGGCTATGCTGATATTTCCTGCTGAGAAAATGTACGATGCTCATCAATGTACGATGAGGATATAAAATAGTTTTTGTCCTTGACTATTTGTTTAGTCAGCATGTTTTACAAACACAATGTTGCATGTTTATCCAAAAATGAAGAAGCCTAATAGCCGCCTAATGTCAGGAAATTATGTCATTGTTTCCGTCTTGTCCTGTGGTTTACAAGAGCCTAGTCCTGCTTTTCCGCGTTTTGAGGGATGCGAGTCCTGCTGAGCTGCACAAACCGCGCGGCGTCTGTGTAGCGGGGCTCAGTCCAGCGCTCGCCGCTCATCGGACAACATGAACCGGCCGATCAGAAAGGCTCAGTCGCTGCGCTGCTGCTCGGTGCTCGAGGTCAAGAGTAAAGTAAGTTTCTTAATTCTCATGACTGATAGCTGTAGTGTCCGTTTCTGTTAAACTTAGGGTGGCTGAATACCTCGCAAGTGCTTTTTATTCTATGTAGCATATCTTGTCACAATGCTTATTTTTGCGCTCTTCATTACCATCAGACTGAAGGGGAATTCCTCTAAATACCTAAACAATCAAAAGCACAATATTCAGAAGCAGCTCACTTCTGAACTATGTTCATTGTTTCAGCTGATTGAATACTGTCCAGGTCTATTTCTGAAGCTCACAGTAAAACCAAACTTTCAGGTCATATACATTTTGACTGTCCAGTATATAAGATCTTTTTTATTTTGAAAACATTTAGCCTAATGAAACATAAATTAAAAAAAATAATATTAACATTGAAAACGATTATAGTAAACTATAAAACCATACAACTATTAATAAAATAAACTAATAAAAATAGTGAGTTCAAAAATCATAATTTCATTTAATTGAACATGTAAATGATTAAATAAAAAACGAATAAAAATAGAAAAATATTTTTTATACAATTATATAGAGTCGTTGTATATAAATGTGTAATAAAAATTATATAATATAATATAAATTGTTGTATATAAAGTTGTATATAAAGTCAAATTTAATAGCCATCCTATGAATTTTTTTATTCCTAATGTTTCCTAAGTGATGTTTAACAGACATGGACATACATACAGTATTTTCTACAATATTTGTTTTTCTTTTAGGAAAAGTCTTTTTTCTTTTTAACTTGGCTGGAATAAAAACATATATATATATACAGTTGAAGTCAGAATTATTAGCTTCCTTTTTTTTGTTTTTCTTTTTGAAATATTTCCCAAATGATGTTTAACAGAGCAAGGAAATTTTCACAGTATGTCTGATAATATTTTTTCTTCTGGAGAAAGTCTTTTTTGTTTTATTTCGGCTAGAATAAAAGCAGTTTTTAATTAAAAAAAAAAAACATTTTAAGGTCAAAATTATTAGCCCCTTTAAGCTATATATTTTTCCGATAGTCTACAGAACAAACCATCATTATACAATAACTTGCCTAATTACCCTAACCTGCCTAGTTAACCTAATTAACCTAGTTAAGCCTTTAAATGACACTTTAAGCTGTATAGAAGTGTCTTGAAAAACATCTAGTCAAATATTATTTACTGTCATCATGGCAAAGATAAAAGAAATGAGTTATTAGAAATGAGTTATTAAAACTATTATGTTTAGAAATGTGTTGAAAAAATCTTCTCTCCGTTAAACAGAAATTAGGGAAAAAATAAACAGGGGGCCTAATAATTCTGACTTCAACTGTATATATTCACACACCATGTTGATTGTCGATTAGAGCATAAGTGTGATTATGTATTTAATATATGCCTATATTTTTAATGCGATCCACCCGTGTCCTTCTCTGTTTAGTATGGTGCAGAGTTCAGGAGGTTTTCGATGGATCGCTACGAGCCTGGCAGCTATAAAGACTTCTACAGACTCATAGTGCGTTTACATCAGCTATGGCATACGGATGTGTTTATTGGATATGCAGATGTTCACGGAGAGCTGCTGCCAATCAATAATGATGACAACTTCTGCAAAGCTGTGAGCTCCACACAGTCTTTACTGCGCATCTTCATACAGCTGCGAGGTACAAGCTCAGAAATACCTGCAGTTTCCTTTTAAATACTGTATTGTCTGTACATGCTCATATACTCTTACAGTATCTAATGTAGCAGCAACATCAAAATATAATTGAGTATTAAAACTATTGCTTACATTTTTAAGTTGAATCAAATTAACCTCACAAGTCATTTAAACTTAATTTAAACATCAAATTAAATTTTTCAAAAAAAAATTCAACAGAGATATAATTTAGAGTTATAACTTAGAGTTATATAAAACATTGTGATTTTTGTGATCATAATGATTTATACAGTTTGTAGCACACGGTACTGTCACCATAACGTATAAAAATGAGGATAAAATGTATATATATTTGAAGTGATCATGTTAAGATGTCATTTTAAGAGCTTAAAGTCTTTAATCAAAGAAGATTTTATTTAGTTTTTATTTTGGTCTGCTTCAGGAAGAAGGAGGAATAGCAAAAGGAAGAAAGAGAAGGCTTTTATCTAGTTAGGAATCATGTACTTGAGTATAATTGCTTTGTATTCCCCTGTGGTGTGTTTGTTTGTTTGTGTGCCAGACAGATTATCTTGTTGCTTTTCCGTCCCATGCGATCTTTAGCAGAGCTTCCAAGATTGTTTGGAAATAATTTTAAATTAAATAAATTACCGTAGGAACAAACAAGCTGAACATTTTTTTTCATAAAATGTTAACCTGAGTGAAAATTCCTTCAATTTGATACGTTTATAACGCTTAAAACGTTTAATTTGTGTTTTTAATGTTTTAATTTAAATATAAGCACAGTAAAATACTAACATCTGAGTTGAATGTCATGGAAAATACTAAGTTTTATATTGTATTTAAGTGTATTATAGGTAGGGCCAGACAGAATCTGCAGACAGTTTTTGTTATTTCTGCAGAGAATTTGGTAACAAATCTGTGGATTTATGTGGAATGATTTTGGGAGTATCATAACTAAAAAAATGATAAATGAAATAAAAAATAAAACATTTTTAACTTTTATTTAAGGCAAATTAATTTATTCCACTTTAAATTCATTATATCCACTTATTTGGTAACCAAAGCAAGTCTCTCATATAATATCTCTACTAAAAATGGAAAATATTACTTTACAAACTTTGCCATTACTTTGTAAATAAATCATATGAACATTTTATTATTGCTATTATTATATCACAATCATATTAAAAACTGAATAAATATAAATAATAAAAACTGAATAAAGATAAATAATAAAAACTGAATAAAGATAAATTTAGACACATTAACACAAGAAAATACATAGACTCAATGCGCAGACTCCGTGTGGGCCTAATTATAGTGGTGTTTTTTAGGGGTAATATAGTAAACTAAAATAAGAAATTGTTAAATTATTTTGAAGAATATTTTGGTACTTGAAAAAGAGATCATTAAAACTAAATTGACATCAAAAAGGATATAAAGGGTTATTAAATTGTGTGGAAAACTAATTTTAAAAATGATTTAATAATGCTTACATCATCACTATTGATTTATTTACTTGCTCTTCATCATTAACTTGTTTATTGTTTTTTTTTAATGTTTCACTTAATTCTGTTTTAAATTGACAGATTTGGTCCTCCATAAGCAGATAGTGTTTTTTATGTTAGTTTCAGTCTGTTCGATTTAAGCATATCTATTAGCTATTGTGCTCCAAAACAGTTTGCTCCTTTCGCCTAAATCGAACTACCTTTTTTTCACATCACCTCATACTTCAGTTTGTCATCAAATCACAACCAATGAAATGCTCTTTAGTATCTGAGAAACCCTGCCCCTTCAAGACGCTTCTCATTTGCTTTTCATTTGATTTGAGCTCAATCTCTTTCACTGGCAAAGCTGTTGTATGGGGGGGGCTACTCTATGTCCCCTTCTTTCATTTTTCAGCTGAGATTACGGCAAACAAAGAATAAAAATACACATTTTAAAGCACTTAACGGGTGCTTTAAAGAAATAAATAAATAAATACTAAATGTTAAATGTTGAACTCTTAAACATTTGAAATGTTAAACTCAAGTTTCTATGGACATCATCACAGCAAACTGGGATGAGTCTAAAATACAAGTTTAGAATTAATTAACTGATCAATCATAACTGTACAGGTTTGATATATGTTCAAAATAGCAGAAAACACTTACTTACTCCATTACTTCCCATTTCCCAGAGGAAGCAGAGCAGAGCAGCGCCTGTCCTGGTGAAACGTCCAAATGCAAGAAACCTGTGAGCCATAAAAAACCAGCATTTCAGATTAGCAAACCACACAACTTCCGTCCCGTTTCCTCCATCATTGACGTGGACATCGTCCCAGAATCCCACAGGAGAGTCCGTTTGTACCGGCAAAACTCAGACCGTCCTCTTGGCTTCTATATTCGTGATGGCACCACAGTCACTGTCACTCCATACGGCCTGGAGAAGCGTCCTGGGGTCTTCATCTCCCGCATTGTGCCCGGCGGATTGGCGGCATGCACGGGTCTGCTAGCCCTCAATGATCAGGTCCTGGAGGTGAACGGTATCGAGGTTTCGGGCAAGACTTTGGATCAGGTGACGGATATGATGATCGCCAACAGCCACAATCTCATCATCACAGTCAAACCTGCAAACCAACACAACAACATCACTCGCAAAAGCTGTGCTTCCTTAACAACGGGACATTATTTTGAGAGCACGGAGTCAGTTTGCTATCCCGGTTTGCCTATGATAATGAAAGCCTATGGTTTTAATGGCTCGGAGAGTGAAGAAGATGTAGATTTGGTCATCGAGAGGCCTGTCAAACATCAACATTCATCTCCACATGTTAGCACTTCATACAGGCCTCAGGTTTCTCCCAGAAGGCCAAATTCACTCATTTCAGCATCGTCTTTTCGCTCTCAGCCTTGTCTTGCTTGCACTGGACACACCGGGCTAAGGAGTCTGAGCGACAGGCAGGATTATTATGGGTTTAAATCGGCCATCAGACAGGAAAGCTGCAGCTCTGGTGATGTTCGCAACTCATGGCTGGTCGATCTGAGTTCTCATTTACTCCTGCCTCAGGGGGCGATGGAGGAGGACGGGATTGTTGTCTTTTTATAGAAGATAAACCTTCTGGAAGGACGACACCAATTAGGGTTGAGAAATGAGTATATATAATTGCTGTTGGAGAGGATTGTTTTTTCTCCAAGGCATTTGCATGCATTGCTCGCATGTGTGGTTTTTAGTCATACATTTTAGGACTCTTTATATCTTAAAGGGGACCTATTATGCAAAAAAATTATGATGGATTTAAATTTATTTAAGTTATGAGGGATTACAATATGGAGTTTTAGGATGCACCAATGAACACGGTAGTCTTGATAGACTACCTTCTTCTGAGACTCTTCTTTTGACTTCACAGAGATAACATTTTGTTTTAAATCTGCTGTTATGCTGATGTGCAGGTGTTTGTAGCTCCTCCCACTTTTTAAAAGAGGGCTGGGAGCACAATCTCATTTGAATTTAAAGCGACAGTCTCCAAAACGGCACATTTTGGATCAAAGCCTAAAAGCGGGCAGTTTCAAAGAGTTATAAAAAAATATATGTGTGATATTTGAGCTGAAATTTCAAATACATACTTTAGGGTCATCAGAGACGTATTTTACATCCTGTAAAAAGTGGCAAAATAGGTCCTCTTTAAAGAAGACTTTTTAAGCATTAAAACAATTTAGTTTAAAACAGTTTAATATGTTTGAAATGTGTATAAATATAAAAAAATGTCTTATGAAAATCACTTTTTTTTTTTTTTTTACTTTTTTTGTTGTTTGAAATATTAATGTAAACACTTTACATGTATTTGAAATGCTTTCTATTCACATGTCAATTTAATTAGATTTTTGTACCTTTCTTTGACCTAAACACATGCAAAAAGTCGCTTTTAAAACTATTTTACAGGGATTCTTTCAAAGCAGCTATATAGGATGAAACGGGAAAGTAACTTGAATCAAAAAATGTAAAGATGTGGCAAATCCAAACAATTCTAATTTAAAAAGTCAATTAAATATTTATTTTACAATTACTTAATTAATTACCTAATGAAAATTGTGAAATTTCACCTAAAAAGTCAAAATAATTTTTCCCCCTAATGCCTTTCCCAACTTCAGAAAAGAAATAGACAAAAACGATCATCGAAATGTTTGTGTTTCTACAATAGAAAGAAAATCATAAGAGTAACAACACGAGGGTGAGGATATAATGACGCGGATGTATGCCTGACCAGTGAGCCGTCTGTCAAAAAAGTGCCCTTCTGAATCAAATCAGCAGGATGCCCTTCTGGATCTTTCACTTACTTTGAAGACATACTGACTACACATCTGTAATCTAATTATTTGCCTTAATAGACAATAATATAATTAAGGTGTTTATGTGAAGTGCTTTCATGTAAAAGTTTCCTGTAGTTTTGGGTGACTTTAACTACAGTTCGACAGTTTCACTATTGCTCATGACCATTTCATTCATGCCCCCTTGACATGTGTATTAGACGCAAATACGGAGTAAGGACTGGTGAGTGTTATGGAATTTAATAACGCACGCCAAATGGAAAGAAAAAAACTTCCGCATTTCGCATTGTGTGTTTGTGTGTGTGTGTATGTGTGTGTGTGTGTGTGTGTGTGTGCGGTCCTTTACTGACAGCCACGTGTGGATCTTGTCGAAAAATATGGCGAAAAGCCCTACATGATGGTAATAGTTTGATTGCAGTGTTTACTTCAATAATGCCACTAATAAATGCATACTCCATGTCTTAATTCCATTTCTGTTTAGTTCAGTTATGAGTTAAGTGAAATTAAGGTAATCAAAAATCGCCGTTTCGAGCTTATGTATACCTACAGTTCAAAATTCATGTTTAACTTAACAAACAGTTAGTAAACACAAGTACATCCTATTGAACATAATTTATTTTTTCATCACCAATTATCATAGTAGAACAGTTTCTCAAGCAGTTTGTGATGCATTTTGGAAACAGGAGATGAGCCCCTGGTCTAATGCGCCACCTGGTTTCAGAAACCCATTCTCAAAGACTTTTATTCATTATTTGGGTAGCACACATACTCTGAATGCCTTTGGCAGAATTCAAATGAACCCATTTAATCTATATTAATTCCAAGATTTAAAAAAAAAATTTATCTATGCCCACACATAATATATATATATATATATATATATATATATATATATATATATATATATATATATATATATATATATATATATATATATACACATATATATTTAATGTCTAATCATACAGTAATCTAATTATATTAAAAGTATCCACACAAACAGATTTCTATATTTTTTAATGTAGTTCACAATAAATATGTATCTATTTTACAAAATAAAGTAAACTGCACACAACAAAATTAGGTTTATTAAAGAACTGTGTTTTAATAAAGGGAACTGAAATGTGGCAGAAATTATTTTGGCAGCAGAGGTCGGAATGCATTTGAACATTTCTTAACAACATGATTAAATCACTTTTTTTAAAAATAAATTTTACTTCCATAAACAGATTCTCATTTCAATCTGTCATGGCAGACAATTATTAGTCAATCTTGCATCAGACCAAGAAATTTAGAGCATATTCAATTATATATATATGATGAAAATCATATATATAATGCCTTCCTGGTGTATTTTATGACTTATTCTTGTTTTTTGTATTTGCTTGTTTTCTAATTTATCAAAATGTTTTGTTCTTTTTTTTATTTTTTTATTTACATGATTTTGATGCACAAAATAAAGCTACTACTGTCATCATTCCTTCATCACTAAAAGTAAACTGACCTGTCCCAAATGATCTGTGTCTGACAGAAAAAAACAGCTCTATAAGTCTGGAATAACAACAAAAATCAACAAAACAATCAAGAAAATAAATAAATCTGCAATGAACACTGTGGTGTCTGGATGATTTAATGACATTAATTGTAAAAGACGCAAAACTTCACTTACATATTTGGATATTGTTTGCAAAAAACAGCTATTAGTGATGAGAAAAAAAACAAGATACGAGAGAGGCGCCTTCGACAGTGAGTTCGAAGAGGTCAAGAATGATATACTAAATTGGGCCAGTTTTCTGCTGACAATAAAGGATGGTCCAGATGACACTTCTAACCAACTACAACCAAAAGCTGGAAGAAGCCTGGGAACGTTATCTTCAAAGGAAGATATTCCAAGCCAGCTAGGAAATAAGACAACCCTGACAGACTGCTCAAATGTTGATTAAGATTTTAGAGATATACTACAGACTATCTTTTTAAAGATATACTCAATCACAGTGCTCATAATAATTGAGTACACCCCATTTTGAAAATGAATATTTTTCTCCATTTCTCAGTGAATATAGGCAATGTATTTTGGTGCATTTAAACAAAACAGATATATTAAACACATATATTTATTACAATTGTAATTTAAAAAAGTGCATTAGTTTATACGATTTAAAGTAAAGTTTTCTATTTATTTTAAAATATTATTAAACAAATTAGAAAATTACCCATGGCAACTTTAATGTAGGGCGTCGCGGTGGGTAGCACTGTCGCCTCACAGCAAGGAGGGTCAGGGTCAGTTGGCATTTCTGTGTGGAGTTTGTAAGCTCTCCCCGTGATCGCGTGGATTTTCCGGTTTCCCCCACAGTCCAAAGACATGTGGTACAGGTGAATTGGGTAAGCTAAATAGTCTATAGTGTGCTTGAATGAGTGTGTATGGATGTTTCCCAGTGAAGGGCTGCAGCTGGAAGGGCATCCGCTGCGTAAAACATTTGCAGGATAAACTGGCAGTTCATTCCGGTGTGGTGACCCCAGATTAATAAAAGGACTACGCTGAAAAGAAAAAGAATGAATGAATGAATGAATTTTAATGGAATATAGTTTGGTATATTTACCTTCGGCCAACGGCTATCAGTGATATTTGGTTTTTGAGCCTTCATACGAAAGAATTTAGACTTGACCACAGCATTTGACCCTCTGTTTTTGACTGTACCTTACTCCAAAAATAAAAGCATTATGTGTAAACTTTTCACCAAACTTTAAAAACAGCTGAGAGAGAGAAAACCTTTCACACTAAAAAACTGTTTAATTAAAATTAAAACCTCAGAGAGCAAAATGCAACCATTACAAAATATCTATCCGATCACCAGACATCCCCAATTTAACAATACCATCTCCACCTTACATAACATACACTTCATTCACGCACCATTTAAATTAAAATCGAAGGCAATGAAAATGTCAAAATCTCTATAATTTACTCTAATATCCATTCTACGAGTTTTTCCAAACGGATATTACCTTGACCAACTCTCTATGTTGTTTGGAATATTACCTTGGTCTCTGCAGCATCCATTCAGTGGGCCTCTTGAGCTGTGAACATCCATCCAAACTTTTCCTCAGAGCAAATTTTACAAACTACCTGTGCTGATGTAACAGAGCTCATAAAGTGCATTAGATGAGACACTACACATAATAACAGTCACATCACATACTATCAAACCTCCATCCATCAATCAATCCACCTTCCCTTACCAGCAGCATCCCCAAAGGTGAAGATCCACAGGTGTGTCACCACCATCATCCCCAGGGGAAAACCCCAGCCCTGCTTCATGACTTATTCCAAAAAACCAATGACCATCACATTGATCAACTTCACAGGACCAGCCCACTTCTCTCCCATTGGTGGAAGTGCACTGTGCAGTATGTAAATCAGAAAACGTCACTTCCCGTCTTCCTGTGCGCCATGTTTTTCAGCAGGAGTGGGCTGATGTTTCAGTGAGATTTCATCAAAAGTGGGCAATCCTGCGCTCGCTTCGTATTTCAGCAGACCATCGTCAGTCCGCCGGGAAAGGCGGGTCGAGCGCTACCTGAACGCTCCGGACGATGAAGTAGCCGCTTTAGGAGCGCGCGCCTTTCTAGTGACGCCGGAAGAAAACGGACGCGCGCAGACATTCATCCACTCATCTGTGCCAGAACACTGAAGGTAGACACTGATTCAGGATACGCCTCATAATCATTCACACTTCAGATTATCAATGACATGTCCAGGCGTCTCTTTAAGTTAATACAACTTTAAAGACTCGAGTTGTTTTAACAATAGTAGTGGTTTCTGATCTGAAATCCGGCTTGCTAGGTACATAGTTACAACTAGCTGTGTTTATTATAACTATGTTATAGCTAGGCCTCAGTTTAATTCAGAAGTCGCTTCAATCTGCATTTTACTCGCATTTAAGGCTGAATTTGTGGTATGGTGTTCATTTATATGACGGAAACAAACAAGTTGTATTTAATTTCGTTTACAGGTTCAGCAAAATGTATCAGATCCCAGTGAAGAACCTTACCAAACTCAGACGACCGAGGAAACGGGTCAAAAGTATTTTGTGTGACATCGGGATGCAGCAGTGTCAGGATATGCTGGAGGTAGATTACTGTAGTTCTGATCTTCTGGTTGGCTGGCAGATTTTCCTGATGACGTTTTACTGTCTTTTTGTTTAGTTTCTCTACTGTCTTTGTGCTTTAGGAAGTTTATCCAGGAATTTCACCAGATAACTTTTAACTTTTATTTAATGTTTACAATGTAAATCCAATTAAATCCACTTATTTGGTAAACAAAGCAAGTCTCATATAATATCTCTTCTAAAAGACAAAAAATATTACTTTACAAACTGTATTGTAAATATTAACATTTTAATATTATTGTTATAATATCACAATAACATTAGTGAAATTAATTTAAAAACTGAATAAATATAAATTTACACACATTTACGTAAATACATTGTAAATACATTGTAAATACATAGACTCAATCATGGGCTAAAAATCTGTGGATTTCTGCATGCACAGATTCCATGTGGGCCTACTTATAACTTACGGCAGGAATGTCAAACTCAATTCCTGGGGGGCCACAGCCCTGCACAGTTTAGTTCCAACCCTAATTAAACACAGCTGATCAAGCTAATTAAGTCTTTCAGTCTTGTTTGAAACCTACAGGGAAAGGCTGATTTATACTTCTGTGTCAAGCCCACGCATATGCTACGGCACAGCCTAGGCATTGACGCATGGCCCTATGCAGTGGCCATCGGCGTCACTGACGTGCACCTCTCAAAAAATTTAACTACACGTCGCAACGATGCGTAGTGCAAGCTCTGTGATTGGTCGGCTTGGTAGCACTGACGAGTCTGGGCGGGACCGAGATCCGCGCGAGCCTGATGGAGCGATTGTTTACAAGTGTGGAGTCCCGTGAAGGAGCTCCGGATGAAAAGTTTTGTTTTGTGTTTAGCTCATGGTTAAAGTTGTTGCACGTCTGCCGGTTCCTGCCTCAAAATTAGCGAGTTTAAGCCACTTGTACATTAAGGAAGCGTTCAGAAAAAACAAAAACACCAGCGAAGAAACTCGACACAGAGGAACATAAACACCTCACTGCCAACTAGCGTTTCGGAAGTGTTATTGCAGAACAACAGAAACGCAGCGCAGAAATATAAATGCATGGCTACGTGCGTTGCATGCGCCTTGGGTCACGCCGATCACTTGATGCAGAAGTATAAACCAGGCTTAAGTGTGTTGAAGCAGGGCTGGAACTAAACTGCAGGGCTGCGGCCCTCCAGGAATTGAGTTTGACATCCCTGGCTTACGGCATTAGTTCAATTCTTGTCTTTTGCTTTGAAACTACACAGTCTTGTAAAAAGTTATTTTTTAATGCAAGAACTAGTGGGCTCTTAAAATCCTGGAGGATCTGACAAACAACCAACTTTTTTTTTTCTTTAAAAGTGTTTTTATTGAACATTTTAGATATGAAACGTATCTAAAGCTGTACAAATAGCCTTTCCCTTTTTTTCTTCATTTTTTTGCACAACAAACAAACAAAACCCGTCGCACACATATACATTTAGATTCTATTAAAATAAATGAATGATATTAAAATAAAATACAAATAAATAATAACATTAAGTTCAACATATTTCACTCTTATATATAAAAGGAAAGAAAAGAAAAAATTAAATAATAAAAAATAAAAAGGAAAAGGTTCTACTCTTCTAAGATAATTGATGGGTCTATCTTCTTTGTGTGATCTACAGTGCATCCGGAAAGTATTCATAGGGCTTCACTTTTTCCACATTGTTTTATATTACAGCCTTATTTCAAAATGGATTTAATTTATTTCCTCAAAATTCTACACACAATACCCCATAATGACAATGTGAACAAAAGATTTTTTTTATTTTTTTTTGAAACCTGAAAAATCACATGTATATAAGTATTCACAGCCTTTGCTGTATGCTCTAAATTGAGCTCAGGTATATTCTGTTTCCACTGATCATTCATGAGATGTTTCAGCAGCTTAATTGGAGTTCACCTGTGGTAAATTCAGTTGATTGTCAAACCTGGGACAGGTGTATACCTTTTCAAATCATGTCCAGTGCATGTCAAAGCACAAACCAAGCATGAAGACAAAGGAATTGTCTGTAGACCTCCGAGACAGGATTGCCTCAAGGCACAAGGCTGGGGAAGGTTACAGAAAAATTTCTGCTGCTCTGAAAGTTCCAGTGAGCACAGTGGCCTCCATCATCCATAAGTGGAAGATGTTTGGAACCACCAGGAGTCTTCCTAGAGCTGGCTGGCCATCTAAGCTGAGTGATCGGGGGAAAAGGGCCTTAGTCAGGGAGATGATCAATAACCCGATGGTCACTCTGTCTGAGCTCCAGCGTTCATCTATGGAGAGAGGAGAACCTTACAGAAGGACAACCATCTGTGCAGCAATCCACTAATCAGGCCTGTATGGTAGAGTTACCAGACGGAAACCACTCCCTGCCTGGAGTTTGTCAAAAGGCATCTGAAGGACTCTCAGACCATGAGAAACAAATTTCTCTGATCTGATGAGACTAAAATTGAACTCTTTGGAGTAAATGCCAGGTGTTAATTTTGGAGAAAACCAGGCACCGCTCCTCACCAGGCTAATACCATCCCTACAGTGAAGCATGGTGGTGGCAGCACCATGCTGTGGGGATGTTTTTTTAGCAGCAGGAACTGGAAGACTAGTCAGAATAGAGGGAAAGATGAATGCAGCAATGTACAGAGACATCCTGAATAAAAACCTGCTTCAGAGTGCTCTTAACCTCAGACTGGGGCGACGGTTCATCTTCCAGCAGGACAATGACCCAAAGCACACCGCCAAAATATCAATGGAGTGGATTCACAACAACTCCAGTGAATGTTCTTGAGTGGCCCAGCCAGAGCCCAGACCTAAATCCTATTAAACATCTCTGGAGAGATCTGAAAATGGCTGTACACCATCGCTTCCCATCCAACTTGATAGAGATTGAGAGGTACTGCAAAGAGGAATGGGCAAAAATTCCCAAAGACAGGTGTGCCAAGCTTGTGGCATCATATTTAAAAAAACTTGTGGCTGTAATTGCTGCCCAAGGTGCATCAACAAAGGATTGCGCAAGGGTGAATACTTATGTAGATGTGATTTTTCAGGTTTTTATTTGTAATAAATTTGCAACAATTTCAAAAAATCTTTTGTTCACATTGTCATTATGGGGTATTGTGTGTAGAATTTTGAGGAAATAAATTAATTTAATCAATTTTGGAATAAGGCTGTAATATAAAAAAAATGGAAAAAGTAAAGCGCTATGAATACTTTCAGGATGCACTGTAAAATAGGTTGCCAAGTGAGAAAAAGCAAACATATCATTACAACCTCTTATAGTATATCGTATTTTTTTCTAAGGTCAGGTGGTGTAGAATTTCCATAAGTCATTGCTTTAAAGTTTGGAGGAAATTTTTCCTTCCATTTGAGCAATAAGTAAGTAAGGATTGTATTGAAAATATTGGAATTATGGCCTCAGGTTCTTTATCTTTTTAATGCGTCAGAGAAAAATGTAAATATTTGCTGCAAGAAATCCTTTAATTTTGAACGAGCCTAAAACATGAGATATGAGTTGGTTTACAATCACCTTTATTTTTAAAGATTTATTTTTGGCCTTTATTAGATAGGACAGTATAGAGACAGGAAGTGAAGCTTAAGAGAGAGAGAGAGGGGGGGGGGGGGGGGGGGGTATCCTCGAGCTGGAATTCGAACTCGGGACGCCCTGACGTGCTTCTGCACCATATGTCTGCTCGCTAACCACTAGGTTATTGGATCTATTAGGATGTATTGGTTTTAACGTCCCACCAGTGGAAGGCCACAAATTGCCAGTAGAGACCTACAGGAACCAGTAGTTTCCGTTACAACCAATTTTCATTAGAAGCATTATAAATTTTGTGAAGGATTTTAGTTTTTGTTTGTTTGATGGTTTCCAGCTGGATGATATTACAAAAATAAAATCTAAATTTATTATTAAAATTGAAATCGTGACATGACAGATGCAACAACAGCTTGTTTTTCATATATTAAGATTTGTGAAATGCTTCCAAGTGAAACACATTTTCAATGAGAGGCAAAGAGCACAACAGTCAGTACCAGAAATAAACTCCATTCGGATCTTGATTTTTAACAGTAGCTGATATTCCTTTAGTGACAAACCTATTGTAAATTGAAGATGATTTTGAGTGAAGTTTAATATTAAACTAGTTTCGAGAGGAGCACGTGCTCATGATTGACCCAGCTGGCCCACATTAGCTAATCACAATCCTCCGATCAAAGGATCCCAAGTCACTATATATATATTCTCATTTCCTTTCTACAACTATCTTCGTCTGGAAGAAACCCCCCTCTTCCTCTTCTTCCACCTTTATCCAGAATGGATATGGAGTGACTAGCACTGTTGCCTCACAGCAAGAATACCAATGGCTCCAGGTCCTTGCTGCGCCATAAGGTATTTCTGTGCGGAGTTTGCATGTTCTCCTCGTGTCTACGTGGGCTTTCCTCCCACCATCCAAATATGCTCTATATTATAGACAAAGTAAGCCTAAGTCTTTTTTCTAAATTTCTTACTCTCAGGAAGTTAACCTTAGCCCCAGCAGCAGGGGAGTTTTGAGATCGACCTGAGTTCAGTCTCCCCTCACCCTGCGAAAGCGAGGGAGCCCTGGGCCAGAGGATCACTTGAGCTCAGGGCTTTCTCCCGGGACAGCATGCCAAACAAGCTATTTACATATCATGAGCTAAGTGTGAATTCTTGAAAACCCACAGTTTAGCATGTATTCAACTTATTCTTAAATCAGCTGTTTAATTGCAGAATTCACATAGAAAACCTACATTATCCATGGTGCTGTACTTCTTTTTGTTTAAGTGGTTTACGGCCATTTTGCATCAAATGAATGTTTGTAATGCTGTGATTCACCTTTTTGCAAGTTATTTTGATTTATGGCTTAAAATGCTTTAACTAAAACTTCTTTAAAGTCCCTGTGGTAAAAATATGTCTGGAACAGTCACTGTTGATAATGCTGTTCGTATTTGTTTAAGTTTAAGCAAAATATATTTTAATAATAATCTACAAAGATATAAGGCTTTAATGAAAACTTAAAATCATTATGGGGGGGGGGAAAGCCAGGAATGGGCACTGAAAATAAAGGAAGTAGGCACTAATGCACTCTTATGAAAAACTGTTGGAGTTTAAGCAGAATGTTATATTTGAATGATATTAAACACAACAAATAAATATGAGGACACACCCACTATATAAACTATCTGATATTAGCTATCTAATCTGATATCCAAGTATCTGATTTTGCTTTATTACATTTATCAATATCAATCAACATTGAATATTCAATAATGCATTCTCATTTGATCAACTTTTCCTGTAGATGATGACAAAAATGTTTATTTAATCAATGGATGTCTTTTATAGTTTCATTTATTTTTTTATTATTATTTTTTTTAAAGATTTATCTTTGGCCTTTTTGCCTTTATTAAGCAGATAGGACAGTTTTACAGACAGGAAGCGAAGTGGGAGAGAGAGAGGGGGTAGGGATGGGAAATGTCCATGAGCCGGGATTCAAACTCGGGACGCCCTGAAGTGCTAATGCACCATATGTCAGCGCGCTAACCACTAGATATTGTACTGACTAGTTTCATTTATAATGTTGTGGTGTAAAGCATTAAACATTTCATTTTTTTTTTTTCACAGAATTATTTTTTTTTACATTGATATCCTTAATTCTGCTAATGATTTTTTCTTTATATCCCCCAGACATATAAATGTTTTGATGCTGGTGATGCAAGCTTTGACAACACAGAATGGGATGATTTCACTGACGGTCATGTTGGCAAAAAGAAAAAAAAGGTGATTATGTACATAACATTTGTTTTCATGTTTTAAACGCATTTGGCACCTCTTTATGCTTTACAGTTTTTCACTGTACACATTATTAGTAAACATAATTTAAACCCATATTAATTATGATGTTGCATTCCTTTCTCAGTATCCATACCGAAGCCAAAGTCTGTGCTGCAGTCTGTGTTGGTACTCCAGCCGGTCGGTGCCCACATTCAGAAGCCACATCCATCGCTATCACTGGAAAAATCTGGATGGGGCCTGTTTGTTAATGTGCCCCTACTGCCCGTTTGTCAGCTCTCCAAAAGTCACAGAGCAACACATTCAGTTTTTCCACATGCTGCCATCAAGAACCCATCAGAGCCACCCTAGCCACACTTTGGCCCACACACCGAAAACCATATCAGTTACAGTTTCTGCTGACGCCGCAGACGACAGATACACTTGCGCGACCTGTGGTTATCATGACTCTTTATTATATGTGATGAAGAAGCACGTCCTGGTAAACCACTTTGCCACGTTGCTGGATCGCTACTTTGGCCTTGGGTCGGAAAGTGCACCAATGGCTGGTCCGCAGATACGTGATGGCGCACCTGTCAAATATCACTGCAAACTGTGCAAACTGCCAGCAGAGACCATTGAACATTTACTGTACCATATTTTGAGTTCAGAGAAGCACAAGGAGCTACACTGGCAAATAATGCCTTGTATAATTGAAAAAGAATGCATGAACCAAATGGCTGGGCTGCAGAATCTGCTGAACCTTGCACCTAAATCGATGCAGCCAGTCACGCTGTTTGCAAGACCGAACTATATGCCACAACAGACGCAACAAACCAATGGAAATGGCACAGTTCTTCTGGCCGGCCCAAGCAATGCGGCTGCTCTGTTTTGCTCTCCTGGTGCAGGCCAGATGTTTTTATCTCCACAAACTCAAGCTCTGCTTTCAGGCACGACTGTGGCTGCGCTTCAGAATGCTCAGCATTCACAGTCCCATGGCGGGATGTCCCAAGTTCTGCCTACCTCTCCAGTAGTCAAACCCCTTAATATGGTAATGCCAAACATGCCACAGAACACACCCAAGACGGTACCCATCACGATGACTGTGCCCAGGCTACCACCGCCCCAGCAAGCACCGCAGGTTCTTTTTCCTCCTGGCGTCCAGGTCAACCTCCCTACCGAAATGGGTGTACGTTCACCATTTCTTGTTACTCAAGGTCTTCAGCTGAACCAGTCAGTTCCCAGAGCTCCCCTCATCACCTCGCAGTCTGTGCGTCTCATTCCCACAGGCAACAAAGTCAACGGTGTCCCGACCTACACTCTAGCACCCGTTCAAATGACGGTTCCCGTCCATGGCGGACCCCCTCAAATGGTACTAGCGCAAAACCAGATTAGCCAGCCTCCAAATTCAGGGCTCATGCCTCCAGTTCAGAGGGCAATGAATAAAAATTCCAGACCGAATGAACTTGCTGTGCAGGCGCCGTTTTTGAAGAAACATGATAATCAAACTGTCAAGTGCCTGAGGTGCAAGATTTTACTGACAGAGCAGGGTATTTTCCAGCATTTGTTGCACGGCTTGAAGTGTCTGTTCTGCCCTCAGATGTTCTACTCCTTCAAGCAGATAATGGAGCACAGCAAGAAAGAGCACAGTCTGAAAATCAAAGACAACCGACTTTACATAAAGGAGCAGTTTAGTCTCGACTGTGATGATGAGGGCAACCTCATGTTTAGCACTTTTAATCTGAACACGGATGTGCCTAAAGATCTGCTTGACAACCGAGAGCTTAACCTTGCACTGGTCACCAGTACTAAAGACAAGATTTACATAAAAATGTATCCAGACAAGGCAGAATACACAACTATGTTGAAGTCGGCACCAAACGCCTGTCCATTTTGTCAAGTAAAGCTCCAGAACCCTGAAGACTACGAGCTCCATCTTCAAACGAAACACCACATAGTTCCCACCATCCATGCAATACTAAAAACGCCTGCATACAAATGCATATATTGTTTTGGGGTGTATACTGAAAAATCAACACCTAAAACTATCTCCATTCATGTGCAACGGTGTCGTTGTGCTCCTAAAGCCGTGAAGGAAGCGGAGAGGAAACTGAATCCTGATACATCTGAATCTCAAGACGGTGATGTATGCAGCTCTGTACAGATGCCCGCTTCTTCAGACGTGACCTTCCAGGGGGCACCTGAATTTCCCAAGCCAAAGAAAGAAGCTGTCACTCCGAGGAACAGGAGAAGGAACACAAAGGCTTCCAAGACAGGAACTCCAGTCCCCGAAACCCCAGTTACGCTGGTCTTGGAACCAATGGGAATGGAGAGGACATCATTTGAGGACAGAAAAGACTTCCTTTCACAGTACTTCCACAGAAAGCCATACGTGACAAAGACAGAAATCGAACTGCTCGCTTCCCGTTTGTGGATAAACAAGGCAGACGTGAAGGCGCACTTCAACAGCAAGCTCACCAAGTGCTTGAAAGCGATTCAGAAGAAGAGGGTTTGTGTACGTCTCGGGTTTAAAATGACTGAAGTGAACAAACTCAAGCACAAGCTCTTCATTCCTGAGGTAAAGCCTGTTAAAAGGAAAGACCCGAATGAGGTAAACATCAGCAGCCTTGTTCCAGTGGTGACTGTTAAAACAGAACAAGTGGATGCAACGACACAACATCCCCTCTTCATCCCGGAGGTACCAGTAACTATTAAAAAAGAGGAGGAAGTGTGTGAAATGGAGCATGGCTTCATCATCCAAGAGGTGACTGTTAAACAAGAAGAAGTGAATGAAATGGAAGATGAGCTCTGTACAAATGGCTAATCGTGTTTTCGAGATGAATTATGTTTGTATACAGCATGTTGCGAAATGTTTATTTAAAAATACTTGATTCACACTTATAAGGAGGTTTGCCTCTGGGCATTGGTGTATGGAAAAAGGGGAAGCTACTGCAAAGACTTTACAATTTTGTATTTTTGTTGTATATAGTTCATATGATGATGACATTAAAAGGTTTTTATTACATATCTCTATTGCAAGAAAAAAAAACAACACTCGGGTTTCCCATCTTTTATAGTCATCTTTTTTTGTTGTTTAAAACGTTTGTAATTTAAATTTGGGGACATCAGTAGTGATAAAGTTCTGCATTTAACATTTTTATGAGTACTGTACAGAGAATGAAGGCTTTGGTCAACTAACTATTATCATTAACTTGCGAATTAGGCAGCATTTCATCCCTTTGAAAGGGACACTTTGTTGTTTTCATGTTCATTTCCCCCCCTCATATAATACACCGTTTCAATTTCAGACATGTGGAAAAAAAAAAACAAGTGCCTCCGTGTCTTATTTAAAGTTTGCAGTTGTATTTGGCTGTTGGAATAAACGTGACTAAATATTAAAGATGTGTGGTTTACTCTAGATAAAACTGGTTGTGATGTTGAACATGAAGATATTTTGATGGGCACTTCAGAATACAGTGAATATTATTTCAACTCTTAAGGTTTAATTTTCTTATTTAAATTTCTATTTCAAAGCAGAAAATTATATACAGTTGCAGTCAGAATTATAATTTTTTCGATTGTTTACAGAACAAATCATTGTTACACAATAAATTGCTTAATTACCCTATTCTGCCTAGTTAACCTAATTAACCTAGTTAAGCCTTTAAATGTCACCTTGAAAATATCTAGGTAAATATTATTTACTGTCATCATGGCAAAGATAAAATAAATCAGTTGTTAAAAATTAGTTATTAAAACTATTATATTTAGAAATGTGTTGAAGAAATTTTCTCTCCGCTGAACAGAAATTGGGGAAAAAAATAAACAGGGGAGCTAATAATTCTGACTTCAACTATATATATTGAAATCAGCGGCTACCAGATTCTGACATCCTTCAAAATGTGCTATTTTGTTTAACACTCAAACAGGTTTGAAACAAGTGAAGGGAGAGTAAATGATGGCAATTTTCATTTTTTGTGTGGACTATCCCTTTAAAAGCCTGTTTTAATGTTAATCTATTCTACTACATGCTCAAAATATAATTTCTTTAGGCTTGTTTGTTAACAATTATAAAAAAAAAACTCCAATTTGTTAGTCTAAGCTAAACTGACCATGATATCGCTTTATATAACTTTATATTGCAATTATCACAACACGAAGATGATTTAAATGATTACTCAAATGATTTACCTATAGGTCATTTATTGCTACGTTTTAAACACACCCATAACAGAATCTTCACATTTATTTTATTATACTGTTTACATAATAATAATAATTTCTTACATTTATATAGCGCTTTTCTAGACACACTCAAAGCTCTTTACACATTGGGGGAACCAGTGTGCAGCATCCACCTGGATGACGCAACAGCAGCCATATTGCGCCAGAACGCACATCACACACCAGCTGATTGGTGGATAGGAGACAGAGGGATGAAGCCAATTATGAAATGGGGATGGTTAGAAGGCCATGATGGACAGAGGACAGTGGGCAAATTTGGCCAGGATGCTGGGTTAAACCCCTACTCTTTATTTTTAACATTTTTTTTTTTAAACGACCACAGAGAGTGAGGATTAACGTCTCATCCGAAAGATGGTGCTCACTGAGCAGTATAGAGTCCCTATTAATATACTGGGGCATTAGGACTCTCTTGAGCTCTCACTAAGACCACTTCCGGCAGCAACATAGCCTTCCCATGTGGTCTGACCGGGCACAGCCCTGCTTAGCTTCAGTGGACGACCATGTGAGAGTTGCAAAGAGCAAGCTGCCGGCGTAGAAATAGAAAATGTACTGTTTTCACAAGTATGTAAATGCTAAATCAGCCAACCACTGCAGCATGTTTGACAGTACTTAATAAAAATTGGATTAAATTTAACTTTTTTATAGATATGGCAAATGTAATTAATGTTGTTAAAGCAAACATACTATGAAAATAGTGACGAGTTCAACAAGTGCATTCTGAAAGTACAAAAGATTCTGCAAACCTGTAAATATTTAGTAAGAGTAAAGTGCCATCCCTGGTGTAAAAAAAATTATGATTATTATACGAAAACATTTTCAGAGATTTTTTCAGAGAAATACACCGCCTCAGTCCTATATTTTTATCAGTACCAGTATGTCTACACTCAAAACATATTCTTGCTTGTTCAATCTACTCATGTAAAATAAGCTTAAACACCAATTCTTAAAACACAATACAACTTAATTGTTTAATGTTGAATCTACTTAAATTTGTGAAGTTAATTTAGTTTGTGTTGGGACAACCTGAATAAACTGTATGGAACACTGAATTTTTTTGACAATGTAGTAGGCCTAAAAACTATGTTTGCTTCAAATCAAGTATGTGATTGTTGTGATTTACCTCATAGGCTGTTTTTGAATTATGGCTTAAAATTCTTACACCAAGGGCACTGGTGTTATCCATTGCCTTCTAGATTGGCCAACAAATTGACGTCACATGTCTGCATAATGTTGCTTCATAATGAAGGAGACCCAACAAAATCTCCTTATCTTTTCTAATAATGACATACAAAATTCAGGAGTCAATCACTTAAGAGTTTTGTTTGCTATTTAATTAACAGACATTTCATTAGTTTTATTAGGATATTATCCTAATTATTAAAACTGCATGTCAATTATGCAACTTTATTTAGGCCTTAAAAATACTGTACAATGGAAATCAGTTTACATTTACTGATAGGCAACTTAAACAAAAGTCTCCCTATCAAAAGTTAACCATGATTTTATTACCTAAAGGTATAGTATGTTTGCATTAATTTAACCATGTTGCAAAACCTAATAATTGTGGTTACCGCATGATTTGACTACAATAATCATGTTGTTTGATTACATGATTACATTTTTAAGGAGCCATGACCAGTATTATGAAAATGTTTCTAAAATCGCCGTCGTCGATCGACTGAATCTGAAATCAACTCTTACAGCCTTGCTTTCAGACAAGTTTAGTCGATTCCGAGTTTCTATCGCGAGTAGGAGGTGATCATGTTGGCTGTCAGGAGAGTTTTTTGTGCTAAAGAATGGACATTTAGTCGACATACGACTGCAACAACAAGCGTGTTCTGTACAGTGACAGCACGACCCTACAGACTAGCTAACCAGCGCGTGTCCTTGTCTGTTTTACATAAGGAAAGAAGCCTTCACACCTCAGCCTGTCTTTCTGGAGCTAATAAACTGATGAAGATGCTGGCCAAAAAAAAGTAAGTCTGTTGTTAATAAATAAACAAAGCTACTGTGGTTTTGATTAGGAAGACTAATGGGCTTTATTCTTCTTTATAGGAAGAAACACTGGTACGAAACTCCTCTACGTGTAAGAGTTTGGTTTAACATTCACTAATACTAATGTGTTATCTACTTCAACATTATATTTAGTTTTTTAAATATTGTAAATGTTTGTTAACAATAATGCTGTAACTAGTATGATAAACATCCTGTTTTAATGCACTTTGCACATCCAGACCACAAATTTGAGTCAGTCTGGTTTTCTGAAGCCCCCAAAGCGAAATGAGGGGGACAGTGTTCGTGTGAGGACTCTAAACATCATCATCTACAAGACAGTGACAGACTTGCTGAGCTCCTATGAGCTCAACTCCGAGATCAGTGCCTACAATGTGGAAATCTCTAAAGTAGGAACTCAACCTTCTTCTTTCCAAGCATTAATTAATTATAGCCCAGAGGGCATAGTTCACTAGAATACTGTTATAATCGCTATGATTTAAAGAGAGATATCGGGAAATTTCTGCATCCAGAGTTATTTACTGTGCTACAGAGTTACATTATCATGCAAATCATAGACTAAATGCTAATAAACGGCTTCTCATATAGCCATTTCGCATAGTACAATGTGCAAGGATCCATCAACACACTTAACTCAGGATAAGGAAGTCACTGCAGGACTACACAGGGTTGGCTGGAGAATGCATGCAAAAAGTGTGTTTGGGTTGTAAAGGAAAGTTTATCTTGTTTAGCCATAGTTAATTGAAAAAGTTTTAAATACTTCAGCTGACCCCCCATTCGAGGTTTTTTTAAACGCGACTATGGTTTAGATCAGTGTTTCTCAACCACGTTGCTGAGGACCACCAACATTGCATGTTTGGTGGATGTCTCCCGCATCTGTCTCACCCATTTCAGCTTTGCTAATGAGCTGATGATGTGAATCAGGTGCGTTTGATTAAGGAGACATGGAAAATGTGCATTGCTGGTGGTCATCCGGGAACGTGGTTGAGAAACACTGATTTATACCGCAACACCTTTGTATTTTCCTGGGCGACATGCCTGGTTTATCACGTGACATGGCGTAGACCCATGCACTGCAGTGGAGAGATTAAATATCTGTTGTGAATGATAAACATCGTCAGATTACATGTCAAATTATTATAGTTGTCGTCTTCCATAAACATCAGCTTGTATTTTACAAAGCACAAATGTTTTGTTTTGTAATAAACATGTACTCAAATGTCAGCAACACAAAGTAGATTAGAACTTGTAAGCTGATCAGTAACATTCTGATTGTATGCTGCATGAACCAACCTAGACTCATCACACCGGTAGATTTTCTCTGTCAAAGAGATGAGATTGCTTAGTTTTTTTGTAATGTTGCATCAACGCGTGGTGTTGATTCAGTAGCTCTGCCCATGACACCTCCAGGCACTCTGCTTTTTCCAGAGCGAATTGGAAAGCTGTATTTTATAAGAATTTAAAAAAAGACTTTTTAGAGAAAAGATGGTGCTACTCTATAGGTGCTCAAGATTAATATGAGATTAGGCAAAATGAGTATTTTCTTCTTGAAAAACAAACAAATGTTTTGAATTATGGAAACCTGTTTGGTAATCAGTAACTTTCATTTTATAAAGTATAACCTAACAGACATTTCTCAGATTTTTGTTTAATAATACATATCACAGAAGGTAGAAGTCATTTAGGTGTGTGAATATGAACAGATTTTACATCTTCTTGGGTGAACTGTTTCTTTAATTTCCTCATTACCTTTTATTTTGGTATTTCCTTCAACTATTTTTCTTATTTTAAGGTTTCGCTAACAAGAGATTTCTCTGCTTGTCGAATATACTGGAAGACTAGTTTATCCGCTGAGCAAGACCGGCAGACTCAGCAGGCTTTAGACAAATGTGCTCCTCGCATACGGTGTGCCATTTTTTCATAGTCTGTTTTCCTTTTCTTTTAATGTATTGAAACATATGCATAACTTGGCTTCTTATTTATTCAGGCATCTTCTCATCTCTCACCAACTCATTGGCAACGTTCCTCCTGTGGTGTTTGTCAGAGATAAACAATATGCTGTTGTCACTGAGGTTACCAATCACATATTATTGTTAATACTTTTACAGCAAATTATGCATCTTTTCTGCTAACAAAGGATGAATTTATTTAATCCAAATCATCAATTTTCATATTTTATTGCAATTTAAAATAGAATTGTTTTCTGTTTTATTATTTTAAAGTATATTACTAAGAGAAGTCTTTCAAAAACATCAATAATCTTAATCATTCAAAACGTCTTTACTCTGGTTTATATTATTTTTGATATCTATTTCTATCAGATTGAAAACCTCCTCAAGCAAGCAGATTTTGGTCCAGCTGAAGATAACATAAATCATTCAGCCATCAGTGATGAACGGTAAGAAGAGATTAGCTCAAGTAAAAGTACCTACACTTTATATTATTAGTGTCTAATTTGTATGATCTTCAAAAGGGCCAAATTGCAGCCACTGGATTCCGGTGATAAGAAACGACCTGTTTTGTTCGGTGTTGATCATGACGCTCTGCACAAACAGATTGAAGCCTATAAACGCGAGAAAGGAGCGAGAGACTCGATCATAGAGAATCCTGCTGTAGGAAGACTAACACAAGAGCAGCTGGACATGCTAGCCGACATTAGAAAGCAGAAACTCATAGAGAAAAAGAAACAGAAGTCCAAGCGCATGAAGGATGATGATATCAGCCCTAAAGATTTCCTGTTGTCTAGAAGTCTCGAGAAAGAGGAGCAAGACAACGACGAGGACAGACTGGAAGAAAGCCAGATCGCAGAGCTGATGGAGGAGGATGACCGGAGGCGGTGAAATCAGTGAAGAAAAAAAAAAATCACTTGAACTAATATTTTAAAGTGTGATCTGAGTAATAAAATTTGAAAGTATATATGTGCATATGGTGACCAGTTGTGTGTAAGTGTTGATTTTTGAGTAAGTCGTATAAAGAGAAAGATAATCTTTAAGTAGCAGAACTGCTGAATTTAAATTACAACAAAATACTTTAAAACACGCAAAAATGAAATTTCCCTCGTCATTTGAAAATTGTAGAACATAAAATGAGGACACTTTTTAATATGAAAGTCACCAAGCTGAAATACATTTCGTGTTCTGCAGAAGAAAGGATGTTTGGGTCACTTTAAAACCTGACTAAAAGGGATCCAAGTTTATCTTGTTTGTGTTTCACGCTCTTTGTAATTAATTAACAGTGGTGGAAAGAGTACTGGAAATCATACTCGGGTAAAAGTACCATTACTTGTCCAAGTATCTGTTGTAAATAATACTTAAAGTATGAGTGAAAAGTAGACCTTTTAAAAGTACTAAAGAGTAGCGAGTATTACGCTGTAAAAAGCTGATGCATTTACATCTAATTTGTTGATGTGTGTAAACGTAACATTCTGTAGTGCATTCAGTTATTGCCCAGCAGGCACACAACATCATATTATGGGTTAGATTAAGGTTGTGACGTCAGGTCACCATAATTCAATGTCTAGCCAGCGTCTAAGGATGTTATTTTGATGTCCAATAGCAACATCACATGACGTTTAATGTTAGAAAGTGACCAAAATCAAACTAGTGTCATATTGATGTCAAATACTGACATTTATTCATCAGGTATGGCAACCAAAATCCAACATCTGATTGACGTCATAGAGGTAACATTAGACGTTAATATTTGGCTGATTTTTAGGTTGGACGTTGGGTTCTGATGTCAACCCGATTTTCATTTCCAAACAAAATCCAATGTCCCACAACGTTGGGGTACAATCTGACATCATGCTGACGTCTTGTGCCTGCTGGGTGTTTAAGGCCATTTCGTTCATCATACAGTAAACATCCGTCAACTTCTCATCAGTGACATGCATCTAAACAGTCTCTCAGTCATTGCATGTAAAGATTTTGGACATCTTCTTGGACACTTTCAATCCTTCCAAACAGTTTTCTGCAATTATAAATCGCCCATGTCTTGAGGTAGTTCATTATGATGCGATTTACCTTCTATGTGTGATTTGTATTGAATTGAAGGGAATGTTATAATTTATATCACCATCTCTCCTTGCAGAAAACTAAATGTTGGAGGGAAGTGGTTAAGAATATTCTGCTCAAACCATTAAAAATACATCATCTGAGAAGAAAGGCCATGCCAAAGCAGAAGAAAATCTTCTAATTTTACCTAAAAATTACCAAAACAAACTTTTTCTGGCGAATAGACCATTTTGAGGGAAGTAAACAAAAACAATTGTCCTAACAAATTTCCTGTTCCACAGTTTTAGTTTCTATAGCTTTCGAGAATCCAAAAAGAGACACATATTGATAAATATTATGATAATTGTTTTCACATTGTTAGGATTGAATTGCCTCTTGTTACAGTTATGTAATAGTTTGATAATAAACAGGAAATGTTCACGGGCCAATAACATGACCACATTGAAATGGTCTGTAACCAGAATTAATGAATTGTTCACCTCGATGATGAGCACAAGCTAACAAATTCAACTGTCAACTTAGATTTCTTGAGGTTTTCAAAAGTGAGTATTGGTAACTTTCAAAATCAATTATGAGCCGGTGCAGTATGTCAATAACACAATCAACACAACAAACATTAAATAACTCCATTTACTATTATATTAGCCATACACTGTATGGGGCTCTTATATAAAAAGCGTGGAGAAGGTCAGAGTCACACAGTAACTGTCAGATACATACTTACGCTTACAGGCAATGATAGTGCAAGAGAAATATTCTGATTCCTAAAATAGCTTCTACTTCATGAGGCTTTGTCTACTGTGAATGTGTCATGATTTTTGCAAAGGTAATAAAAAAACATTATTGCTTCAAGTACAAAGCACAGCACACTACTCATTCTTTCAGATTATTTACAACTGTGCAATATGCTTTCCTATAGTCAATACTACAATCGCGGCTGCAGTATTTTGCTCAAAACTGGAAAAAACTTACTAGCAAGCTAGCTCCTATGCATAGCTTTAATAATGTTTATACCGTGGTCTCCTCAGTCTGCACAGCCTCCTGAACTGCTTCCTGAACGTAGACTATGAACTGGGAAGCGTCTTCTCCCTGCGTGTAAACTGTGACTGTTTTGATGCCCTCCATGTCATCTGATGACACCACTAGATGGTGCTCTTCTCCCAGACCCACGGTGGCCTGCTGCAGTGCATCCTGGATCATCATGGCATGATTGCTCTGAGGCTCCTCTTCCTCCACCTAGGACAAGAAGACAAAAAATAGCTATTAAAATGAGTTGTGTGTGTTGTGTATGAGACCCCAGATTAATAAAGAGAATAAGCAGAAAAGAAAATGAATGAACATTGAATTACAACTTGCACTCAATGGTTAGCGAATCAGAGCACACTGGGCCAGTTGACTAATCAGAGCCCATTTCTTTCGTGTATTTCTTTTATTTAATATAAATAAATAATAACAGAATATGGAGGCGTCACGGTGGCGCAGTGGGTAGCATGATTGCCTCACAGCAAGAAGGCTGCTGGTTCGGCTGGGTCAGCTGGCATTTCTGTGTGGAGTTTGCATGTTCTCCCATTGTTCCCGTGGGGTTCCTTCAGGTTCTCCGGTTTCTCCACAAATCAAAGAAATGCGCTATAGGTGAACTGGGTAAGCTAAAATTGTTCGTAGAGTATGAATGTGAATGAGTGTGTATGAATGTTTCCCAGTGATGGGTTGCAGCTGAATTTTTAGGGGATTTACCCTTTATTTTGTTATAGGAGAGTGGAAAGATGGGACAGGAATGCATGGAGACAGAGAGAGGGGAAGATCAGAAAAGACCTCAAGCTGGGAATCAAACTCAGGTCACCGTTAGCGCCTGTGCTATGTATTTTGTTTTTCGCAATGGATTCAGTAAGCCACATTCACATTGGATGTATTGGTGCAAGGTTTCTGAGCAAACCATTGTCGAATATACTGCCAAAAAATGTGCAAACCAAAAAAATAGGATAACGAATATGCAAAAACTTAGCCAAACTAATTTTAAGCAATGGGGAAAGTGTATATGGCATACTGTGATATCAGTTAACATTGAGAAAACTCTTGCATTACTCAACAGCAGCTCTCCAAAAGTTCCTTCACAAATAAATGCTGGTGTGAAACGCACCTGCTCTACAACAGTGACTGTGCCAGGAGCCATTGCCACCACAGAGGCCACAGTGGCATCGTGATTCTCTGAGCCCAGCTCGATGATCTGCTGGAGGATGTTGACTGATGCTGGATCTAGCCTGTCACCTGCTGCCGTCGACACAACACCTGAACACACAGACTCACTTCAGAAAAAATCTTGACCATTTTTCTAAAGGTGAGGTTGACTTGAACTTTCACCAGATGTTGATAACAACCAAATAAGTAAATATATGTAAAGAAAATACATCTAATTTGATTACAATTATTTGTAACAAAAATGAAATGACACAAGAAAAACGCATTGAACACATGAAAAAAGGGAGGTGTAGAAAGGCAGTGAAAGCCCAGACAGCAGCTGAAATCACTCAGACGTTATTCAGCAACCCTCTGCCCTTCCTCATTGTAAATGCATATTGGCTGCTTCAGTCCGACATCTACATTAGCAGGATGATAAAGATGAAACTAGAGTGGACATTTCAGGGAGACAATGATTCAAAACACAGCCAAGGAAACTCTCAAATGCATTCAAAGAAAAAAAATCAAGCTGTAGAATGGCCCAGCCAATCACCTGACTTAAATCCAATAGAAAATACAAAATAAAGATCAGATTTCATAGACAAAACCCACAGAACCATCTAAATTTTTACACTGTGTTGAAGTCTTTGAAAAAACTCACACCTAAGCACTTCATGTGACTTCATTCTCACACGATAGGCGTCATTAAGCTGCCATCAGCAAAAAATCGTTTTACATAAAGTTTTAAATAAATTTCAGTAGTTCAGTACATTCTCCTTGTGTCATTTCATTGATATTACACATAACAATTTTTTCTTAATTTTTTTTGTTTTGTTATATTTTTATGTTTGTTTTGTTTGGGTTTTACCAAAAATCTGGTTCAATTCCATGTCAACTGATCCTTTAGAAATATTATTCCCAGGAAAAAACATGACATGTTGAATACTTTTCTCCCCCACTGTAAGTAACTAACTGTTTGTACCGTTTTGTGTATTGAAGCGCAGGTCCTGCAGAGCTGATACAGCTGTCTCAGTTCCATGTGGATCTTCAGTCTCAGCTATATGAAGGTACTGCATGGCCGGCTCCTCCACCGACTCCACTACCTAGGGGACAAAAAATTATATATAAAGCAAGTCTGTTAGTTTTTAATTCTAATATAAAGAATATGTCATCACTTACACCTAATTAGTATTTCAATTTTTAACTGAACTTTAATCTTAAATCAAAATGAACTTTTGATTTAATAATCAAATCTATAAAAAAAAACTCTCATTTAAATCATAAAACTACATTTTTAAATTAAGCAAATATATTTAGTGGTAAAACATTTACATTTACATTTTTGAGAACGGCTTTTTTTAATATCCCTGTTCAAATTTTACCATGGAAAATCGTACATACATTTCCTTCCTTTAGACTACTGAACTTTAATAACATTCTACTGTAAAATGGTGCTATATTTCTGTCAACTAACATGTATTCTATTCAAATACTCCAAAATAAATATACATTTTTTTAAAAGGCCAAACATGATGAATAAATTAGGCTTTTATCACATGTAAACACATATATATGTAATGTATCATTTCAAGGTACACAGCTTTGTGTCGATTATCATTCAAATTAAAGCCTAAACTTAACCTGTTCATCATATAAAGAGATCATAACTCCTCAGAAAACTTGGCTTTAAACCGTTTAATTCATATGGAATAAATATAAGATACCTTTATAACATTTTTGGACCCTAAACATTTTGGTTCAGACTGTTTCAGAATTTAACATGCAATTGTAATGTGGACTTACCTCCCACTGATTGAGACCCAGACTGTCAGTCTCCACCACCTTCAGCCCATGTTTGCTCTTCAGGTGTCGGTTCATTTCCCATTTAGTGCCATAAACATAATTGCATACAGGACATTTCACTCCACCTGATAACACAAGCACACACACTTTTCAATTACTGAAGCAGTTTGAGACAACATTGCATAACAATAAACAATAATGTATATGGACGTTAAAGGAATAGTTCACCCAAAATAGAAATTCTGTCATCATTTACTCTTCCTGAAGTGGCTTCAAACCTTTATTTATTGAACACAAAAGAAGATATTTTGAAGAATGCTTGACATCTGTAACCATTGACTTCCGTAGTGTTTGTTTGTCTTAGTATGGAATTCAGTGGTTACAAGTTTTCAGCTTTCTTCAAAATATCGTCTTTGTGTTCAAATCTTTGAGTTTCTTTCTTCTGTTGAACACAAAGAAAGATATTTTGAAGAATGCTTGAAACCTGTAACCATTGACTTCCATAGTATTTGATTTCTTACTACGGAAGTCAACGGTTACATGTTTTCTGCTTTCTTCAAAATATCTTCCTTTGTGTTCAAACCTTTGTGTTTCTTTCTTCTCTTAAGAAGATAAGAAAAGAAGATATTTTGAAAAATGTTGTAAACATATTTTTTAGCCATATATATTTTTTTAATATAAAATCAAAGCTACCAGTTTCCAACACTTCCAGCAACAAAAAAATCTTCTTTTGGAAACTGATAGATTCCATAGTATAAAAAAATAAATATAAGTTTAAAAAAACGTGTTTGAAACATTTTTCAAAATATCTTTTTTTTCTGTTTTGGAAACTTTTTTGGTGCTTCCATAGTATATTATATATATATATATATATATATATATATATATATATATATATATATATATATATATATATATATATATATATATATATATAGCTTAAAATATATGTTTACAGCATTCTTCAAAATATCTTCTTTTGTGTTCAAGAGAAAAAAGATTCTCAACCAGGTTTAGAAGAAGAATTGGAGGGTAAGAAAATGATGAGAGAATGTTAACTTCTACATGAATTATCCCTCTAGGTCTGGTTTAATGCTGAAGAGGAAGCTCTTGCCTTGCTCTGTCACAGATTCAGAAGCAGACGCCCCTGTTCCAGCATTGATGTATTGCATGTTGGGATGTTTCTTGTTATAGTGTCTTTTCAGTGAGCCTGAGATGTTGCATGAGTAGTGGCAGTGTGCACAACGGAAAGGCTGTGAAAGGAAAACACACTGTGCTTGTAGGACACATGACAACATTATACAGAAAGAAAGAAGTCTTTTGTGGCGTTACTTTAAAAGAGGCATGTTGCTCCATGTGACGGAGGAGATGCGGCTTCAGAGCAGCAGTGAAGTCACACTCAGTGCATCTGAACTGTTTTCCTACAACACAGAAGAAAATGATTTATACATGTGAAAATAAATACATTTTAGATTGGATGAGTGTAAAGATAACATTGAAAATTATTGTTTTCGTTTTAAGCATTAGTTTATTGTTATATTTTATATTAGAGTTTGTTTAATGAAAATTAGAGCATAATATAATTATTTTCAATTAAAATGTAGAAATGTACAGTTAAAGTCTAAATTATTACCTCTCCTGTGAAATTTGTTTTTTTTCAAATATTTCCCAAATGATGTTTAGCAAAGCAAAGGATTTTTCACAGTATGTCTGATAATATTCTTTTCTTCTTGAGAAAATGTATTTGTTTTATTTTGGCTAGAATAAAAGCAGTTTTACATTTTTAAACCATTTTAAGGTCAATATTATTATCCCCTTTAAGCAATATGTATTATCAATAGTCTACAGAACAAACCATTGTTATACAAAGACTTGCCTAATTACCCTTAGTTGCCTAATTAACCTAGTTAAGGCTTTAAGTGTCACTTTAAGATGAATATTAACATTTTGAAAAATATCTAGTAAAATATTATTTACTGTCATCATGGCAAACATAATAGATATCAGTAATTAGAAATGAGTTTTTAAAACTATTATGTTTAGAAATGTGTTGAAAAAAAATCTTCTTTTGAGGAAATTGGGGAAAAAATATACAGGGGAGCTAATCTTTCTGTCTTCTCATAATAAACAGAAAGAAAAATGAGTGGTAAGGGAAAAGCTCCTTATACTGCCAGATGAAAACAACTGTAATGTAAATGTTTATTGCAACAATGAAGAAGTCAATATTTACTTATATAAATGAATGAATGTATATACACACTACTGTTCAAAAGTTTAGATCAGAAAATGTTTGTTTTTAATTTTAGTTTTTTTATTCAGAATAGATGTACCTGATCAAAAGTTGAATAAATGCGTAATGCTACAATGTTTTTAACATACAGTATGGATTTTACATCTGCAAGTTATATAAACGTTTGTGAGGGAAAAAAAATCAACCTTTTAGAATGATTTCAGAAAGATTATGCCACATAAAATCAGCTTTGCATGACAGAAATAAATACAAATCTAAAATATATTAAAATAGAAAAAGGACACTATACAAAATTACTCTTTTTATTAGTCCCTATAGGGCAGGGGTTCTCAACCCTGTTCCGGGGTATCTACCTTCCTGCAGATTTTAGTTGCAACCTATATCAAACATACCTGCCTGTTATTATCAAGTGCTGCTTCAGGTCTTAATTAATTGGTTCATGTGTGTTTGATCAGGGTTGTAGCTGAACTCTACCGGAGGGTAGATCTCCAGGAACAGGGTTGTGCACCCCTGCTCTAGGGCTTTGCAAGGCCCAAAACTATGTCTTTTTCTTGAAACCTATGGCATTATTTGTTTTTGTTGAGCTTTTTTTATCTCAAGAACCGATTGACTAGCAAACTCTTGTAGGGACTGGATTTTGATTAAATAAATGCCAATTTAGGGAAATAAATGCCACTTGAAGGAGACTTCTTTAAAAATAATAATACTATTAAAGTTTTACCAACCCCAAAATATTTGAATGGTACAATTTATTTTGCACCAAAGCATTTACATATAGACTTGTCACCAACTGACACTCCTTTTGATGTTATAAAATACAAAGCCAAGAAGATATTATGGAAGTATATGCAAAACACTCACCGTCTGCTGTGTGCATAAGCTTATGGCTTTTCAGAGTGCATTTGGACTTGAACTTTTTCCCACAGAGGTCACAAAGATGTGTTTTCTCAGTGTTGTGTCTGTTCATGTGAGCTTTGAGATTGCTCTTGCTTCGTGAGGCATAATCACATTGTAAGCATTTAAACGGCTTCAGTCCTGGAGACAAAAACAGAACATAATCAATAGACTAAAGCAGTCCATTTAAAAGGGATAGTTCACCCAATATGAAAATGTACTCATTCTCGAGTGGTTCCAAACCTTTATGAGATTCCTTTTTCTGTTGAACACAAAAGATATTTTGAAAAAAAGCTGAAAACCTGTAACCATTGACTTCCATAGTAAGAAAACAAATGCTATGAATGAAGTGAATGTAATGTGTATTTATATAGAGCATTTATTGTGTATGGCCATACAACCAAAGCGCTTCACAATCATGAGGGGGGGGCTCTCCACAAAACCACTAGTGTGCAGCATCCACTTGGATGATGGGACGGCAGCCACAGGACAATGGCACCACACACCAGCTACTGGTGGAGTGCAGAGACAGTGATAGAGCCAATTCGGTGGATGGGGATAATTGGAAGGCCATGATGGTTAAGGGCCGATGGAGGAAACTTGGTCAGGACAACGGGGTTACACCCCTTCTCTTTACGAAAAGTGTCATTTTTAGTGACCACAGAAAGTCAAGACCTTGGTTTAACATCTCATCCCAAAACTGAAAGAAGTCAATGATTACAGGTTTCTGTTCAACAGAAGAAAGAAAGTCAAACACGGGTGGGCTACAAGTAAAGGGCAAGTAAATGGTGACCTCATTTTCAGTTTTGGCTGAAGTCAGAGTCAAACGTCATGAACCTCACCTTCATGAGCCCATATGTGCTGCTGAAGATCTGCCCCATTCCTGGTGAAGAAATAGTCACAATATGGGCATTTGGATGCTCGCTTCCCGATCACTCCTTTCACATGTACACGTATCCCCAATGCCTCCGAGATGACGTTCAATGACACATCTACAGTGGAAATCAAAATCAGAGGACAACTTATAAATGCTTGTTTTATTCAGAAATGATGTAATGTGCATTGGTAAAAAAAATTAAACAATATATTTGTGGTTATACCATGCTAGTAGAACTCAAAAAACTCCACTTTTTGTGGAAAACAGTGATTATATTAAAGAAAAAATTACAAATAAACTTTCTGAAGATAAGAGCAGTTAAAAAAATTGTAGGCTACTCTTCTGATAAACATATTCATTCACTCTGCCTTACACTGATATTTTTAGACACTTTGGATTTTTTTGTGGTCCAGCGATCAGCTTCTCTTGCTGTGGCTGAAAGGTTGAGAGGTGTGTAGTGCAATCTGAGCTGCATCCAATGCTTTTTAATGCACTCACCTAACCCCACCCCTAACTCTACCTCTCACAGTGGCATTACTAGCTGCATTGAGTGCATTGTGTCTGACATTGCATCACTAAGCTTGCATCATCAAGGCTGCATCCATGGGTCTGTTCTTCGTACCTCGCTTAAATGATCTAAGATGATTTTGCAGATCCTGGATCTTTTAATCTTGATAACTGATGTCTGGCTAATTTGGTTCTCCAAATAAGTTCGCGAATCAGATTAAAATGTCTGAATGAACTAATCTAAGATCGCTGCCTGTGTTGTGAAGGACTGATCTATCGATCCTCGAAATCATGATCAGCAATGCAATGATTGGCTGATGGCAAAGCAGCGTAATGACATCATCTGATTATTATTCAATTATCCATGTGAGCATTACTTAAAATTCGTTGTAAAAGGTTTGTTAAATATGATACCCAATAACTTTCCTCATTTGTTGTGGGCTGCAGGCTTTATGCTTTCACATGTCACGAGTATTTAGCAATTTATTTAGTTTTTCTTTTAGAGTGAGTTTTCTATAGTCGGCCTATTCAAGTGTCTTAATAAATGGCTGCTTAAATTAATTATGCATCAAAAAAGCTTTTTGATATCAGCACCAACAGCCTAGTGGTTAGAGCGTCGACACATAGCACTAAGGTGTTCACCGCGACCTGAGTGCAATACCCTTTGCCGATCCTTCCCTTCTCTCTGCTCCCCACACTTTCCTATCTGTAATCTCATCTGTCCTGTCTATTAAAGAGGAAAACCCCGAAAAAATTAATTACAAAAAAAAAGCATTTTGAAATTGGTAAAGGTGTCTGCAACTTTTGCGAAGCATCAAATCACCGTCATATTAGCTGTCAAAACGTGCACGACTGCATAAATTATTATTCCTTTCCTTAAAAAAATGAGAATAATGGCCATGTCCATTATCATCCACAAATTGTACTAAAGCTGGGCCGGTACCTTAAAATAGTATGTGTTTGTTTCTAAAAAGTCCATATTAATTAATGTTCTCTTTGAACCCCTTGGGGACAGGACACCCCGTGACAGTTTTTGTACTTTTATTTCGGAGTGCAGATTGCAGGTTTATTCATATATATTTTTTAATTTCTATTTATATATAAATTTATATAATTTTCTACTATTTTACTATTTTCCCCAATGTTTGTAATCTATAGGTTACTACTCTAAGAAAAATATCAGCATTCGGTACATACTTACAGTATTACATTTGCTTAAAATGACCCAATCTAATCCTTTTTATATGAAATAAGCTGCTGCTCCTGAGCAGGTTTGAGCTACCAGAACTGTTACTATGACAACAACTCTCGGATGCGTTTTAAATAACGAAACGATCCTGGATTATGTCAAATCAAATCGTTAATAACCAAATCCAGATAATTGACTAATCCACGTACGAAGAATGGACCCCAGATACTATTGAGAGGTTTGGCTTTGTCCTGCTGTCTGAGGGTTTCAGTCACTTTAGGCCAGTTTACCAACTTGCAAAGTGAAAACTGCAATGTTAGGCTGCCAGTTAGTTAGGGTTTGTCAGATATTTAAAGAATTTACCACCATGTGCCAAAGTAACATTAATAATGGTGAGAAATCTGAAAAGTGACGTTTGCAAATAGCATTTTCAAACGCACTATATTGTGATTTGTTCAGTTATTCTACTATTGTTGTTTTTTATTTGGATCTTCACTGTATATACTAACAGCTCATCTATTAGTTTCATTCACGGCTATTGTGGTGGCAAGTGTTTAATTTATTCTTACCTGGATGATTGGTCTTGGTATGAGCTCTAACTTTATCCTCAGGAACAGATTCTTGACACACTGGGCATGTAAAGCTCTTTTTGACCTGAAGATGAGAAATATAATTTTTGCTAATGAAGCCATTTTGCCAATATTTCCAGAATAACAGTCTTCAGAACTCACTATGTCTGAGTGGGTTTTGAGATGAGCCTGAAGCTTGTATTTGTCAGGTGTGCAGTACTGGCACCCTTCAGAGGGACACTTCAGCAGGATGTCTGAATGTCTTTGGATGACGTGCCGCTTCAGGCAGTTTTTCGTGATGGAGGAATAACTGCACTGAGAACAGTAATGGAGGTGCTCTCTTGTGTGCGTTCGCACGTGTGTATTGTAGTGCACTTGGTACCAGAAAAGCTTACCTGTTGAGGGAACATGACAGATAATTAAAGAGTTGGCTGGTTATTATATATATATATATATATATATATATATATATATATATATATATATATATATATATATATATATATATATATATATATATATATATATATATATATATATATATATATATATATATATATGCCAGCATCTTTGGCTATTTTCTTTTGCAGTTTTCAACATTCTGCAAAACATCTTATTTTGAGGTTAATGAAAGAAAGAATCTCAAACTGGTTTGAAGTAAACAACGACAGAAATGGCCTTTTGAAAGATGCTGGACTTATATCAGTGGATCTTCATTTGGCATTATGGACAGTGTCTACAGAGAGACTATAATACTACAATATACATATATTTTATCTAATGTATGAGATATCCATACCACAGTATTCACATTCAAGATCTCCGTACACTTTCCGAATCCGTTCAAACACTTCCATGTTAAGCTGTCGTTTTTGCATCTGCTCTAGAATCTGTTTGAAAGCAGATATTTCCTCTTGCTCTGAAATGTGTAGTTCGGCATTAGCTTGTTGAATTAGCTCGTTTTGATGGTCCTCAGGGAGCTGCTCAGAGTCTGTTTTGTCAGCTACAGTTTCCTGAACAGGAGTCTGTTCTTCTTCTGTCTCGCTGCTCTGCACTTTAAGTGGTTCATCTTGAGTTATTTGCGTATTTTTGGCATCTTCACAGGCCATCTCTTGCGTTTGCGCAACTGTACATGTGTCCATCTCTTGCGAGTTCTCTGCGAGAAGGTCCGACTCCACCACTAAACTCTCAGAGCACTGAGACTGAAGGTCCTCTTGAGCCATGCAGCTCATTTCAGTGGTCAACAGCTCTTGGGCGTTGAGCTGCGACAGTTCTTCTGTGATTTTAAGCTCATCCTGACTCAACATGTCCTTCTGAATGTCATCACCTGGCTTCAGCAAGCAAAAGCTGGACTTGATAGAGTCTGCAAATGCAGAGGGCTCATCCAACTCCTGATGGAGCTCTCGGAGATGCGACCTCAGCCGAACAGAGCTGACAAACTTTTCCTGGCAAATTGCGCACACATAGATGAAGGGATGCTTTCGGATGTGGGCCTGCAAGGCTTGGTATTTGGTGGAGCCGTGATCACATAACTCACAGCCGAAGGGTCTCTTGCTGCCGTGGACCATCATGTGACGGTCACGCTCCAGCTCGTTCTTAAACTTCCGGTCGCATATTTCACAGTTGTACAGAAGCTGCCTCTTGCCTTCCCTGGTCTGAAGGCTGTATTCTTCATAGGATTCCTGCACTTTCTTATCGCTCATGTCGTGAGACTCGCGGATGTGTTTCAGAAGGTTTTTGACGTCCGAGTATTTCTTCTTGCAGAAGCGGCAGTGCTGCTTGATCTTCTTGTGCACTCGCTCTACGTGCACTTTGAGGTGTCCTCTACTAAGGCAGTTAAATGAGCAGAGGTCGCAGCTGAACTTCTCTCCGGTGTGTTTGCGCATGTGAACACTAAGATTGGCCTTTATAGCACTGGCGTAGTCACACTGCATGCACTTAAAGGGTTTCTCGTTGGTGTGGATTCTTAAGTGGGCCTGCAGTGAATGTTTGAACTTGAAGACTTTATTGCAGTATTCACAAGTGAAGATTTTGAGCTGTGTCTGTCCTAACCTGTGTTGAAAGATATCAGAATCAGAAAGAGCGTTATTGCTAGGTATGTACACACATATGAGGAATTAGTTTTCATGACAGAGCTTCTAAAGCGAAACAGGATTACAGAGACAGGACAAAAAAACAGATAATAAATATATTAAAAAATAGAAGTAAGTAGTGAATGCAAATATACAGATTGACAAGATTAAGTACAGTTATATTACTATATACAATGTTATTTAGGCAGCTGTTATGTGCAAATTGGCATGTAAAGTGTGTTGTTAAATAAGTGTATATAGTAAGTAGTGATGTTTATTTCATAATTATTATCATCAAGTGTTCATGAGATGGATTGCCTGAGGGAAGAAACCTTATAGATATGGCGTGTTAACATCAATTTGATCATTTCTGACCAATACAAAAAAGCAACAATACATTTTTTGACCAAATGAATTTGCACAATTTTTCAATGTCTTATAGTTAGTTATTAAATTAAACTTAAATGAAAAATACTAATTAAAAATGACTTATTCAGTCCTTTTATCATTAATTGCTTACTTGAATGCGGGACATACCCCTCTATATCTAATGCATTTGGATTTAAAACTAATCACTCAATTGAATCTGCTAATTGTTATCTTATAGAGAATATAAAATCCAAACTAGATAGGGGTAGAGTAATAAGAGCAGTTTTTTTTAGATTTAAAAAGGCCGTTTGACAGTAAATCATGAGGTACTCCTCTCAAAGCTTACACTTTTAATTTTTCATCAGAGGCTATTAAATAGATGACTTCATATTTAACAAATAGGAAACAATGTGTGCGCCTTGGTAATAGTCAATCAGTATACAGAATCAGTGGAGTTCAGTGGAGTTTAGTATACAGAACTGTGGAGTTCCTCAAGGATCCATTTTGGGCCTTATCCTGTTTAGTCTGTATATAAATGACCTCCAACAAGTCTGTCCTACTATTAATATTCAGATGTACGCTGATGACACAGTTCTATATGTGCATGCGAAAAACAAACAACTGGCAGCAAATTATTTAACTGAGGCATTGGTTCATGTCTCTAATTGGTTGTGTGACTCATATCTTAATTTGAATAGAAGTAAAACTTTTTGTATGTTTTTCTCCCAATCATTGACAGTTATCCATCATCCTGATGTATTCGTGAAAGTAGAAAAGCTCAGGGTTGCCTGAAATTCATTCATTTCATTTTTTAGCTTAGTCCCTTAATTAATCTTGGGTGGCCACAGCGGAATGAACCGCCAACTTATCAAGCAAATGTTTTACGCAACGGATGGCCTTCCAGCTGCCTGCAAGCCATCATTGGGAAATATCCATACACACTCATTCACACACATACACTACGGTCAATTTTAGCAAACCCAATTCACTTATACCACATGTCTTTGGACTTGTGGTGGAAACCAGAGCACCCGAAAAAGACCCAAGCAAACACGGAGAACATTCAAACTCCACACAGAAATGCCAACTGACCCAGCCAAGGCTTGAACTAGTGACCTTCTTGCTGTGAGGAGATTGTGCTACCCACTGCGCCACCATGACGGCATGATTTTAAATATTTAGGTCTAATTTTAGATTCACAATTGGCATTTCTAAAGCATTCCTAAAGGTCATTAAAATTGTTGCTCAACCTCCATTATGTGAGTTTGTGACACATAAGAATAATAATGGTAGAGCAACACAATCTATTACTAGAGTCAGTCATTTTTTTATAACAAACTTCCTTTTGATTTAAGGAGTATTACAAATTATTCAACATCACATCAAGTTTGTAATCATGTGTAATTCTATTCTCTAGATTTTTATGAAATTCTTATTATACGTTTTGTCTTTTTGGTGTATGTAACTTTACTGTTATTGTATGTGTAATAACGTCTTGATTTTGCGTTTCCTTTTTAATATCTGGTAGGGGCAACAAATAAAAAAATTAGCCCTTGTGGCTAACTCTGGGTTATTTACAGTTTTACTGTTGATTAATGAGCATCATCCCTGTTAAATAAATAAATAAATAAATACATTTCAAATTAATGATGAGGGATGTTAAAAAATATAGAGGTAGATTAAATAAATAAATGATTGAGCATGTATGTAGGCAATAAAATAGATAGTAGTTTCTAAAAACACAAAATAACAAAAACATAAAAACAAAACAAAAAATAAAACTATTTAAAAAATCCATATTTACCATTGGGATTTTTATGATTTAATAATAAAATAAATCAGTAGTCATTTCATTCAAATAACTTGACTAGAAATATATATATATATATATATATATCCCTGTTATATATATATATACATACATACATATACATATATATATATATATATATATATATATATATATATATATATATATATATATATATATATATATATATATATATATATACACATTTTGTGTGTTATACTATTTATATATACAGCTATGCAAACAATTAAGAGACCCTTTGAAATTTGATTTATTGGATTTATTAAGCATGGGTTTGAGTATAATGTTAATATTTGTTTTATTCTATAAAGGTCTTATAAAATTTCTTTAAATTTTAACTAAAATATTATTAATTTAATATATTTATTTAGATGTATTATATTTTTTTCCCAGGCGACGCAGTGGTGCAGTAGGTAGTGCTGTCGCCTCACAGCAAGAAGGTTTCTGGTTCAAGCCTCGGCTGGGTCAGTTGGCGTTTCTGTGTGGAGTTTGCATGTTCTCCCTGCGTTTGCGTGGGTTTCCTCCGGGTGCTCCAGTTTCCCTCACAATTCAAAGACATGCGGTACAGGTGAATTGGGTAGGCTAAATTGTCCTTAGTGTTTGTGTGTGAATAAGTGTGTATGTGTTTCCCAGTGATTGGTTGCAGCTGGAAGGGCATCCGCTGCATAAAACAAATGCTGGATAAGTTGGCGGTTCATACCGCTGTGGCGACCCCAGATTATTAAAGGGACTAAGCCGAAAAGAAAATGAATGAATTTTTTTCCCAGAAAATAACAATTGTCCAGAACAACAAATGTTTTCAAATGTTGTGTTTGAAAATCAGGATTATTCAATCATAAATGTACTTCTGAACTATTCAACAAAAAAGCTTAGAGAGAATTTCATCAGTAATTTACATGATATTAATAATTAAATAGAAATATTTTACTCTCATAACTATATGACTATATATCATAAATCCAGAGAAACTAGTTGTGGACACTATTTTTAATGGTTTCTAAAATACTGCAATAATATTGTAATTACTATTTTACAATTCTTTTGTCTGGTGCTTAAAAAGTTGCACTATATTAGTGAATCTAAAAACATGAACCTGTTTGATTTGAGAGGCTCTCCATAAGCAGCCTGCTGAATGGCATATTCCTGATATCCTCTTTTCATCGCTGCCTCCTGAGAAGCTGCAGCGGCGTCAGTCTGAGTGGACGGTGGTTCAGCTGGAGCTGCTTCAATAGGAACAATCTTTGAGGCACCTGCGACAAAACACAAAAACTTGTAGTCAGAGTGAGTGTTTCCTTCAGTGGTCGGAGCACTTGACAGACAGCACATGTGTATCTCACCGGGCATGGCCTCGTGACTGGTAAGGACAACACTAATAATAGGGTTTTTGTTGCCGCTTGCTGATTCTGCGTCCTTTGCACTGGACACCTTATCTGTCCGCATCGCTCGAGCTTTCTTTGGTGTCCGCTCTCTGTCTTCCTCTCTATCACTGATTCTGCCTGCATCCACATTATGACCTAAAGACAATAAATAAATAAATATATTTACAAGTTTGCATGATTTATTTTTTAAAATACATAAATAGTTTCAAGCAATTGCTAGAAAAATCTACACTGACCGGCCACTTTATTAGGTACACCTGTCCAACTGCTCGTTAATGCAAATTTCTAATCAGCCAATCACATGGAAGCAACTCAATGCATTTAGGCATGTAGACATGGTCAAGACGATCTGCTGCAGTTCAAACCGAGTATCAGAATGGGGAAGAAAGGTGATTTAAGGGACTTTGAACATGGCAAGATTGTTGGTGCCAGAAGGGATAGTTTAAGTATTTCAGAAACTGCTGATCTACTGGGATTTTCACGCACAACCATCTCTAGGGTTTACAGAGAATGGTCTGAAAAAGAGAAAAGATCTAGTGAATGGCAGTTCTGTGGGCGCAAAGGCCTTGTTGATGCCAGAGGTCAGAGGAGAATGACCAGACTGGTTTGAGCTAATAGAAAGGCAACAGTAACTCAAATAAGCACTCGTTACAACAGAGGTATGCAGAAGAGCATCTCTGAACACACAACATGTCCAACCTTGAGGCGGATGGGCTACAGCAGCAGAAAACCACACCAGGGGCTACTCCTGTCAGCTAAGAACAGGAAACTGAGGCTACAATTAGTACAGACTCACTAAAAGTGGACAATAGAAGATTGGAAAAACGTTGCCTGGTCTGATGAGTCTCGATTTCTGCTGCAACATTCGGATGGTAGGGTCAGAATTTGGCATCAACAACATGAAAGCATGGATCCATCCTGCCTTGTATCAACACTTCAGGCAAGTGCTGGTGGTGTAATGGTGTGGGGGATATTTTCTTGGCACACTTTGGGCTCATTAGTACCAATTGAGCATTGTGTCAACACCACAGCCCCTACCTGAGTATTGTTCCTGACCATGTCCATTCCTTTATGACTACAGTGTACCCATCTTCTGATGGCTACTTACAGCAGGATAACTCGCCATGTCATAAAGCACGAATCATCTCAGACTGGTTTCTTAAACATGACAATGAGTTTACTGTACTCAAATGGCCTCCATGTTGAAACTATGCCCCGAAAGGATTAAGGCAGTTCTGAAGGCAAAAGGGGGTCCAACCCGATACTAGTAAGGTGTACCTAATAAAGTGGCCAGCCAGTAAGTATGTATATGTATATATATAGATAGATAGATAGATAGATAGATAGATAGATAGATAGATAGATAGATAGATAGATAGATAGATAGATAGATAGATAGATAGAAATATACACTATATAATAGTTATTTAATGTTATTAAATATATCCGCTAAAATTCTACAAAAACAATATTTACTTGAAAAAACATCCTTATTGTTAACAATTTTATAAATAATCAATTCAATTAAATACTGAATTAAATTGACTAATTAACTAATTGCCATTAATAAATATGCAAACAGCCATTTCAAGTCAATTAACAGTATAGATATTAAAAGGACATTTCTATAGACATTCCCATTATTATGCCTGCTCTTTGTCTTCCATCGCAGATTTTATTTCAGCAGGCCTCTTCAAAACATTTGACAGAAGAATTTTGTAGGATTTTAAACAGTAGAATGAGATTACACATAAATAATGGAAAAGTCTATAGAAATGACATAATATAAATCTGTACCATTAAACTCTTCTTCCTCAGCAGCTTCTTTCAGTCCTACAAAACAAATGTGTTTGGAGATCTGCCGCCGGTTGCTGAACATGCGATTGCACTTCTTGCACTCCAGATCATTGTCATCCTCATTCTGCTCTTCAGCTGCTGTCGTCGGCTGGCTTTGACTGGACTCTTCCTCCTGCTGACCACACGTGTTTTTCTGGACCTTTTCTAGTTGGGCTTTCTTAGTGGAGCCTTTGGGTCTTCCACGCTTTCTTTTCACTACGACTTCTAAAAGATAAACAACATTCTAGTTCTTCAATGCTTTTCTTTAAAAACAAGTCTCAAACTCAATTCCTGGAGGGTCGCAGCTCTGCACAGTTTTGATCCAACCCTATCAAACACAGCTGATCCAAATAATCGAGGTGTTCAAAACAAGAGTCATGAGCACCTTCATTAGTTGGATCAGCTTTGTTTGATCAGGGTTGGAGCAAAACTGTGCAGAGCTGCGGCCTTCCAGGAATTGAGTTTGAGACATATGTTTTAAAATAACACAGTCTGGATTATATTATGAAACAAACTTTAAGTTGCAGTAACAAACTGTCTGGACTGACGTTCATTTCAGTGTTTAGATATCAGTAAGGCATAATGCAGGTGCTCGTGTGCTCTCTTTATAGCGGTTTACCTGAATTCTCTGTCTCCTGAGTTGTTAATGGTTTAAGTGCTATAATGAAGGTGTCAGGATCTCCTCCTTCACTGGAGTGAGTCTCAACAACATGAGAGAGCAGCAGTGATTTAATGGGAGAAAACAAGTTGCAGCCTTTGCACATGAAGACTGACGAACCATCTGTCAATGTAAAAATAATAATAATTATTATTATATTCATCAAATGATCCTGTAACATTATAATTATAAAATAAGTTTAACCAAAAATAAACATAATTTACACTCATTACAAACTCGTAAATCGTTTCAAACCTTCATGAGTTTCTTTCTCCTGTTAAACACAAAAAGAAGACATTTTGAGGTATGCTGGACACCTGTAACCACTGACTTCCAGTTTCTGCTTTTCCTACTTTGGAAGTCAATGTTTAAATGTTTTCAGCTTTCTTCAAAATATCTTATTTTGTGTTTAACAGAAAAAAAACACAAACAGTGGTTTGGAACCACTTCAGGGTGAGTAATTAGTGAGTAAATTTAAACTTTTAGCTGAACAATCCCTTTTAAAAAAACACCATTCTTATAAATTCTTTGCAGGTTATACATTTTACAGAACGTGCTATTGAAATGTATTATTTTAATGTAATTTATTATATGTATTTACCGTAAACCTAACATTTTTATAACATTGTTTGAAAATATAAGGTTTTAAACAACTCAAAGACATAAAACAGTTCAAAATTCCTTTCAGAATAAGTGTTTAGATTAATTTCAAATCGATACAGATATTATTAATATGCAATTATTATGGTCATTACAATGTTATTTAATTATAAGTACAATACATTTAATGTATAACACAATATGTAATCAAACAATACGGTTGATATATGCGTAACTGAACACCACATCAAAGCTCATCTTATCCAGAACTGTATGTTGTATAAGTTAGTGTTTATTATTAATATTTTAATGCTCCCGTTTTTTTCCAAAAGAGAAACAAATCTCTGCCCTACGATTTTTCTAAACACAAAATCAGTTTCGTGTTTTTCTCTTTGACACTTGAACTAGTTTCTATTAAACAACGTGAGGTTTAGTTTAGAAATGACGTTATTTCAACTACCAACTACAACCATGAAGCCTACATTTTAAATTCAATATAAAGCATCCTTTAGCAAAAGTTACGTTTGCAAGTGAAAGTCGCTAGTTTTACCTAATTTGTTTGTCTCCTATGGAATCATCAGAACTAACGTTAGCCGTTTCCTCAGAGCGCATTTAGCCTGAAAAAAACACTTTTCTGCTTACCTGCTTGCGCTGGATCCATTCTTTTTAAATCAGTAATGCATAAAAAACCCTTGAAAATAATTCAGACCTTTGTTCTTACAACTATCAAGCCATTTTAAAGCATTCATCATACTTAAATTACTTCTTGCAGAGGTTTCTGTCGAATCTGCGACAACAAACATGGCGGATGGATCTTCGTCTTCACGCAGAAAAGCGTCTGTGTAAAAAGAGCGCGCCACCTGCTGTCTGGAGTTCACTTGAGCTTAGAGGTTAAAGTCGCTGTGCTCTTGAAATCAAGACATTTCCACAGTCAACGGCGATTATAAGGTAACATTTAAAGGCTACTGTGCTTGTAAGTAAATACAGCGACTAGGCACCTCAACACAAGCATCAAACTAATAATAACAACAACAAACTGCACTCAAATTACAGCTTAGATGTGTTTATTTGGATAAAAAGTGTTCATTGTGAAGTAAAACATTTAACAAAACAAATACATGTAAATAATTTGTATTTTCCCCCAGTGAGGAGCTCCAGACAGTCACAGCAAACACCCTCCGCCCAGCCTCGTCTGCAGCTCACAGCTGAGTGTAGGATGTTTACAGCGACTACACTGGAAGGTGAAAGTTTACCACACACACACACAGCTCAACAGATCCAGATGGCACACCTGTCAGCTCTTTAACACAAACAAACAAAACAAACACACATACACATTGTTCTCTCTTAATAACGTGTAATTCGTTTATGTGACATTTAAGACGCAGTACAGTTTTATTACACACACACACACACACACGCACGTGATAAAATAATAAAAGGCGACACAACTGGACGATGACAGCAAACATCCAACTGAAAGCTCGTTTTCCGCGTAGCACAGCTTCCAGTCGGGGATGTTTACAGGCATGAACAACCAGTTATAACCATATACAGCACACTTAACACAAGTAATGCCCTACAAACAAACATGTATGATAATAAACTGACTGCAAATGAAAGAAATAACCGAATAAAAATCTATGTGGTGGGCTTGCTGCCCCCTAGAGTTCAAATGGGAATTAAAAATAAAGCAAAAGCCGAGTTGAAAGTTAAAGGTCCTCTCTCCTTCACGTCAATGACAAAGAGACCGCGATGAGGATGAAGACCTTGTAAATTGCACAGTGCCTAATCACGCATTTTAATAGCAACGACCACATAAGATGTACGGGTCTACGCGAATAATATGTTCATTTTTAATATAAGTTATTATTAAAAAAAACATCAACAACAGCTGGAAGAAGTGCAATCTCTACACAGGAGCATCATCAGAAATAACAGCCATATGTAGCTCGAGATGAAATGTAAAAAACACTCGTATTTGCACGCTGACATTGGTTCAACCTTGTTTCTCTGCTTGGGAAAAGGAATTGCGAGACGGTCTCGGCTACAAAATACCGCACCGGAGGAGTTGTAATAATAACAAGAACTTGTACCAAGTAAGCCTGTGTGTTGCTACCAGCTACCAAGTTGAGTGAAGAGGAAGCAAGCAGGCAAGCAGTAGCAGATCTGCATTTTACCCGCACAAAAAGCGAGTTGGAGGCGAGCAGGCGGTTTGTTTGCGTCTAACACAACACTGATAGTTAGCAAAAGTCATTCTGCTTCTACACGAAACAACACGGCACGGCTAACTAACGGTAGCTTTGCTCTACAGCTCTGCTCCAATTTGCAGACAAAACTAGCATGGACTGTCCTTCCCGCCGCACCAGTACCTCGTCACATATGGGTATCCTGTTCGAATTAAACAAAGCGCCGCCGTTCAAGAGATAACGCGATTAAACCACAGTTTATTACTGTGATTTCCTCTGGCTTTTGCAGCAGAAAAAAACCCTTTAGTCTCCGCCATTCCGAGCCTGTTTCCTTCCGTCTCTGGCTTGTCTTTAGTTTGACCTTTAGTTACCCGACACTAATATTGACGTAATTGTCATGGTAACAGGATCCCGCCTTCTACGTGCGGCCGTGTGCGTCCATGAAAGTTGCTGATGATGGAGGAAAAAAGCCTGGATAACAAGAAATCTCTTGTCATTGTGATTAAAGATAACAGCTTTAATATCATCGAAACGACACGTCATTGATATTCAAACTTTTTATCATCCCTCTAATACTTGTTTAAATAATTTCATGCTGGTATTTTTTTACTAATATATACTAATATATTTTCTTTTAAGTACTAGTGCTTAATGCTTATTTAGTTACTAGTACCTTTCCCGTGATATTGGCACTTTTTAATTAGATATTAGGTGTCATTGTAATTACTAAAAGACAACTTATCCATTAGATCAGTGTTTCCCAACCCTGTTCCTGGAGGCACACCAATAGTACACATTTTCAAGCTCTCCCTAATCCAACACACCTGAATCAACTCACCAGAACATTAGAAGAAACTCCAAAACCTGAAGTGAATGGGTGAGATAAGGGAGACATCCAAAATATGTTCTGTTGGTGTGCCTCCAGGAACAGGGTTGGGAAACACTGCATTAGATACTATTATTCGTATTAATCATTATTTTACTATTTGTTATTGTTCTGCTTATTTTAAGGCACTCGTGGTTATTCAATACTAGTTCTTATTAATTAGATACTCATTTATAAGGTATTAATAACTATTACATATTTTAAAAGGAAGCTTTACAATATTATATTTGTGCATATACATTAATCAGTACTGAAGCCAAATCTGCTACAAAATAACTTGCGATAACGGTCCAAAAACTTCATTCATTTCCTTTTCGGGTTAGTCGCTTTATTAATCAGGGGTCGCCACAGCGAAATGAACCACCAACTTATCCAGCACATGTTTTACGCATTGGATGCCCTTCCAGCTGCAACCCAACACTGGCAAACATCCATACACTCTCATTCACACACATACAGTATACGGACAATTTAGCTTACCCAATTCATCTATAGAGCATGTCTTTGGACTGTGGGGGAAACCGGAGCACCCGGAGGAAACCAACGCAAACACGGGGAGAACATGCAAACTCCACAAAAAAATAGTCCAAAACCTTGTACACACAAATTTATATGTTATTAAAAAATATTTATTACAAATTTAAAAAGAGGAAAAATCAAGAGAAGCAAAAATTGAAAAATTTAGTTGAATCTTGTAGGTTGGAATTTTTTTTTTTTTTGCAAAATTTTGCTGGAATTTAATTGTATTATCTTTCAATTTCTAAATCTGTTTGGTGACTGAAATATTATTTTAATAAATATATTCGTTTAATAAATCTGTTTTGTTTAAATGCAACAAAATACATTGCCTATATTCACTGAGAAATGGAGAAAAATATTCATTTTCAAAACGTCCTGTACTCAATTAAGCCGAGCACTCTATATCACAATGTACATTGCAGAAAAACAAAATATCGCAATGTCAGATTTATCCAGTACCGTGCAGCCCTAGTAACTAGTAATTGGCAATATTCTCAGAATGCTAGCAACTGAACTACTGATGTTCTACTGTTACTGGATCTGGCATTGAAATTTCATCTGTTATGTATTTGTATGCTATTTTTGTTGTGGACATCATCTATTAATTACTCATTATTCCAGTAGTGGTATATCCTTTTAAATGTTACAAGTAGGCATTCATTAAATACAAGTACTTATTATTTAGATACTGGTACTTACTCATTACCCCCTAAATACAAGTAGCTATTCATATATACTAGTACTTATTTATTGGACCCTTCCTTTGTAATTATCACCTTGCTAAGTATCAGTATTCTATGAATAACTACTCTTATCTAATAAATAAATACTTATATCTAATAAATATATACAGTTGAAGTCAGAATTATTAAACCTCCTGAATTATTAGCCCCCCTGTTTATTTTTATCCCCAATTTCTGTTTAACGGAGAGTTTTTTAAGCACATTTCTAAACATAATAGTTTTAATAACTCATTTCTAATAACTGATTTATTTTATCTTTGCCATGATGACAGTAAATAACATTGCACTAGACATTTTTCAAGACACTTCTATACAGCTTAAAGTGACATTTAAAGGCTTAACTAGGTTAATTAGGTTAACTAGGCAGGTTAGAGTAATTAGGCAAGTTATTGTATGATGGTTTGTTCTGTAGACTATCGAAAACATTTATAGTTTAAAAGGGCTAATAATGTTGACCTTAAAATGTTTGCTTTTTAAATTAAAAACTGCTTTTATTCTAGCCGAAATAAAACAAATAAGACTTTCTCCAGATGAAAAAATATCAGACATACTGTGAATATTTCCTTGCTCTGTTAAAATCAAAGGGGGGCTAATAATTCTGACTTCAACTGTATAGTATTGTTTAAAAAAGCACTAATAACTAAATAAATACTAGCACTGGTTGTCATATTAAAAGGCAAGATTTGAGACACAATGTCAATGACCTTTATTGTACGTTCACACTTGTTAGTTGGTGTTAAATTATACACATACAATGTAAAAGGTCAAAGCGAAAACAAAGTCACTTTCTTGAGATTTGCTGTATTTTACATAATAGCCAATACATTCTCCATATGGCCTTGTATGTTGACGTATGTAAAATAGGCTGACGTTAATAATTCCAGCTCAGCAGTTTTGACACAGTACAGGCTCACTCATATATAGTCACTGCAAGCCTTAAATATACATTAGCCCAAGCTCATTCATTTCATCTTTACCTGTGTGTGTGCGTTCCGGAATCACCTATTAGCACTGGAAGAGCAGTTATTGTATTAACACCCATGCTATAAATAGACTTTTGTAGGCAAAAGAAAAAACCTGTGATCACAGCAGGGTTGATGTGTGATTCACTCACTTAAATCAAGCATCTGCTTGAGCGGATCTTTTAACTGAACGTGGAGGTGTGTGTGTGTTTGTCTCAGGCTGGCAGCTCCAAAGCACCTTCTTCTTCTCCATCCCCTCGATTTGCTCGAATCTCCATGAGTGTACGGCCAAATTTACTCCAGTCATCTGTGTGTGGCACTGCTAGCTGCTAAAATAGAAACACAAACAATTTCTGCTTAATGCTAGAACAGAATGAGTGACTGGTGAAGCTTAACCTGATCGGTCTGTGTTTTCGACAATGAGTGACAATTTGAGCAGCATCATTCTGCATAAGCTGAGTATCATCATTTATTTGGGTTAAAATAGAAGATAATTGAGCAAAATAAAAAGGCATTTACAAAAGTGTCAATTGTTGCTGTCTATTTAAAATTTTAAATTAATTTGAAGGAGTTTTTTTTATATATATATATATATATATATATTTGGTTTAAATGAATATGAGTCAATATTTACTGGATGAATCGGTGTTTTAGTCATCCACTACTGCTGAAACAATGTCCTTGAAATCATTTTTGTTCATCAAGTAGCTTTCAAAAGGAGTTTTATTTTTTCAATAGAAGCTTTTTTTCCACCACAGAACATGAAATCTAGTTGAAAATTATCTAACAATCAAAAAAACAACTTTTCCCTCACAGTTTAAATCATGCAATTTTAATAAGTCCGTTTTATATATATATATATATATATATATATATATATATATATATATATATACATACAGTTGAAGTCAGAATTATTAGCCCCCCTGAATTATTAGCCCCCGTTTATTTTTATCCCCAATTTCTGTTTAACGGAGCGAAGATTTTTTTTCAACACATTTCTAGTTTAATAAACTTTCTAGTTTAATTTTTTAGCACATAATAACTCATCTCTAATAACTTATTTATTTTATCTTCGTCATGATGACAGTAAATAACATTTTACTAGATATTTTTCAAGACACTTCTATACAGCTTAAAGTGACATTTTAAGGCTTAGCTAGGTTAATTAGATTAACTAGGCAGGTTAGAGTAATTAGGCAAGTTATTGTGTAATTATGGTTTGTTCTGTAGACAACCAAAAAACAATATAGTTTAAAGTGGCTAATAATTTTGACCTTAAAATGATTTCTAAAAAATTAAAGATGCTTTTATTCTAGCCAAAATAAAACAAATAAGACTTTCTAAAGAAGAAAAAATATGATCAGACATACTGTGAAAATTTCCTTGCTCTGTTAAACATCATTTGGGAAAAATATTTAAAAAAATCAAAGGGGGTCTAATAATTCTGACTTCAACTGTGTATATATATATATATATATATATATATTGTTGTGACAGCATTTATCAAAATTTATGGCATTACTTGCTTAATTCTTGTGTTCCTCTGAAAATACATTACAATCCTTAACCTCGTTTTGATCTCAAGAACCATTGGACTCATGGAGGGAATGCTTAATTAACATCTCGTTATGCAGATTTTTTTTTTCTCATAAATGATAAAGTTTATGGGGTGGCACAGTAGCTCAGTGGTTAGCACTGTCACCTCACAGCTAAAAGGTCGCTGGATCGAGTTCCGAAGGGGGCAGTTGGCATTTCTGTGTGGAGTGTGCATGTTCTCCCCGTGTTCGTGTGGGTTTTCTCCGGGTGCTCCGGTTTCCCCCATAGTCCAAAGACATGCGCTATAGGTGAATCGAATAAACTAAATTGGCAGTAATGTATTTGTATGAATGAGTGTGTATGGGTGTTTGCCAATACTAGGTTGCAGCATGAAAGGGCATCTGCTGTGTAAAACATTTGCTGGATAAGTTGGCGGTTTATTCCGCTGTGGCGACCCCAGATTAATAAAGGGACTAAGACGAAGGAAAGTGAATTAATGAATGATAGGTCTATATTATGCAATTTGCCGTTAACATCTAACATCTCTATGTTTCTTAGAATTGCAACTTGATATTGCAATTCCAATCTATAGTCTTTCTTCCAGTTTTTATTTAATTATTTTTCTTTATTCCCTTTGCTATTTTTAATCTTTCCATTCAGATCATAAAAAGTCGTAAATACATTTGATTAATTTCTACTTACAATCTAGTTTTAGCTAGTATAGACATAAGTGTTTATTTCCGAACTGTAATTATTTTATCCCAGTACTTCTGTGATAATCTGACATTTTGTAATACAGAATCAACATTTTGGTTGAAAAACAGATGATGTTTCATACAGTAGCTACACACGACATGTGCTCTCTCTGGCTCAAACACAGATATTAATGTCAGCTGTGATCAAAGGTATAGAAGCTGAATTATTCTCATTTCGATTACACCAGTATTTTAATCAAGATCACAAAAAATTAATCGTACAGCTGCAGCATAATGTATAATAATCCATGATGTACAGCAGGTATTATTACCTCTCCCACGTCATAGATCCAGACACGGCCTTCAGAATCCCCCACCGCCACCTCTCTGCCACCTGATGCCCATCTGACCCGGTTCAGGGCACATCCTCCCTCCACACTCACACTGGCTGAAGGCACCTGGAGGACACAGATTAAACATGAATTCAGTTTATACATTTAGATTTAGATCAAGCACACACAAATCTTGTTTGAGCACATTTAATGAATGGTTATGTTATTACTGTATGTTATTAATTCTGACTTTTCATATATAGTTAAAGTCAGAATTATTAGCCAGCCTTAGAATTTTTTTTCTTTTTTTAATATTTCCCAAATGATGTTTAACAGAGCAAGGAAATTTTCACTATATGTCTGATAATATTTTTTCTTCTGGAGAAAGTCTTATTTGTTTTATTTCGGCTAGAATAAAAGCAGTTTTAAATTTTTAAAATCCATTTTAAGGTCAAAATTATTAGCCACTTTAAGCAGATTTTTTTTCCATAGACTACAGAACAAACCATCATTATACAATAACTTGCCTAATTACCCTAACCTGCTTAATTAACCTAGTTAAGCCTTTAAATGTCACTTTAAGCTGTATAAAAGTGTCTCGAAAAATATCTAGTCAAATATTATTTACTCTCATCATGGCAAAGATCAAATAAATCAGTTATTAGAAATGAGTTTTTAAAACTATTATGTTTAGAAATGTGTTGAAAAAATCTCTCCTTTAAACAGAAATCAGGGGAAAAAATAAACAGGGGGGCTAATAATTCAGGGGGTCTAATAATTCTGACTTCAACTGTATATATTTATTTTATATTATTCTACATCTAACTGTACGCCTAATATATGTTCCTTAAATTTATATTATTAACTGATTCCATGATTTAGATGTACAATTCAAGCATATTCAAGAGTTTTTTTCATGTACCAAATCAGCATATTAGAAGACTGATCTCCTAAAAGGATCATCTGACACTGAAAACGACGAATGGAAACTCATATTTAAGAAATAATTACCTTTTAAAATAGACAAAATCAGAAAACATATTTAAAATAGTAACACTATTTCACAATATTATTCTTTTACTCTATTTCTGATCAAATAAATGCAGCCTTGCCGAGCATAAGAGACTCCCTTCAAAACATTCAACATCTTATTAACTTCAAAATGTGGACTGTATATCGAAAATATGCACACATAACATAAAACGTTCAATGTATCATTTGCTATGTGACATTAATGACAAATTCAGGAAAGATATTCTTCGAAAATCAAATTACATCTGACAAAGATTAACCTGGGTGGTTCTTCCCTCAGGAAGGAGGATCTCTTAACCTAACATTAATTAGTGTACAAAATAAAGGTTCATCTTTTTTCACAGCTCTTTGTATGCCGGTTGAAGATCTTATTCATTTGTTTTGGGTCAATTTTGAATTTCCACAACCAGCACTGAGTCTCGGCAAAGAGCTTAGAATGACCAAGAGGCGACACTCAATAGAACGTTCCATTGCAACAGCAGCGCCCAGCAACAGCCCTGTGATTCTGCCATTTTGGAGTGAAAGCGATGGGCTGTCCATTGGATCTCATTTCTGTCACGATGGCAAGCAGCTGCTTTGTTTTTTATTGATTTATTTAAAAAGCGCATTAAAGCTGAGATACATCCTGAAATACGACAATACAACACTTACTATGACAATCATCCGCACATTTAATAGTTTATTTTACAGACTTCTAATATGCTGTTGTTCTATTGGAATTTTCATTTCAAAATGGCTGCCGTGTGACATCTAGTGGCTGTTTCCCAAACAACAACATCGCCTCTTAGTGATTCTATGCTCTTTGGTCTTGGGGATTGAGAGAAGCTGAATTGACTTCCCCCAGACCCATAAATGTTCCTCTTGTATAATATAGAAGAGTTTGTAGTGAGCTGCGGTGCTTGTAACCTCTGTGTAGTTGTTGAGGTTCCAGAGGTCCAGACGACCATTTCCATCAACTGTAGCGAAGAGCGCTGGATGAACTGGAGACCACATGACATCATACACATAGTCTGCATTGTCTTCAAAGGAATACAGGGGCTTGTTATGCTGTCAGAGAGATGAAACAGTCATATTTAGGATGCAGATTCAGTGCCAAATGATCAAAATACACATCATGCAATTGACAGGCTAAAACAACCCTTACTTTGGTTGACCACAGTTTGACTGTCCAGTCAAATGAGGAAGTGGTAAAGAGATGGGAGAAGTCAACCGGACCCACAGCATTATGGCAGCTGATACCAGTCACAGGCCCCTGATGCCCATCAAATATTTCACCAATACCAGCCTTACTGTATGGAAAATGTAGTTACATGAAGTTAATACACAGACATACAGTTAATAAAGTTGATTCATTGAAGAGTCTCTATTACGTTTCTTTGGATATTACATTTATATTTAAGATAGCCTACTACTTCTGAAAACACATTTCTAATCCAATCCCCTCCTCGTTCCAGCTATAACTGCTAAAATCTAAGTAACTATGAAAAATCACACAGATTTTTACTAAAGGTATAAACACTTTGAAACAAAAAACCAACCATGACCTTCTCAAAGAGAGTTTAACCTACTTCCATCCACAATCTTTAGATCTGCATCATTTAATCAAACATGCTAATTCATGCTAGCAACATGATAAACATGCTAAAAATATTCTTGAAGCATAAAACAAATTCACGTTAATAATAGGTTAACTGTATGCTAGCAATGTGTTAAGTCATAATGCAACAAACATGTCAATTCATGCTAAAACATGCTAGCAACATGCCAGTTATTATTATGTATGGCAATATTATTCAATAGCCTATGTTAAACAAGCTAGTAACCACACTAAATCATGCTAGTAAATTTAATTCTTGCTAGCGACATGTAAATTTATGCTACAAATATTACCAGCAAGAAAATTTCTGCTATAAATATGCTAATTCATGCTAACAACATGCTACTTCATGGTAAGAACAATTAACAACATAATCCATGCTGGAAACTTAGTCATTCACATTAATAAAAGTAACAGCAACTTTATGAGGGAACATGCTAGCAATGTGGTAGAACATGCTAGCAATTTGATTACTATGCTAAAATCATGACAATTCAAGCTGAGAAACTGGTAAACATACAAGAAACATGTTAACAGAGATGCTAAGTCATGCTAGCATCATGCTAATTCATTCTGCTTATCAAGACAACATCAAAGATTGCATTAAGTGTGTTTATAAGGGTTGAGAAAGCTCAAATTATGATTTAGTGATGCTTGTTTAGAGCGAACAGACTGAACTGGGATGTACAGTGACAGAAAACAGCTGATGCTGCAAGATATTCTGAGAAAATTAACACATTTTTGGAACTTGAACATAAACCTATTGTAGGAGAACCTCCAAAACAACTACAGAACCTTTAAAATGGCATAATAATAGGGGCAGTTATAAAAAAAAATTGACGCAGTTTGTTATTAAATTAGAAGGTAAGGTATAACAACACGTTTATTAGGTTTGTCCAATTATACAAAGAGCTTTCAATCATACTAAGTGTGTAGGTGTATAATATGTTGAATTGCAGGAACCACTGACCTCCCATGACGGGATGCTGTGTAAACTGTTCCCTCCTCGCTTCCTACCACATAGTTATTGACGTCGCTTGCAGGGAAGGCCATACAAGTGACTGCCACAGGCTTTGACTTGTTGTAGATCAGCTCCATACTCTCCTGTGAGCAACAAAAGACGCTTCGTGTTTTATTTTCAGCCGAATCTCAAATGGCAATAATTTAATTGCTCTAAATGTGTTATCTGGACACCTGAGGCTGTGAGAGCATGTCCAGACTCCAGGAGCACATCTTGCCATCTGTAGATACTGTAATCAGGTTGTTGGCATTTTGTGTTCCCACCACATTCACACAGTATACAGGATGCTGCAATAAATGGGTCAGATTACACACTGAATGAGTAATAAAACCTAGAATAAATGTGACAGTTTTGCAGTCTTTATTATGTTATGTTATATAAGGGAGATCATGAGAAGGATGCTTTATCAAGACAATTAGGACATCGACAAGCCACATAATGAAAACACAACTTTAATACTCATTAGATGCATTTTACTGAATTACAGATGGTCTCTCAAGAATATCTTGTGGTGGAGTGTGACTCTTTCGTTTATCTTTAGTTTCTTCTTTTCTATTCTATATCGATAATGATATTATATAATATATGTAAGGGATAATCAACGGTTTGCCATGGGTTAAAGGATTTGAAATAAAGACAAGGAGGCAAATAACCACCAACGTGAAAGCAAAGGATAGTTAGACTTTGCGAAGTGCATGTAAAATCTTTTACGCATGGCAAGAAACTGATTATCCATCTTATTCCATGGTCACTTGCTGAGTAATAGACAAGTTATACACCCTATAATTATAATTCTATACACTATAATATGTTATTAAAATGTTTTTATTTAAAAATATTAATAATTTGTAAAGAAATAAATTGTGTTTAGGGAAATATAGAATGCATATTTAACATTTCTCTCCTTTTTTAGCGAATTAGTGAATTTGAATAATTTCTTTTGCTGAAAATGTGCAAATTAACATGAATAATTTACATAAGGCATTTTTTATCAACCCCAAAATTAATTAAAATCTCTATTTTTGAAAAAGTCACCATGCTTTATTTTATTATATTATACGTTTATTATACTATAATTACGTTATATTATATATTATTATACGTTTAAATCTACAGTCACCGGCCACTTTATTAGGTACACCTTACTAGTACCCGGTTGGACCCCCATTTGCATTCAGAACTGCCTTAATCCTTCATGGCATAGATTCAACAAGATACTGGAAATATTTATCAGAGATTCTAGTCCATATTGACCTGATAGCATCAAGCAGTTAATGATTTGTCAGCTGCACATCCATGATGTGAATCTCCCATTCCACCACATCCCAAAGGTGCTCTATTGGATTAAGATCTGATGACTGTGGAGGCTACTTGAGTACAGTGAACTCAATGTCATGTTCAAGAAACCAGTCTGAGATGATTCACACTTTATGACATGGCGCGTTATCCTGCTGGAAGTAGCCATCAGAAGATGGGTACACTCTGGTCATAAAGGGATGGACATGGTCAGCATCAATACTCAGGTAGGTTGTGGTGTTGACATGATGCTCAGTTGGTACTAATGGGCCCAAAGTGTGCTAAGAAAAATCCCCCACACCACTACACCACCACTTCTGCTGGTCCACACTGGTCTTCTGCTGCTGTAGCCCAACTGCCTCAAGGTTTGACATGTTGTGTGTTCAGAGATGCTCTTCTGCATACCTCAGTTGTAACGAGTGTTTTTTTGAGTTACTGTTGCCTTTCTATCAGCTCGAACCAGTCTGGCCATTCTCCTCTGACCTCTGGCATCAACAAGGCATTTGCACCCACAGAACTGTCACACACTTGATATTTTCTCTTTTTCAGACCATTCTCTGTAAACCCTAGAAATGGTTGTGCATGAAAATCCCAGTTGATCAGCAGTTTCTGAAATACTCAGACCAACCCGTCTGGCACCAACAACCATGCCACATTCAAAGTCCCTTAAATCACCTTTCTTCCCCATTCTGATGCTCGGTTTGAACTGCAGCAGATAGTCTTGACCATGTCTACATGCCTAAATGCATTGAGTTGCTGCCATGTGATTGGCTGGTTAGAAATTTGCTTTAACAAGCAGTTAGACAGGTGTACCTTATAAAGCGGCCGGTGAGTGTATGTTTAATTAGTATGTATTGTCCTATATCCTCACATGGCTTGACTTGAATTGGTGCTCTTACAGTGTGTGCAGTCGCAGACAGAGGTGTCCTCTGCACCGGGGTCCTCCTGTGACTTCGATTGTCCCACAAAGCAATCTGTCCTGAATAGGTGCCTCCAATCACCAGGTTGGGATGAAACTGAGCAAAGCCGACTGACATAACTGAGGACTACAGGAGAAAAACAACATCATGGGTTGAGGGTACCAGCAACTATTAAAAGTGGCTATTTTAGAAAGTTAACATTCTGGCACGGATGACGTCAGCTTGCCCTCCATCTAGGTCGATTTGCACAAAGGGAGCGTGCAGAACAGTAACGTGAACAATAAGAGTTCATTTATCAGTGACATCAGCGCAAACAAAGAATGACGTGCATTAGTGATGCAGACAACATTCGAAAGTTGAGCTCCATTGTTTGTGCACTTTAATAAAAGAAATTCAATTTAGATTGTGGCTTTTTCATTAAAAGTTGATTACTCGCACCCATGCTCAACTTATAATGAAAAATGTGATTAAAGTATATTGAAACGCAGCCGAAAGGAACAATATTGCGGGTGTTGGAGTTATTTAATTGGAAGCAATGGGAATTCAAACCTGACAGTGGAAGATGTACTCAGGGGTCGCCTTCTTAAACTTCATATTCCAGACAAGAACAACTCCATCTGGCTCATGAGGCGCATCCTCATTAGTGTTGTACGAGGCCACGAGCAATTCAGGATACTGCGGGAACGACATAAGAGAGAATAAAGTGTGCCGTATATCAATATAATTATGTGTATCACACAAGTACTGTAGATGCACTAAATTTAGTCTGTTTCTGGGGAGGTTATATCTGCCTCACACTCACACATGCTAATTTAAGGTGAGATACTGCAGGCAAAAACAGTTTTTTTGCACCTGTCAATATTTTTGGCTTTTTAAAAAATGCCTTTTTGTTTTTTATTTTTAGTCTAATACAGAGAAAATATCTCAAATACAATTTTAAGTGTTTCTTTTGTCACAGCTTACCAATTTGTGTTTCATCTCAATATGTAATCATTCATTTACATATTTTTTAAAGATTGTTTTTAAAAATGAGCTTATTCTTTAGTCGGAAACTTCAACAGCACTAACATACACTACCTGACAAAAGTCTTGTCGTCGATCCCAGTTGTAAGGGCAACAAATAATAACTTGACTTCTAGTTGATCATTTGGAAAAGTGGCAGAAGGTAGCTTTTTCCAATGAATCATCTGTTAAACTGTTGGACCTATTGGAACCCACATGGACCCAAGATACTCAGAGAAATCAGTCAAGTTTGGTGAAGACAAAATCATGGTTCGGGGTTAAATTGAGTATGGGGCGTGCGAGAGATCTGCAGAGTGGATGGCAACATCAACAGCCTGAAGTATCAACACATTTGTGCTGCCCATTACGTTACAAAGCACAGGAGAGGGCAAATTCCTCAGCAGGACAGCGCTCCTTCTCATACTTCAGCCTTCACATCAAAGTTCCTGAGAGCAAAGAAGGTAAAGGTGCTCCAGGATCGGCCAGCCCAGTCACCAGGCATGAACATTATTGAGCATGTCTGGGGTAAGATGGAGGCATTAAAGATGAATGCAAAGAATTTTGATGAACTCTGGGAGTCCTGCAAGAACGCTTTCTTTTCCGTTCCAGATGACTTATAATGAGATATATGAGTCATTGCAGAGATGTATGGATGCAGTCCTCCAAGCTCATGGGAGTCATACACAATATTAACTCTTTTTCCACTGCACCATGACTATTTTCTAGACTGTACATTATTTTTGTAAAGTGATAAGACTTTTGTCTTAGCAAAGTCAGACCTTACTGTCCTAATTAAGTAATTGAAATCAAGGCATGATCATATTTTATTTTGGTAAAATAAGCATCATCTAGAAACCTTTGCCTTTCATATAAGCCACTTCTGATACCAAATGATCAACTAGAAGTCAAATTATTATTTGTTTCTAAAACTTGGATAGACGACAAGACTTAGGGTAGTGTACATCAAATCATACATTTTTATTTATCTCTATATTCTCAAGGTATTTACAGAGGGATATATTGTGAAAATGTGTATTTTTTTCTAGCTGTTTGTTTTTACAGTTTAGCATGCAAAAGTGTTTTTGTAGCTTCATATGATTACATTTACACTGAAGTCACTTAGAATGTTTTGACAATGTTTTTTTTTTCTCTTTTTTTTCTAAAGAATGGCCTCAGGACCATTGCTGTCTATAGATTTCATCTAAAATATCTTAATTTGTGTTCCAAAGATGAATGAAGGTCTCAGGGAAAAGGAAGTTATCATTTTGGGTGAACTAATCTTTTTAATAATGCCTCATTTAATTATGTAAACATAACATTTGCCTCATTTGCATTTGTAATAACTTGTACCACAAAAATGTTTGCAATCCTTAATGTTATGTGAATGTATAGTGACAACCACTATTGTTTCTACCCTATTCACCTGCAGTGTCTTGCCTTATTGCACAGGTCTCAAACTCAATTCCAGGAGGGCCGCAGCTCAGCACACATTTGCTTCAACCCTAATAAAACACACCTGATCCAACTAATCAAGAGACTACTAGATCAGCTGTGTTTGATTAGGGTTGGAGCAAAACTGTGCAGAGCTGCGGCTCTCCAGGAATTGAGACCTATGCCTTATTGTAATAACAGAGTTATGGTTTATAGATAAAGTACCTGTGGTGACCAATCCAGGGAAGTGACGACTCGATGTTTGGACCAATGCTCATCATAGAAATGTCGATTAAAAGACAAGTTTGATCCGGCTTGCAAGTCTCTGATAACAAAACATACCATTGCATTCTTGTTCAATCATCCAAAGCAATTTACAGTACGTTTCCCAGGAGTCACTTAAGCTTGAGTGCAACTCTTGAGTTTCTGGGTCACCTCATTAAACCTGATTTCAAACCATCATCGTCTTACATGAAGTTAAACAAACCTTTCTAGTACTGTTTAATGAATAACTGTAATCATGTGTATGTTTGGCTGTTACATAAGCTTGCGTTCTGACCCTTCTTTGTCCTCCATATCTCGCCCGCTGTAGTCAAAGAAAATGTCCTTGTCCTCAGCCAGCACCCGCTCCACCACACGGATGCTCCGGTCGAAGAAAAACAGGAAATCCTCAGAGTGAACAATATGCTCTTTCTCCTCATTGGTCAGTTCTCTGGGATGAACTACAACACATATTTAAATATACAGTGATGTTAAGCGCCTTTAATTGTAATATTAATTTAGTTTATAATCTGCAATTCTTCTTGCCTTCTTCTACTTCCTGAGTTTTTTCCTCTTCCAGCTGTTGTGACGCCGGCTCAGATTTGGGCACTGACAGCTCCTCATCATCTTCTTCTGTGGACAAAACGTTTATATTAGAATATGCTGTTAGTGGCGAGGTTGATGTGGTTTGATGTGGAAAGTCTAAATTTTTCATTTAATTTTACTCGGGTTAGTCTCTATTTCAGAGGTCGCCACAACAGAATGAACCACCAACTATACCGGCATGTTTAATGCAGCAGACTTTTTTATTTGTTTGTTTATTTAATGTACAATGTGTTAAAACTAACGGTGTGAAGTCAACACTTCTAAAATGCAAATTAGGTTTACCACAAGGCTCAATATTGAGACCACTGCTTTTCAGTTTGTATATAAATGAGCTACCTGAAAGCTGCAATAAGGTTGGTTGTCAAATGTATGCAGATGATACAATTATTTAACAGCAGGAACTTCACAGAAGGCTGCAGAAATGTTAACCAAGAAACTGGTCTGTATTTCTTGAGTGGCTGCACAACAACTGTTTAAGTCTAAATTATAACAAAACAGTTTCAACGAGTTTTTCATTAAAAAACAGAGCACTGGATGTATTTAAAATCCAAATTGACCAAAAGGAAATCAAGGAAGTGAGTGAGTTTAAATACCTAGGTGTCATTATAGACTCAAAGCTTAAGTTTGATGCCCATATTAAGAAACTGTCTAAGACTATTAAGACAAATTTAAACTGCTTTCGTATGATAAGACTATATACAGTAGAAGAATTTTAAAAAGTTTTTTTATATTTTTCCAAAATGATGTTTAACAGAGCAAGTAAATTTTCACAGTATGTCTGATAATATCTTCTGGAGAAAGTCTTATTTGTTTTATTTCGACTAGAATAAAAGCAGCTTTTAATTAAAAAAAAAACATTTTAAGGTCAATATTATTAGCTCCTTTAAGCTATATTTCTTTTCGATTGTCTACAAAACAAACCATCCTTATACAATAACTAGCCTTATTACTCTAACCTGCCTAGTTAACCTTATTAACCTAGTTAAGCCTATAAATGTCACTTTAAGCTGTATAGAAGTGTCTTGAAAAATATCTAGTCAAATATTATTTACTGTCATCATGGCAAAGATAAAATAAATCAGTTATTAGAAATGAGTTATTAAAACTATTATGTTTGGAAATGTCTTCTCCCTGTTAAACAGAAATTGGGCAAAAAAATAAACAGGGGGGCTAATAATTCAGGGGGGCTAATAATTCTGAATTTTTTTAACTGTATATCTCTTAAAGAAGCGCAAATGTTTGTGCATGCTATTATGAGGCATATCACGTATGTCTTATTGTGCAATAATCTGGGGTCAAGCTACTTAGTCCGTTGTTAAGCCTGTAATGTCACTTTACAAACAAACTTTAAAAGTAATGGATCAGAAACCAATAAAATGGCATCGGTCAAATTCTTAAAAAATATAACTTGTTAAGTTTGGATGTTTTTTTTTTTTTAAGTTTTCCTTTTTAAAAACCATGTTTAAGTGTTTACATGGTCTTGCCCCTAAAGTAGTCTGTGAGTTGGTACATAACTTCAGCAGTGATAGGGCAAAGACTAGAGGGGCAGTAAGGGGGAATTGTAGAATCCGCAGATGCAGGACCACTATGGGTCAGTCATCCTTTTCAGTGAAAGGATCACATCTATGGAATGCCATGCCTGCTGATTTAAAGTTACAATCCGAACTCCCATTTTTTTTCTGTAAAGCTAAAAGAACCGTTGAAATCTTTACAGCAATGCGAACATTACGTATTATTCTTACAGGTTGGTCAGGTTTACATTTCTCTTTAGTATGCAGATTGACTTACATTTTATGTTTGTGGCTCTGTATATACTGTACATGTTTGTTGTATTGTGTTCTTTATGCTATATGCGCTATGTATGCAACATCGGTTATCTTTGTATAACAATGTCAAGTGTATTGTCCCTGTTAAATAAACAGGCAAAAAAATAAAAATAAAACTCTGGCATGTTTAATGCAGCAGATGCCCTTCTAGCCACAACCCAGTACTGAGAAACACCCATACACTCTCAGATTCACACACACAGGTACACTACAGGCAATTTAGCTCATTGATTTTACCTATAGCACATGTCTTTGGACTTGTGGGGGAAACCAGCGCACCTGGAGGAAACCCACACAAACACGGGGAGAACATGCAAACTCCACACAGAAATGCCAACTGACCCAGGCGAGGATCGAACCAGCAAAGTTCTTGCTGTGAGGCGACAGTGCTAACCACTGAGCTAGCGTGCCGCCTTTAAACATAATATTTTTATTGACTAATTTCTCATGTCTAATTTATTTTATCTTTACCATGATGACATGAGTATTTCGCTTAAAGCATAATTTATGTAGGTTAATTAGGTTAACTAGGCAAAGTCAGTTAATTAGGCAAGTCATTGGACAACAGTGGTTTGTTCCTGTAGCCAATCAGGGGGAAAACAGTTACTTAAGGGAGGCTAATAATAATATTGACCTTAGCAGCTTTTAATTACAGTTTTTTATTGCAGCCAAATTAAAAGAAAATCTACAGATTTTTCTTCAAAGGAAAATATTATAGGAAATACTGTGAAAAAATGTCTTTGTTTTTTTAAACATCACTGAAAAAATATTTCATAAAGAATTTGAATTTCACATTCCTATAATTATTTTTAACGGGGCTAATCCTTTTTTCAGGTGAAGCTTTAGTTGAAAGACTCTGATTGGCCGAGATGTGATATAAACAACATCCTACTAGTTTTTGCAAAAACAGGGAGAGACTACTCATGTTTCAGTTGAAATTAAGTCATGCATACAAATTGTTTACATTCTGAATATTTTGTACCTTTCAAGAGTTCACACTTAGATATTGTTTGACAACTGTTAGCAGGTTTGGCATGCTGTCCCGGGAGAGTTTCTTCGGAAAACGAAGATAAGAGAGTAGTTCTAGCTAGGCTACTTATAGTGAGTTGGGGTTAATCTGATTGTCTAACTAGTGAATGTAGATGAGTGCCCAGCTGCAGTCAATCATATCACGTGCTCCTCTAGAAATTAGTTTGTGAAACTTCACTTATTTTCAGAAGAAAAATACATTTGACGGAGTTCAGAAACAGCTTAATGTTTATTTAGAAAAAAACTCACAAGTGCTTTGTGACTTCACAAAAAGCTCAAACCGTAACTTATCAAAGATTGAAAGTGTAAAATGCGTAAGAAACCTCTTTACCTTCAGGCTGATTTGATGCAACAGGGGTCTGTGTCTCTTTACAGTACGTCACCAGTTCTTTTGGCATGAAATCAATCTGAACTATCTTTGATGCCCCAAGCCTCTGCATCCTGCACCTAAAAAAGTAAACCAAAATGAGAATGTTAATGCATTTATAAATCAGTTTTTTGTTATCGACTTATACTTCTTAGAAGCACCTATTGCTTAAGGGGTTAGTTCACCCAAAGATAAGAATTCTGTCATTAATTAGGGAGGAAAAAAATGAAGTTGTTTTCGTGGCAGAGCTTCAACAGTGCTTCTACAGACTGTCATTTTGTTGCACTGTAGAAGCTCTGTCACGAAAACAAATTTTTTGTATGTGTGAACATACCTGGCAATAAAGCCCTTTCTGATTCTAATGACTCCCCCTCATGTCATTCTAAACCCCAGAGAACTTGGTTCATAATCGGGACACAAGCTAAGATATTTTAGAAGAAATCCGAGCGCTCTCTCTGACCCAACATAGACAGCAACTGTCCTAAAACATTATCAAAAGTTTCAATATGACTTCAGTGGTTCAACTGTATTCAATTTGAAGCTCCAAGAAGTTTGTTCGACAATATCTTCTACATCAGGTCAGGGTGTGTATTTACTATGGGCAATATGATGCTTGTGCACAAGAGTGTTCTTGGAGCTTCGTTTGACTACAGTTGAACCACTGAAGTCACATCCAATGTTTTGACCAATGTTTTTCATTCCTTTTCTAAGCTTTGAACATCTCAGGTCCATTGCTGTCTGTGGAGGATGACAGAGCTCTCAGATTTCATCTAAAATAGCTTAATCTGTGTTTAGAAGATGAATGAAGAACTCAAAGCTCAGGATGACATCAGGGTGAGTATTTATTAAGAGGATTATCATTTTTGGGTGCATTAACTGTTTAATTTTACCGCACTCAATGTGTAGTCACATTTCACATGCATAAAACGTCCATTGTGAATAGTTTTCAACTTCAGCATGCCAAATATGCATTACTGAATGTGAACACGAATGAAATCTGCAGAGCAAGGTAAATGTATGTCCGCCTTTAGGTTTTTATTCTAGATCTCTTTATTGGGACTGTTCACTATATCATCTTTAATAATTGGAGGTGCCAGTCTCACCCATGAACAGAATCTGCAAGAAGCTGAAGAGCTGAGGGGTCGGTGTCCCACTGCAACGTCCTGAAGAGGTCAGTAAGATAAAGAGTCATGAAGGATAAGACTATGAACATGCATGATTAGGTCCTGCAGCTTCACCAGCAGCACATAACCCTCTTTCATGCATGATTACAGAAGATAACACTCTGTCTCTTAGATGAAATCACATCTAGACCATGGTGCCACACTCTTAAACATCTACAACAGAAGCACATCCACTGATGATGGGTGACGCTTTAACAAATGCCTCAACCTAACGACAGTAACAACAACCGTTCTCCTTACCGATATCTGATGGCCCCATCAAAAGATGTTGGGAAAAGAAAAAAACATCAGACTTTGGGATTAAAATTGAATACAAATAATAATAAAAAGCATTAGCCAACATATTTGGAGTAAAAAATGAAGCAAAACTTTGCTGAAGCAAGTCCAGTTAAACTGTGCCTCAAATAATAATTTGTCCAATAATTTCCTCATAAAATATCAAATTTCCCTGAATTTAAACATCATATAGTGAATTTTATCAGATTTTTGATAAGGGTCTTTAAGCAAATTATGTATAAAATAAACTGTCATCAGTCTCGAAGCTCACATCCTTTTTTTTCTACATTTTAAAGGAAAAAAGACGATAATATTGTGAGACAAAAAGAGCTAATATAAAAACGGCAACACCAAGGAATAAAAAAGGTATCAACACTTATTAATAAAAGGCTCTCAGATAGGGTGTGACTTTTTGAGCACATGGACTGATGAAGAGCTATTGTGCTGGAAACATCACATGCTACGTGACTTTTTTTTGGTTAAGCACCAATTTGAGACTGATGTGTGTGAGTTTTTGCATATTGTTAAAAACTCCTTTCTAAAATATACGAAAGCAGCTCAGTAAGCACTCTGTGTGTACACTGTGTGAAGAAAATAAAATCATGATAATGAAACTAAATAACTGGTTCCTAATTGATATTACACTACCTGACAATACTCTCGTTGTTGAGCCCAGTTGTAAGAGCTACAAATAATAACTTGACTTCTAGTTGATCATTTGGAAAAGTGGCAGAAGGTAGACTTTTCTGATGAATCATCTGTTGAACTGCATCACAAATACTGTAGAAGATCTATTGGAACCTGCATGGGCCCAAGATTCTCACAGACGTTTGGTGAAGGAAAAATCAGAGATTCTACCTGCAGAGTGGATGGCAATATTAACAGCCTGAGGTATCAAGACATTTGTGCTGCGCATTACATTACAAACCACAGGAAAGGGCAAATTCTTCAGCAGGATAGCGCTCCTTCTCATACTTGAGCCTCCACATCAAAGTTCCAGAGAGCAAAGAAGGTAAAGGTGCACCAGGATTGGCCAGCCCAGTCACCAGACATGAACATTATTGAGCATGTCTGGGGAAAGATGAAGGAGGTATTGAAGATGAATCCAAAGAATCTTGATGAACTCTGGGAGTCCTGCAAGAACATTTTCTTTCCCATTCCAGATGACTTTATTAATGAGTTATATATTGAGTCATTGCAGAGCTATATGGATGCAGTCCTCCAAGCTCATACACAATATTAATTATTTTTCCACTGCACTATGATGACTTTATATTCTATACTGTACATTATTTCTGTTAAGTGACAAGACTTTTGTCAAAGCAAAGTCTGACCTTACTGTCCTAATTAAATAATCAAAAATCGAGGCATGATCATATTTTATTTTGGTAAAATAAGCGTAATCTAGAGGCCTTGCCTTTCATATAAGACACTTCTGATACCAAATGATCAACTGGAAGTCAAGTTAGTATTTGTTGCTTCTAAAACTTGTATAGACTTTTGTCGGACTAAATTAATTCTTGTAATATTATTTGGAAATTACAGATTCAAGATTAAATAGATTTTTTCAATAAACTTTGACATCTTTAAAAACATTCCTAAAATGTGAATTTCTACTGTAAAAACTGTGCTAATTATAAATAGAACAACACTATGTAAAAATAAAAATACCTGTTAATTGTCAGTCATATGGATCAATTTTGAGAGAAATTATCATTTATAAATTATACCCATAACACATGATTCATGGCATTTTTTCTACCAAAAATCCTGCTAATGATAAATAGAAAGTTCTCTAACTATATATGGAAAACACTGATAAAACTAATAAATCTAACCTTGCTTTTCATTATTAAACACATTGAAAATGTAGATTATTAATCTCTTCTTTTCCCTCCTCAAATTTGCGACAGACTTCCAATAATCCTCATACAGAACAGAGGATTTGAAACCCCTTTCAATAAAACACATCCACATATGTGGCCCTGGACCACTAAACCAGTGCAATAGCCAAATATATAGTATATAAGTAATGCCAAAAAGTATTTGAATATTAAGTAAAGATCATCTTCCTTGAGGAATTTAGTAAATGTCTGACTGTAAATATATCCAAGCTCATATTTAATGTGCATTCCTAAGCACTTCATTGGGACAACTTAAAAGGTGGTTTGCTAAGTATTTAGATTAGTTTCGAACCCTCAGATTTCAGATTTTCAAATAGTTGCATCTCGGCCAAATATTATTCTACCATAACAAAACAAACATCAAAGGAAAACCTATTCATTCAACTTTCTTTGATGTACAAAGCTAAATAAAAAAATTACACTTGGTTTTGTGGTCCAGGGTCACATTTCATGAAATACTTCAAAATGGTTTCAAATTTCTTGTTTACAATGTCATACCTCTCCACTGTCCCTCCATCTATGGACTCCTGGCTTCCAGTTTCGCTGGGTGGACTCACTGATTGCGAAGAGGGAGACATAGGGGTTGGGACTAAATAATGAAAATAACAGGTATCCCATGTTAAAAGCTGCAGTGGCTGCACTGATGGCCAGCAGTGGCAGACACAGGCAAACCAAAATCAACAGAACGGATTGAAATGGACAAATCAAAGAGAACAAAATCCAAAAGGAAAAACAACAGGAAAGATTGTCAAGCGAATTTCACTCCTCTCTTTCAATGTTAGAATTTAGACATGATCACATTTAATCAGTTCATCTTCACAGTTTCACAGCAGACACAGATGTATTTGACTTTGACACAGTGAGGTGCAGTTTAAAAACAGCAAATGGCAGGCATTCAGTTATATGTACTGTATATTTTAAAAAATGATCTTACATCTTTATATTTGTGTAATACAAAATGTAGTATTGAATCCATGACTTAACATAGCTATAAACACTATACAAAATCAGCAACAACAAAGAACTGAGCGAAGACAAGCCATTCAAGACTTAAAAGACTGACTCAAATAAAGCAAAGCAACATGCTTCTTATCTGAAACCACTTCATACCCTTGTGACAAAGAGAAGTGCCTGCGATTGTTCTGAATGTGCACTTTACTAGAGCTTTTTAGATAAAAGTATATATTTTTAAAAAACTGTCCTTGTAGATTAATACAGCACTTAAAGAGAGCACACGTTCACGACTCTTTCATATCACTCTTAAGTACACTTAAAAGTGCATACTAGAGCGCTTTACAGTGTCCTCGTTGCAAATTGTATTTCCTTGCTATAGGAGTAGCAGTATATTTTGCATAATTCCTAACACACAATAGCCCTAAATCTAATCCTAATATCGTAATACTAAAGAATTTAATTGTTTAATCTCCCGCTTAACATTGTAATGGGTCAGAGATTTAGGTAAATAAACCTTCAGAAGAGACAGAAATCTTTATTTACAATTTTTGTTCAAAATTTTCTATGGTTTTGCAACAACATGAGGATGAGGATGAATTATTAGGATGAGGAAAAGGAAAAGTTTCTTTCCTCAGGCTGTCTACCTTATGAACAGTTAAATATTCCCCTACAGTGCAATAAATATGTGTAATACTTTCTCATACGCACTTGTACACAGCACCTTATATCAATATACAATGCAATACCTTCTACATTCGCACTTGTACACAGCACCTTATAACCTGTATATTTATAACAATCTGTACATACAACTCAACATCCAGGTTTCTTGACTAACCGCATCTGTTTAATGTTTACCTTTTTTATTTTTCATATTTATTTTGTGTTGTCACTTGTCACTTTATGTACACTGGAAGCTTCTGTAGCCAAAACAAATTCCTTGTGTGTGTGAAGCACACTTGGCAATAAAACTGATTCTGATTCTGATTCTGATTAAACCCCCATAAAACAATGAATAGTGAGTTTTAATAGGAAGGCCTCTGAATATACACAATTAATAAGATGAGTACATTTACAGTAAATACTGTAAAAAAAATGCTTGATTCCACATAATCAATTTGTGTTGAGACAACATTGAGGAGTTAAATGAACTTATTAGTTTTTTACAAATTTAGGTGAATTGAACATAAAACAGTTAAGTTGTCCCCCCAAAAAGCTCAAAATTTGTGTTGTTTCAGCTGATTTTAAATAATAACAAACAGTAATGGTCATTTTTTTAAATGAATGACTTTCTCAAACTTGTGGTGGTCTATTTGAGTTGGACAATAAGCAGGGCTCAACAATAAGGACTGCCCAATGGCCCGGGGCCAGTGTGTGAGATGCTCGGGACAGTAGACAGGATTGTTACCTGCCCAATCATGGCAGTGCTGCCTTGTCACTAAAGTTTAATTTGCCTGTGACTATTTTTTAATTGTGTGCAAATTAGAATTGAAAAACAGTTTGTGCTTTAAGCCTTTAAATGCTGCATTCTCTGTGAAGGTAAACACCATATTGCTTTTCGGTTCTTCTTATGTGATTGGATGTTGTCAGCACATTATTTTTTCCGTAACTTGGTAACAACCAGTACAGCGAAGAGATGGCAACATCAAATTATGATGCTAAAAGAAAATGTCTGTTTCTAATGTCTTGGAAGCAAGAACTTAAATGTCTTATGTGGGTACAAAACGATGGAAAAAAATAAAGTGATGCTTTGCACAGTTTGTTGTCAGTTTGGCAAGTCAGCCAAATTTTGTTAAATAATTTAGAACTGCAATAAATTACCAGCACATTTTCTATACTGCTCTTTTTGTTTGCATAACACTTTGAATTTTGCTCATTATACTTTACTAACATTTTAAAATTCTACATTCGCAGATGTAATTTTTCACACATCATTTAAAATATGTGGCTAAGAAATAGCTATTAACTTTTTTGTGGGGCCAGTAAAAAAAATCCTTAGCGTTGAACCCTGATAAGCATTCTAAACTACAGCTAACTGTGTTTAATGTAAATTTTAACGACTGCAAAATTGCTACACTGTAAGAAATACCTCTTAATTAAGAGATGACTGCATATTTCAACAACAAAAAATTAGATAGCTCATGGTTCATGCAATTTTTCTATTTACACTTTATTTTTACATAATGGGACCTTGATCTTTGCTCTGATGTTTTGACTAATATTGAAAATTGAAGTGATTTAAATGATATTTTAAGTAGCTTTACTTAATTGTGTGGGCTGATCATGTAAAATTACAATCTAAAATAGCCAGTACTTTTTCCTGATATTGTATTGATTTTACTGTTTTCCTTACGAGAGTGAACATTAAAAAAGCTGTTAATTGATTAACAGCACACAATCTGACCAAGTTTTAGGAACAACAAATAATAACTTGACTTCTAGTTGATCAGTTAGTATTAGAAGTGGCTTATATGAAAGGCAAAGGCCTTTAGATCAAGCTTAGTTTACCTAAATAAAATATGATCATGCCTTGATTTCATTATTTATTTTAATTATTTATTTAATTGATTTATAATTACTTAATTAGGACAGTAAGGTCTGACTTTGCTTAGACAAAAGTCTTGTCACTTAGAAATAATGTTCAGTATAGAATATAGTCATGGTGCAGTGGAAAAAGAGTTAATATTGTGTATGATTCTCATGAGCTTAGAGGACTCCATCCATACATCTCTGCAATGACTCAACTAACGTATTAATGAAGTCATCTGCAATTGCAAAGAAAGCGTTCTTGCAGGACTCCCAGAGTTCATCAAGATTCTTTGGATTCATCTTCAATGCGTCCTCCATCTTATCCCAGACATGCTCAATAAGGTTCATGCCTGGTGACTGGGCTGGCCAATCCTGGAGCCCCTTGACCTTCTTTACTTTCAAAACCTTTGATGTGGAGGCTAAAGTATGAGAAGGAGCGCTATCCTGCTGAAGAATTTGCCCTTTCCTGTGGTTTGTAATGTAATGTGCAGCACAAATGTCTTGATACCTCAGGCTGTTGATGTTGCCATTCACTCTGCAGATCTCTCGTACACCCCCATACTGAATGTAACCCCAAACCATGATTTTCTAAATGATCAATCAGAAGTCAAGTTATTATTTGTTGCTCTTACAACTAGGATCGACAACAAGATTTTTGTCAGGTAGTGTACATACGGGACAAACTATAATAAACCAAACCTTGTTTTTAATAAAATTTTACTAATATTTTTATTTTTTTGTAGATTGTAATGTTAAATGTAAAATGTACAGGATATTCTGTAAATGTATAATCACTGTAGCAGGCATTGTTTGTATTTTCTGTAAAAATAATGACATATTATGTTTATTACTCATTAACAGTAATGAGTAATTATCTTTTATAAAGTATGCTAAACAGTTTACATCTTTTTCACAGGGGTAGAGTGAAACCATATAAAAATAGCTGTAGCTATAAAAGCTGCGGAGTGAGATGTAAAAATGTTCTCTTTTATACATTATATAAAAGGCTCCTCATGATTCTTTCATTGTGTCATTCAAGCAGGAGCTGTGCACATTGACATAAATGTTGTGAATGGTTTACCTAATGGTGGTTCAGGTGAAATGCCAATACTCTGCAGAAGAGCCTCTGTTTCTCTTCTCTTCCTGTCCAGATCTGAGTCTTCGGTCACATTCTCAGGCCTCTGAAGCATCTCAGACTGCGTCACAGGTCATTCAATGAGTGCCACCAAACAATATTCACTGAAATAGCTTATAGATCCAACAAAAGAAGACCTCACCTCTTTCTTCTTCCTCTCTTCCTCCTTTCTTTTCTTCTCCTCTCGAATTTGGGCTAAGCGCTGCTTTTTGCGCTCAAGCTCAGCTTTCAGGTCACTTCTATCAGCCATCTTCTCTATCACTCGGTCTAAGTGTTGTATGAAGAGTTTTAGTTTTAGCACATTAAAATGGTCAGGCTTCACCATGTCACACAAACTCTCAATGAGAAGAGACACTTAAGAGGATGTGCTTCGGGTTTAATATTTTTTAAAGGTCCGTTCTGGGCCAACATCATGGTGAATTATGATTGTTTGGCTGAAGTTCAGTGGACAATGTTCAACATTCAGCTTCATTTGGACGTTTACAGCCTTTGTAGAGGCCCATTCGTTTAATGGACACAGAAACCAAATCACAACAAAATGAACTTGGAAAAACATTTACAGCAATGGAAAAATAGGCGTTATCTGGATTTATTAGAGTAAAACATAAAGTTTGTTTTATTTTTTTAAAGTACTGAAGATATTTTTATCCTAATTTAAAATGAAAATATTTCATTTAGAATATTTTTAGCCAAAAAACAAAATTGATGGCATTTTCAGACACGTTTATAATCACATTTAGACACCTAAGAAGAGTTAAGAAATTAATATTAGGTTAACTAATCACAGCAAATCTAGACTATTCTCATTTTCTAAAAGGGTTTTAAATAGTAATTATCTTATTTGTAAATTGTAAAAAACGTCATCAGACCTAAGGAGAATAAAACAAATAATAACATTTTACTTCAACCTATTCCCTAAAAAATACAGATTGACAATATATGGAGGCTCAAGCACATTAAGGAACAATAAAACTACACAATATTATCAAATGTACAAATTAGCATCAGCTGTTTTAGACTTATTTGAGATTATTTATTTAAAGTTCTCTTTGTTGAATTACATATCAAATGAAAACAGCGATGTGTATTAAAAATTAGCATAATACACTCGAGCTAAGCAGTGACAGAATAATCCTGATTCAGATAGATGCACTTGACTGACTAGAAGTGATAACGCAATACAGAACCCAGCCAGTTAAAACAACCCTTTTCATTCACAAACTGTTGTCCTGGCATTTCAGTGAATGAAAGCATCAATTCAGTCCGCAACAAAGCCTGTGGTAAACTGTAGGGCATGATATAATGACTTTACTGTACCGTCTTTTTGTCGACACAACCAGGACAAAATCTGCTGCGCTGTCTCGCGTAAATGCTGAAATAAGAGGCTACAAATCTACACATGAGCATCAACAGCTACATGAAAACACAAAGCATCATAAGACCACTTCAGTCTCATCAGGACCCAAAAGCCGGAAGTGCTCGATGCCTGCCGATACGTCATCAACGCCTCCCAGCAACAGCGGGCAGTGCCTCGTCGTCTGAAAGAAGCCGGCGGTTTCAAAACGAGGTGAAAAAAAACCCCGACAAACACAACAGTCCGGTGGTTCGTGTGTTGAAGAAAAAGATATTCTCTATTTTGGGTGGAAGGTTAAGTTTTTGTTAGTATTATAAAACTTACATTTATTTTTTATTTAATTTTCTCAAACATTAAAAAAGAATCTCGGTTATTTGGCGATTTTCCCTCTGTATTTTGATCAAATACACGTTGACTTAAAGGGACAGTCCACCAAAAAATAAAAAATACACAACTTAATTCTTCCTCACGTGGTTTTAAACAGGTGTTTTTTCTTCTGTTAAACTAAAAAAGAAGATATTTTAATAATACTGGTTTCTGACACCCATTGACTTCAATACTAAGGCAAAAAACATACTATGGATGTCAATGGGTGCCAGCCCTGCTAAAAAAAAACAGCTTAAACCCAGCTAACTAGCCTAGGTTGTCGACCAGCCTGGTTTTACAGGGTTTTTGGTCATTGGGAGATGACCAGCTAACACCAGCTTGACCAGCCTAGTCAGGCTGGGAGCACAGCCAAAGCCAGCCATGTCCAGCTTAAACCAGGCTGGTCAAGGTGGTTTAAGCTGGTCATTTACCAGCCTGGAAAGGGCTAAAACCCCCTCTAAAACCAGGATTTTCCAAAATATCTTCTTTTGTGTTTTACAGAATTTGAATTTAATTGAACAGAAGAAATGAACAAGGGTGAGTAATTGATGACAGGATTTACAGCATATTGGGGTGAATGAATCCTTTTAAATATGACATGTACCCACTCAACCAAAAATGTAAAGTGTTGTAGCAGCAAAAAACTCCTCAAACATAATTGAAGGTAAAAACTTAAAGTCCCCAAGAAATCCAAAATGACCATATGATTAAGTTAGCTCACATGTATAGTTTTGTGGTAAAAAATTAATCTGTGCATGCCATTAAAAAATAGTTTGCACTTCTAATCTTTCATTCATTTCCTTTTCAACTTAGTCCTTATTAATCAGGGGTCGACTCACTGGAATAAAAAGCCAAACCACTCGAACCAGTGACCTTCTTGCTGTGAGGCGATAATCTTTAACTGAAATCTTTAAAAGCACTTCCTGGTTTGTTTTTCAGTTAATTAGTCAGATTATGTTTTCTGAGGAATTGAGCGTGGCTAATATTTTTAACCACACTGCTGCAACTGATAGTTTTGACAACAAACAGAAATGGTGAGGAGGAGGTGTCTGTTAGGTTGTAATAACTCTCCCCAAACTCTTTTCCTGATTTTTCTGAATGAAATGCCTACTTTACTACATCCATTCAGCTAGCAGTAAAAAAACAAAAACAAGCCACGCCCACTTATGTGTCATTTAATATTCCGTTTCTCTAGGAACTGCGTTATAATGCGAGAAAACAAAAGGGTCACAGCTTCTGGTTCATGGGGACTTTAACATTTGTTATATTCTAGAACAATATCTACTCCAAGATTCTTCCAAATGAACAGAAAATGTTATGAAAATAAGCAAATACTTTAACTCATTTTTATTACACTCCATAAGACACATTTTCCATTCTTAAATAGAAAAACATAAAAAAATTATATATATAACAGGACAATTACCTTAAAAATATGAATAAAAAGAAACTAAAAAGAAAACACATTGTCAGTCCACAGACCAGTGTGGTCAGTGTGAATGTATGGAGCTGGCTGAAGGTGAGAGAAAATCAGTCGCTCTGGCTCTGGCTGCTAATTTCATCCTCAGTTCTCTGATTTCCTGCATCAACTCCCTTTCCTTTGAGTCCAGCTCCCCTCGGCCGCGATCTATAGAAACTATAAAGTAGCGCACATGTAAGAGCTTTATTTATTCTGCTTGGTCATGACACAGTAGTAATTTACTACGATCTTTTATGTGAAGCTGCTTTGACACAATCTACATTGTAAAAGCACTACACAAATAAAGGTGAATTGAATTGAATTAATTTATACTGATCATACTCACAGTCTGACTGATTGTTTGAAGAAATGTCAGTGGGTTTGTACAGAAGCCCTCTGGATGAGCAAGGAGATCTACGTCTCTTTTCTTTCTGAGGATCTGCAACATACATATTAAAAGATATTCCTAGCAAATCTGGAAGGACGAAAACTAACAACTAGAGTAACTCTAGTTCATTTAAACTGATTCAGTTAAGAAGTAATTGTACAGTACTTCAGCGCATTTCTCTGTTTAACTACATTAGGAAAGCTTTATTGTGCTTCTCTCAACTCACTCAGTGAATCCTCCTGTGCGTTAACAGAAGTGGCCGCCCGTCTTTCGTCCTCACGTTCGGCTTGTTTGGCTACTACATCATCCCACTAAAAGCATATCAAAATAATGTGAAAGAGCGGTCACTTTTTATAATGAAAGTGAACTACTTAAGAGTCTGTGTACTTGTTATGTCAAAACAAAACAATAAAGCCCAGATTTACTAAAACTTGTAAAAAAAATTGTAAGTGCACAAAAAAAGCTGCAGTTGGGAATGTCTGCAGTTAATGCAACTGGAAGTTCTGCAGTTAATAAATAATAATAATAAATCAGCAAAATCAAAAGAAAATCAGGCCAAAAAATTAAAAATAAAGATTTGTTTCAGAAGTTCTAAACAACTTGCCAATGGCTGGTTAACGCCTTTAAATGGGTGGTCCAAAGTGTATTTTTAAGGCTTGGTTGTGTTTAGAAGATGCAAAGCGATGTGTGCTCATGCTTCACTTGTAGAAAATCACATTATTTTTTCATTTATCCTACTTCGATTATATACAGCTACTCAGCTAACATAAAAACGACTATCATATTTCCTAGTTCCTCCGAAAGGCCCGCCCTCAAGAGACTCTGATTGGTCAGCTAACATAATGTGCTGTGATTCGTGGCTCCATGTCACCAGAAAAAGCATCATGCCTCTACTAGCACACGCTTTTGCACTGTGTAAACACTGTCAGAGTAGCTGTTAACCGTATCAGTTTGAACCTGAATCACAGAAAATGACACAGAGGAGGACACAGCTGAACCTCAAGCCAGCTCTCTAAAAATCAAGTGTCTTTCACATATATTCAGAATAAGCATGTGTAAGTAATATAAAACATTCAAATATATTTTGTGAGTTGGTTATTTGAGATGTAGAACGCAGGGAAAGCGGCTGCATTGAGAGACACTGCAATGCTGGTAAAGATTGTGGGTGTTTACAGGGGTTTGATGGATAAATATGAATTTGTAGCTAAATTGTTAACGGTGCCAAACAGCATTTCCTGTTGTTTACATCCTTGGTTACGTTCTAGCTACATTATACAGTTAACATTAGACACTGCATGTAATAGATCAACTTTAACAAATAAAAATATTTACAGGCTGTAGCTCACAATCCACAGCTTCTGCTATTATGGCTGGAGCTGCTCCTTCTTTGAGGAGTTTTTAGCCCAATCCAGCACTACACTGAGAGAGACTCTGGAAGCTCTCCTTTGTCAAATGCTAGCTATATCTTTTTATTCTTTTTTAATTCTCTGGAACATAATTAATATTAAATTGTAAGCACTTCTCTCTTTGTGTCTTGTCCTTTGGAAGCCCAAATACAGAAACAGAACAAACTCTGTGGAAATAGCAGGGTTTAGACGCCCTTTTAGCTTTCACTGCTATAACATTACAGTGCCTCTGGCCATGATCCTTCACTGCGCAGGATGTATGTGTGTGGTAAATGCGCGTAACCGGAAGTACTTGTGATCTAACATAGATGTATTTTTTGTAGTCTCCAAACTTTGTTTGCTGTAGCTAAGCTAACTGTCGTTTGCTAAGCTAACTCTGTAAAAGCAAATGTCTCCCTATGCGTTGAACTTTGAGCGTATTACATTCAGAGATGTTGTGTATGTTCACACATGTACATTAAACATGAACTGAAGTTTAAAATATGATATCATAGTGGACCACCGCTTTAAACTACTTCTAGTCTACGGCAAATGTGTTATAAGTATGTATGGCAGTCTTCAATGTAAAAATCTATGGTTCATTTCTTTGGTTAAGTCAATCAAGGTCAGATGTCAAGTACAAAAGTAAATATATGTAAGTTAAATTTTAAACAGAAAAGCTACTTTTATAGACAAAACTGATATGAATTTCTAAATGAAATAAACACTGACACGGTTTTTCATGTTTATATAAACAAATATAGAAAATAAAATGATATAGTCATTTGAATAAATAAAAATGTCATAAATATTTTGAAAAGGGGTTAGTTGACCATAATAATTTGATCTAAAAACACATTTTGTTTGAAAGTGTCTTCTACATTAGCTGTACTGACGACAGACCTTTTTTGCCTACAGAATTTCACTAATGTAACTGTACCCTTAGAGCCGGGACACATCATGCCGACATCAAACAACTAGCACCAGCGAAATCCAAACTGTGTTTTCGCCTCACATTGGATAGTGTCTAGATCAAAAAGCTGCTCTTGAACACACCAAACAGACAAAAGCCGACTGAAACGAGACCCACGTTCTGTGCCCGTGCAAGAGACTGTGTCTTTTCGTGAGAGGCAGTAGTCTGTTTTCTCATTCCGCAAGGGGAAACTGAACTTCCAACATGCAAACAACTTCCAAGTGTAAACAAAGCAGAATTTTGTACCATTATAACAGTATTTGTCATGCACCATGGGAGGGGATTCACTTATGTGTCTGGCAAATATGTCTGGAACACACCAACCCAACTAGCCGGACCAACAGACCAACAAAGCTCAACTGCAGACCATTGGTTTGGTGTGTCCTGGCCCTTACATGTCATTTCTCACCTGCTTTCCTTCCACTTCCTGCATTAATTGGACTACTTTATCCACTTTAGCGCGAGTTTGTTTGCCGAGGTTCACAAGTCTCTCTCTTTGTTTCTCCTGCCTTTCCTTTGCCTCTTCCAGTCTCTTGATCACCTCAGCCTGCCAATCAGCATCCACCTCCATCTGCCCTGCGTCCGCAAGAGACTCCTCCACCAGCATCTGAAAAAGTTAATCCTCATAATCAGTCTCATCAAAACTGCCTACATACAAGCAGAAAGATGGGAAATGAAAAAAAGGAAACAAGCAGGGGTGGAGTAAGATCTCTAACAAAGATAATCATACACATTCCATAAAAACTACAGCATACCTTCTGGTTTTTCTGGCTGATATCTGCATCTGCGTGAATGAGGTTTTGAAATGTATAATGGTCAGCCTCAGCTCTTCGGCTCCTCGTATCCACCTCTGTTTGCACCTCTTGACTCACTCGCTCTTGCTCTCTGGCCAGTTGCTAGTAGGCCAAAAATAATGATCAGGATATGGTTAAGCACATATTTCTGCTCTCATAGGTCCACCTTCCAAACCTAATTAAATACACCTAAACCAGCTAATCAAGGTATTCAGGATTACAGGCCACCTCCAGGTAGGTGTGCTGGGACAAGCTGGAGCCAAACTCAGCATGAAGATGGCCGTGCTGGATAAGGATTGGACACTCCTAGTGCATTAACTCTACAGACATTTGCCAAGATTTTAATGAGGGCCAACCTGTTCAAACAGTTGTCTCTGGGCATCAAGTTCCATCTGTCTGACTTCTATATCTTGAACGGCGACCGCTGTCTCCTGATCGCGCAGCGCCATCTAAGTACAATATAAATATACACAAATGTACCAAAATTGACCTACCATTTACCAAAAATAATGTTCATTTTAAGCTTTTCGTTCAAGAAAGAATCCTAAAAAACACAACAATAAAAAAAATGTTCACAAAAAATATTAAGCATATACCACCAGCAAATTACACTGATTTCTTTAAGACCATGAGACACAAAAGACTAGAGGCTGCTGAAAATTTAGCCTAATCATCACAAAAATAAAATTTAATACAGTTAAATGGAAAACTGTTCATTTAACTTGAAATAATGTGGACTAATAAAAGGGATCCACTGGAAAATATTTAAATCACGTTTTCTGTGTTATTTAATCTGCAACAGCAATACTGAACTTATATAAATGTTTGGACATTAACCTCTGAATGCAGAATCATAAAAACACCAGAGAATGTCAATCAACTCATTGCTGCCCTTTTTGTATGAAATGTGATTATAAAAAATTTAATAAATATATATTTTTATCATGAGAAGCGGGTTAAATTCAGTCTGTTGCCACACAAGGGTGTTTAAACCCCTCATAAAAGTATTGTTTGCATAATAGTTCCCCTTTAAATTGCTTAAATTAACTTAAAAAAGATTGGTAAAAATGCCAACAACTGAACCTTTCTCTGAATCTCATCATCAAGTCTCTTGAGCTGTACTCTGCGCTGATCCTGCTGGTGCTTAAGGAAACGTCTTCTAGAAGAATCAATCAGACTGAGTTCCTTCACCTTCAGCTCGCGCTTCATGGCGGCCAATCTGAGCACAGTAAAATACACCAGATGAACCATGAAATGACAACACATGAAATCTAGTCATTAGTGAGAGATCAGACAAATGATCTGAGTCTCACCTGGCTCTCTGTTGTGCGAGTTTACTCTCCTCTTCCTGCAGGATTAGTCTCCGTTGCTCTTCTCCTTGCAGAAGCAGCTCCTGCTGTTTATACCAGGCCTCAAACTCAGCCTGCTGTCTGACTGCCTCAGCATGCAGCTTCTGAACCTCCTGTCTAAACAGAGCAATACAAGTGGAAAACTTATTGCAAAAGCTGCATATCATTTGAAACGATAAGCCGTATCAGTTTTACGAATTTGCACCTCTCTCTCAGATATTCCACTTCTTGTTGGCGGATCCTCTCGCGTTCTTGGGACTGGTACTCCACTATGAATGTGGGGTATTTGTTGAAGACAGGATACTGGCCCTGAGTCAGAGGTTTAAAATCATTCAGCGCAGAGCTAGGATGGATGTCGGCAGGGGTTCTGTCCATCAACCGATAGGTTTCCTTCAGCATAGCTCCAATGTCCAAACTATTGCGATGATGGAAAAAGTACTACATTGGGGAAGATCAACATAATAATAAATGCATCTAATGTCTGCATTTGTTATTGAACCTCTATAACTACTGTTAATAAACAGCTAATAATCTTCATTTTACCATTGAAAATGTTGGGGTCAATAAAACAAAGTTTTTCAAAAATATTTTATGTTCATCAATTAACTGTTTATTGAATTAAAATACAGTAAAACTATTCAAATGTAACAAATATTTTCCTTCCATCTTAATTTGAAATTAAAATCTTGTCATTTACAACATAAAATGTCAACTGGTCAAAGGAGGAATATTCTTATTATTTTTTTTGGCAACACAAACTCAGAATTTTAACTTCAGAACAGTTAAAACAGTATTTTCTGAAATAATCCCTTTTTTCAATCGCAACAGATAAACATTACTACGCTATTTGACCAATTGCCATTTGTTTTCACTTTGAAAATTATAAGAAATGTTATCAGACCTTAATAAAAGACACAAATGTTAAGACTGCATTCAAACCTATACAATATAAATCAAGTGGACAAAGAAACTGATAATTATACATATATTATGTACAATTGTTTGTGTGTGTGTGTGTGTGTGTGTGTGTGTGTGTGTGTGTTTATAAAACATATTCATAAAATTAGTTGATTTTTTCCCGAATATAAAAAGATCATATAAATATCTGATATTAAACTTAAAATTGTTCTTGTAAGTACAGATCAGTAGCGGTGCTCTGAAGCATTAAAGGGATAGTTCACCCAAAACTGAAAACTCTGTCATCATTAACTCGCTCTTCACTTATTCCAAACCGGTTTGAGTTTCTTTGTTTTGTTGAACACCAATGATGATTTCACACGAAAGAAACCTGTAACTACTGATTGCCATAGTATTTGTTTGTGTTTAACAGAATGAAGAAACTCATAAATGTTCAGAAGCACTTAAAGGTGAGTAAATAGTGTGAAATTGTTAGTTTTTTTAATCCTTCAACACTAAATTGGCCAGTGTTTTAGTTTCAACGACCAACCTCTTTATATGTACAAGTGTTTTTGTGCATGTATGTGTGTATATACACTACCGGTCAAAAGTTTGGGGTCAGTTTTTTTTTTCTCAAGTTTTTTTGAAAGAAAATTATTCTGTTCGTCACATTTATTAAAATTTAAAAAATATATTAAATTGTTAAAAATGTATTCAATAAATATATATTTATAACTTATTGTATGTAGCTTCAAATAAAATTATTACTCCAGTCATTATTGCTTTTATTGCTATTACCATTAATAATAATAATAATTAATAATAGAGTGATTTCTGATGGATCATGTGACTCTGCAGACTGGAGTAATGAAGCTGAAAATTCATCTTTAAAATCACTGAAATAAATTATTAAATTACATTATAAACTACTTTTGAACAGTTATTTTATAGTGCAATGACATCTCACAATTTTACAATTTGTTCTGTATTTTTTGTTAAATAAATGCAGCCTTGGTGAGCAGGAAAAATTTTTTTTAAAACATTTTAAAATCCTACTGACCCCAAACTTTTGACCGGTAATGTACATGTATTTATTTACTTATTTTAAGTTTTTCATAAATTTCGCTCACATTATTTCTGAATATATAAACACATTATAAATATCTGAAATGATACCTCAAAATCTCTCTTGTCAGTGCAGAGCAGTAGCGGTGCTCTGCAGCAGGTGACATACGCCACCACAGCCATTAGCAGGAATGAGGGATGATTGGAGAAAACATTGTCAAACAGCTTCAGCCACTCTTCTCTCATCAGGACCTCAGAGAACAAAGTCTCTAAAAGAGGCCACGCATACAGCTGGAGAAGCAAAGCACAGTGTGGAGGGCATTAGCTGCATTTTGGCTTCAAAATAAAATTCTTTGGAAGTCAAGGTCTGTCACATAAACACTTGTGTGGACGTGTTTTACCTGTGAGGTAACGCCACAGGCAACAAAATGCTGAAGCAGCTCTTTATCATGATGGGCCAGCACATTCTCAGCCAGACTCAGCACATTAAGCGGAGGGTTGGGAAAATACTCAAACCAGTGCTGGCACCAGTTCACTGCAAAAGAGCAATTCAAGACACTTCAAGTCTCCCGGCTACGGACTGAACATTTGAATCGCGGCCAGAGAGAGAAGGGGTGCATCATCACAACAACACCACCACCTACCAATGACAGTGGCCACTGCTTCAAAGCAGATCAGAGGATTGTTCTGGAACAGCTTGACGAACGGGAAGGCCAGCAGGGGAACATAATCAGTCTCACCGAAGACTGCAGCCCAGTGAGCGAGAGCAGACAACACTCTGCCGGGTTAAATCAAAAGACAAATATATGAATGCAAGTTAGTATTAGACATTAAAGTATGGTATGTAAATCTATATTACAATTAATACCCAAAGTACACGTTTTTTACAAGAGTTAAATCTTTCCAAGTGTATTCCATTTGACTTTGTATGAACACTGGTAGCTTGACACACGCACACTAGAAAGATTTATTGCTTGTCCAATGTTTGGAAAGTTTAAAATACTGTTTTTATCCCCTAACACAAGAGCGTGGTATCATTTGTGCTTTTTATAGTGCCATCTTCAACAGGTTGTCATTCTTGTTCCTTCTCCATTTACTTTCTGACTGTGAGACAAATGACACGGTTCAGTGTTGCCACCTTGTGGACAAACTAATTTGTGCAGAAAATTGACAGCACGAGTATGAGATGTGCATTAAAGGGATAGTTGAACTGAAAATTCTGTCATCATTTACTCGCTCTTCATTTGTTCCATGAGTTTCTTTCTTCTGTTGAACACCAAAGAAGATTTTTGAAGAAAGTTGGAAACATGTAACCATTGACTGTCATAGTATTTGTTTTTCATACTATGGAAGTTAATAGATAAGTTTTCAGCTGACTTCAAAATATATTTCTTTGTGTTCAACAGAAGAAAGAAACCCATAAAGGTTTGGAACCACTTGAGAGTGAGTAAATAGTGTGAAATTGTTCATTTCTTGGATGAACTATACCTTTAATTGCATGTATAGTTAGAAAAATCAGTAAGCACACGTAATGTAAGTGGGCTGGGCGATTGGCCATTAAATATGATCACAATTTTTTTTTTTCATATCATTAGTTATTGATAATTAGCACAAATAAAAAAGCTGTATTTTTTGTAAAGTTTAACGTCAGTATTTGTGCATTGTAACTTGATTAACAGGTTCATATGGCACTAACAATCAGGCCCATTTACTTGATAGCTGTATTTGTACATATATTTGAAACTATATGACAGTTTTATTGCATTAACATTTCACCAAGGGAAAATAACATTGTGATAATTAACATTTTTTCTTTGCACGGCCCTGATTGTGAGTCTGACAGGAGCCATGTTCCATCCAAAGATGTGAATTAAATTTATGTGCTTAAAACTGGAACATCAGAGGCAGAAACTGTCTCTAATATTAAACAAAAATTATTTAATTAAAAATTAACAATAATAAAAAAAACATTGTATTAAATTTATTTTCTCTGTTTCTGTCCATCTCAAATTTACTTTTATTATTATTATTTATATTATTATCATTACATGTGTGTGTATGTGTAGGTATGTATATATATATGTATGTGTGAGTGTGTGTGTGTATATGCATGTGTATGTATGCGTGTATGTGTGTCTATATATATATATATATTTATTTTTTCTTCCTTCTTGTCTCTCCCTCTACCTCAGCGGATCCAACAACAGATTAAACAATAACAATTACTTGAGAAAAAAAAAAAAAAAAAAAAATGGAATATCGCAGAAAAGACGTGCAAATAAACAGCATTTTCATCAAAGACAACAAAATCGTCACTTTCTGGTTAACTGGTGCCAAATATCAAAAGTATAAATGGAATTTGCTGCGGTAGGAGAAGCTGCGTGAATCTTTTTTTCTTTTAATAAATGACTTGCGCCTCAGAAGCCAATGCATGAGACGCAGAGCACAGACGCTCTTTATTCTGTAGGTAATTAATAATATCATAATACTGAAATGGTTAAAGTGTTTTAGAATGATTACAACATTTCAGAAGTTTTACAATGTGCTCAGCCTGCTGATTTATCCATTCACACATATTTATCATCACATGATCTCTTAAAACAAAATCACATGACTCTAATGCGCATACTGGAATTTGTTCGGTAAAAGTGTTTCCATCATAGTTTATGCGCATCTTTTCTTATCGAATAAAAGGTTTATCCTACTCCGTTATGCGCATACGTTTTTTTAATGCGCATTTTAAAATGTATGCAGATTTTGGCGTTTCCATCAACCATTTTTTATGCGCATCTCCAAAAATGTGCATAAACATAGGTGCATGGAAGCATAGCTAATGAAACGTGTCACACCCTATAAAGAATAAATTGGCTTCAAATAGTCAACTGACTGAACCTCTGCAGGCCTCTCTGTAGTTTGTGGCTTTTGATGGGATACTGCTCCTGAAGACACAGGTAAGCTGAATGCAGGCCTTTATCAGTCAAGCTGCTGAAAGCTGCATGGTTCTCAGGTAAACGCAACAGGGAACGCCAAATAAACATCCTGTGGATGAAATACAAATATACATACAAATAAACCAGTCATGCACACCAGAGCACATTCTATTAACCGTAGTGTATATAGCGGCTTTAGCACAACACTATTTACATTACCTGTATTTTGCTGGGTACTCGCCAAACTCTCTTAGTAACGCTTGTAGTCTTTTCTTGCTTAGGCCATTAGGCAAGTCATTCTACACAAAACAGATGATTAGACATAATCAGGTAATATGTTAGGGTTATTTAAAAACAGAAAATGAAAAGCAATATAAATTTTAATGTGGCCAAAATATAAAAATAGAACCTCTTTGTCATCCAGAGTAGAAACAGAAGTTGGTAAAAGTTTGGATTGGATTCTGCGTCCTGATGTTTTCACAGCGCGCTGACCTGCCCCAGTGTTCACCTTCATTTTCAGACATGATCCATCACTGACGTTAACTTTAGTGACCCGTTTCAGCAAAGGCTGAGGAGGCTGCACAAACAACAACAAATACTGGACTCTGGAAATCGGATTTGAAAATCTATTTTGTTTTTCAAACCACATATAGAGGGATGAAAACTAATTCTGTTCATGTCTTTACAGATGTCTTTAAGTCTAAATGCATACATTTGACACCTAATTACCATCAGTTATTAAAAATGCAGACAGTCTGCCAGTAAAGAACAAAATGGAGATTTTTTTTTACGTTTGTCTGCATTCTGAACATAGACATTGGTGAGCGGTCTAAAAGTATTTCTTGTTATCAATGCTGAAAGCAGTTGTGCTGTTTAATATATGATGAAAACTAGTTTCAATATTTTGAATTATATAAAGAAACATTCTTTTAAATTCTTTTAGCTTATTTAATGTGTCCTTCTAAGTGAAACAACTAACAATTAATGAAAAACTTTCAATGAATAAACATGAAGTAATTTACCTTACTGATTTCTGTGGTAAGACTTCGCACATCATAGATTTTAATAGCTCCACTGTCCATCACTGCTACAATATGGTGACCTTTAGGACAAACAGTAGCAGAGCTGATTGCATCCTCATGGGATCCGATTAAAAAGAGCTGCTTGCATGACTGGATGTTGACAAAGCGCATGATGCCGTCTTGGCTTAAAACACCCAGAGTCTGAAGAGAGAACATTACAATGTGTTTTTTCCACAATAACCTTATAACATGGATCCTAGATGTGAACTTTTCAAATAAGGTTCCTTATAGTTATTAATATTCATTACATAATAGTTATTCTTCTGACAAGAACATAATACATTCCAATAGACTAAGTCCAAAGAGACTGTGTATTGCAAAGTCATGCAGTAGATTCTAAATGAGTATACCAATAAGTACATTTTAAAGCACAATCTTAAAGTTGCAGAGGGATTATTACCTGGTTGGATCCGCCATCAAAACTATCCGGCAGGAAATCCAGATATCTCACTGTCTTGACATTTGAAGGCATCTGAATTACTCTGATGAGCTGCCGACTGTCCAGACACCATAAGTGGACAAGGTTGGAGCGTCCAGCAGCAGCAAGTGTTTTTCCATTTCTACAATGGACCATAGTTATTTCATACAACATGGCATTTTCCAATTCACCGATTTCTAAAATCAAAATGAGTTAAAATCTAGTCCAGTCTTACTGTGTAACAGCAAAAGTCCTGTAGTGAATTCTGGGCCCATCCTGTGGAACAGGCAGTTGATATTTGCAGAAAAGAGTGTCGGTCTCCCAAGCAAAAATGGAGTCGTCGCTAAAGCAACTGAGAATCGTGTTGCTGTGTGGGAGAAAAAGCACCTGCAACAAAGACACAGGAATGAGGGACTGATGCAGAGCTTTTACAGTAACTAGGGATGAGTAAATATGAATTCTTTGATTATAATCAATCTTCAATTTAACAAAAGATATCAATGTTTGAAATCCCCAACATGATTCTTAACCTCCCAGGGCTTGACTCTCAACATATGTGGACAGCACATTTTAGCTCTTAAGTGGCTATTTAAAATACTTTGAACGTTTTATATTTTGTTACAGACATGCAGTGTCATCCTGCAACTGTTTTGCAGCAAATGAAATGTCCCAAACACTATTTTTAACTGTCCAAAATGGGAAAATAATTGTTTCTACTCTCTGATAGTCAAAGCAAGTTAAAAAAAAATCGATCATAAATATGCATTAAACATTTTTAGGAAAAAGTGTTTTATGTAAATTCGGACCACAAGTCCACATATTTGGACATCATTTTTCTCTAAAAGTACATCGTATCAAAAGATGAGACTTAGGTTTTTAGTCTAATTAGGCTCTAATAAGCCCAAATAGCAAAGAGAAACAAAAAATGCATGTAAAAAAACAGCTTGGGCCATAAGAGGTTAATATAGCATGTTTAGGTTCAGTGGATGTAAATGTAATTGTCCTGAAGATGCTGGCATCCTAAGAATTGCTTCATTTAAAGATGCCACACAATGAAAAGCTGGATATACAGTACCTAGGCATAGCTAAATAATTCAGTACATGGAAATGACATACTATGAGGTTCAACTATAATTAATTCCTACACAACACAGACCATAACATTGCACAGGGGATCATTACTATGCATACCCCAGCATTTGATTGGCCACAATATTTCCTAATGACATTACAGCAATGATCATTTTCCTTCCATATTTTTACGTTTATCTAAGCTTATATTAAAATTACTATGTATGTGGTCTTTTATTTTGTAAACAGGAGACAGCGGAAAATTAAAGCCTGTTAATGTATTGTGCATACATTTTGCCAAAATGTGTATTTTTATTTAACTATCATATTTCATCCTCAATTTCCTTTATAAATCTATTTATTACAATAAGATACAACTTATTTTTGTTCTAAGTTGTTTACTTAGAACAAAAATACACTCATTAATAATCATATTTAAATATACACTCTTTTTAGGGCATAACGGTGGCACAGTGGGTATCATGATCACCTCACAGCAAGAAAGTCGCTGGTTCGAGCATCGACTAGGTCAGATGGCATTTCTGTGAGTTTGCATGTTCTCCCCGTGTTCGCGTAGGTTTCCTCAGGGTGCTCCGGTTTCCCCCACAGTCCAAAGACATGCGGTACAGGTGAATTGGGTAAGCTAAATTGTCTGTAGTGTATGTGTGTCAATAAGTGTGTATGGATGTTTCCCGGTGATGAGTTGCAGCTGGTAAGGCATCCGCTGCATAAAACATATGCTGGATAAGTTGGCGGTTCATTCCACTGTGGCAACCCCAGATTAGTAAAGGGACTAAGCCGAAAAGAAAATGAATGAATGACTGAAGGAACGAATGAATCTACTTTTTGTTAAAAGCCTTTCATTTTTCATTTTCAAAACTGTAAATTGTTTTCTTAATTTTTTAAGAAATTTTTCATTTTTAAGAAACCGATTATTCAGGTTTGACCAATAGAACAAATATAAACTCTGCTTTTGAGCACTGCTTGACAAATGAAATATATATAATGTATGTAGGTTTATTTAATTTTAACCATATGGATGAACTGCTATAGCAGTTTTGTATGTATACACTGAAAACTTTTCATATCACTGCTTTTTTAAGCATGTAGTCTATAGGAAAAAAACATTTATTTGTTTAGTCATTTAATTTTCAGAATAAAACAACACTAACCTTTTGTATGCCAACCGACTGACGAACATTGAGCTTCCTCTTTCTCTGGAAGGTGTCGAGGCTCCAGAGCTGCGCGGTGTCAGAAGACGTGCTGATGGCGAAGCTGCCTGAGCTATGGATGGACAAGGAGGAAATGGCACCTTCATGACCCCGCATCCAGCTCACGAGCTGCCTGGTGTCTGCAAACAGGAGATCATGCTGGTTAGAACAGCTCAATCCGAGCATGTCTTTATGAGAAAACTGTACTAATGTGTCTCACCTTTATCAAAGCACTTGATGGAGTAATCTGCCAGAGCAACCAGGAACTCAGTAGTTCTTCTTAAGTTGAAGGCTAAAGCAGTACATGCCTGGCCTGTTTTCTGGACTAGCTTGAATCTGACGAGCGATAATGTGAGAGATATGAAATTGCATGATCAGCAGGTCACCAAATGTATTACAGGGAATGTTCACCCAAAACATATTTACTCGGCCTCCACATTGAGGTAAAGTTGATTTTATATTCACACATTCAGAATTTGTTCCTAATAATATAATTTTTAAAAGTACTCTGCTTATACTAAATAGTGAAATCATATTTACTGCCAATGACTCTCAAAGCATAACATTGTTCAGTCAAATAAATAGTGCTCATGTTGTTTTGAAGTCACACTTACAGTATATGTGATTTTAGACCGAATATTCAAAGTACCATGGTAAACAATATAGGGAGCATGCCACAAGTTGTCACTGAACGAATGTGCTAATATAAAACCAACTTTACTTCAACGTCCACTTGATATTTTGAAGAATGTTGGAAACCAATATCCATTAATTTTTTCCTATTAAGGATGCAATGACTACTGCTTTCAAACATTCTTCTAAATATCTTCTTTATGTAAGTAAATGTTCATTTCTGGGGTGAACTTTCTCTTTAACATGGGAAATATAATCAATACCTGTTCCTGCTGATGTCAAATACATATATATTGCCATGATGATCACCACCAAGAAACGACTCTCCAGTGGTGTCGAAAGCCACATGCAGGAATCGAACCGTCTTGGTTTGACGAGCAGACGCGTTGCGGATCACAGTGGCCAGAACGCTGGAAAATACATACATAGATAACGTTACATACATAAGTTACCCCATTGAGTCTAATCTCATTGCACGTTTGCTCCGAGCCTATTATGGCACACTTACCCGTTTTTTGATACTAATTTTCGGTGCCATATTTTCCCGTCTTCTCTGGGCCCGATATCTGTAACTTGCATGTTTGTTTAACGTTAGCATGGACTGAGATTCTCCAGCAAACCTTAACGTTACTCCCGCCTCACACGCACATCGCAGCGGGAAATTTAACTTTCAGAGATTCACTAATAACTCACTGTCATGCTTGTTGTTAAACCTTACTCTCACGTCGAGAATAATTATATTAATAATACGTGTTTATGTTAGAAGTTAGGTTTAAAATAAAGAAAGAACCAAGCAGCAAGACAAGTTTCAGTTATGGGAAGTGACGCATGTAAACAACAATTGCTGGAAATTGAATTATGGGTATTGAAGTTGTTTTAAAGAAATGTCACGTGACCCTACGTGGAAAGAAAAATAAAGGCAAGGCTTGTAATCAAATTACACATTTAATTGCAGAAATCTGATTTTATGGTGATTATAACCCCCAATCTGAAACGTACATTCCTAATTGTATTTTAAAATACATTGATTACAAGATAAAATATCTGCACTTAAATTGCCAGTAAAAAGCAAAAAGGCAATCAATTGCTGTAACGTTGTAAGAAAAAAAGTGTTTTTGAAAAAAAAGTTGATTATTTTGAGCATATAAACTTGCATGAAAAGTCAGAATTATTGAAAATCCAAATTACAGGAAACTTAGCAATAGTGAGACTAAATAAAGCCTAGATTGTTAAATTGGAGAAATCTTATTCTTAAAGTAAATGGCAATAAGAAATAAAATTATTAATTCCAATAAAGAATCTGTTTTTAAAAGTGTGCTCTAAAATAAATCAGCTACTCCGCAGAAAAAGACATTTCATATTTTTATAAAGTAACACAATACATTCAGACAAAAGGTCTGCCATTTCTTTCTCAGGCTAAAAGCATATGTATTTTGACGGAAGACTATAAATACTTTTATGTTTTAGCTATTTTTGTCCTACTTAAGCTGGGAAAGTATGTTGACTACTTTAATTTCAGTTAAAGTTTTTACTTCAAAATCACAACTGGACGCAGGTTTTTCTCAAAATAAAAACGTGACTGTTTTATTCATAAAAATAACATTTTCCCATGAAAAAAGGTGAATCTACCACTATTCTTACAGGAATACACAGAAAAATTATAACGGAATAACGTTTAATACATCATAAGAACAGATATTGTTAGAGTGAACAGGGGCAGATTTAACCAATATGGTAAGTGGCCGCTTAGGGCTCCAAGAAATCTGAGGGCCCCCAAATACCCTGAAGTATAAAGGATACCTATAAATTATGTATAACATTGTTTTCTGTCATATTTTGTATGGTGGGGGTCTAAAATTATTAATTTAAATGTAATTATTACATCTGCGAGTTCAATCTTGGAGCAATCCTGCAGTCAAATCAGTAAAGATTTAGCTTTAAAAAACGAAATGGTTCATTTATTATTATTTAGGGGTTTTCACTTTCATTGGGATAGAACAGTAGAGATTTTACAGACAGGAAAGTGTGGGGAGCAGAGATAGGGGAAGGATCGGCAATGGACCTCAAGCCGGGAATTGAACTCGGGTCACCATGAGCACCTTGGTTCTATGTTGTCGACGCACTAACCACTAGGCTATTGGCGCAGACATTTATTAGCTTTAGTTGTGAATTCATCTTAAGAAAACAAATCATTTCAAAAGTTCGACAAGGTGCTTTACATGTAATTATTATTTCGCATTAAGATAAAATGTAAAAAATGAAATCAAATGAAATAAGAAAAAAAAAACAGCAAAATATTTAAAACCAAAAAAAAAAAATACACCAAAAAATACAAAAAGTTACAAAAAATACAATAAAGTACAAAAAAAAAAGTTGCATTTTAAAACTTTTAGGCCCCATGGCAACATACACAGCATCTATTCTTACAGAGATCTTATAAAAAGACTACATAATACTACATTATTACAATGTCAGCCAGCATCCTTTCAGATATTTCAGCAAAAACAATAAACAGCTGTACCCATTAAAACATGAGAAACATAGTTCAGTTCTGTATCAATCAGGAAAGACAGTATTAGCTTATAGCACAGAAGTGTAAAATAATGTCTAGCTCTGCTTGAGCACCAAAGCATCGGTCATATGAAGGCATGTTAAATATATCCTTCCAGTGTACAATCATAGGTCAAGCTGAATTTCCCCTGATCACCATTTCACACCTTTTAACTGATCATGTCAGCCTCAGTCTCTGTATCCTCCTCAACATCTGAGTCACAGCTCTCTGTGACCGTCATGCTGTTGTGGTCCCCAATAATGACATGTTCCATGTTGGATTTCTCCACGTGAATGATGCTGCTGCCACTTATTGTGTCCTGCGGTGGGATCAGCTGATCATGGCTCAGAGGGTCTGCCGTTTCTTCCTCTGTTTTTAAAAAATAAATAAATAAATAAATAAAACTGCATTAACGTATGAAGTAGTGCACTTAGTGATCTTTTTTTGATATCTAAAATTATACTACATGACTAATCCATGTGGAAAAAATAATAAAAAGTACACCGAATAAATCTACAAATTGCAGAAACATGTTACATATGCAATTAATGCACAAATAATGAAAATATGTTGCTTAATTATCAATTAATTACCATTATTTAGCTTACATGTATAAAATACAATGTTTCCTCTTACCGCTGATTGCATCATTCTGAGGAAGCAGAGCATGCTGGTCACAGGCAATGCATTGGTTATTGTTGTTCCCAATAATGCAGTTGCTCAGGGAAGAGTTTTGTATGTTTATAATATAAGGTGTAAATTGCACTTTATCTGTAACGAGAAGACCAACAAAACACACACATCATTATTAGCAACCACAAAACACACTAAAGGATGTGGGAGAGCAAAACAATGTGCCTAGTTATTTTGAGCAGTGGGCTATAAGGTAAAGAACATGAAGTAAGTGTATTTATTAACCCTAAAGAGGAAGTGCTAAATGAACCCTGACACTTCCTAAAACAGGACCAAGAAAAAAAAAGTGCATTGCATATGATGCAATATATGCAAATATGTTTACCTGAGAGAGGAATTTCCTCTAAATGTTGATGACTCTCGTCATTAAAGCGTGCTGGATGACAACAAATGCATGAAGAAAAAAATGAGTAAACAAGTCAAACAGCAACAGAGATCTTTTGTCAAGGGAATACAGACTAACCGGGAAATCCGGTGACTTTTTCATACAATGCTGGGTCACAAATTCCGAGGCAACTGAGGAAAGAGTTGCACGCGTTTTGTCCTTTTTTAATAACAATCTGTATCAGTCTGGAGGCTTTCTGCATGTCCGTGGACTGAGATGTAATAACCTGTTCTTCATGTTTGGTGATTTTGTTGGATCGGCACAAACAGCAGGACATCTTCTGAACTAAAGGCCCAGTCATACACTTACTGAGGAAGCCCAAATATCGCTGTAAAAGCTTTTCTGTAGAAAAAGAAAATAAGGAACAGAGTTTAAAACAAAAGAAAATTAAGGCAACTGTTTAGATCAAATAAATTTGATGCATAATATATGTGCGTTTGATGCTCAAATGCTCTGACCATAATATGTTAGAAAAAAAGGGCATCACTTAGGATTAAAAATATATGAGCAATTCCATGCAAATGTCAACCTTGCAATAATAACCAAAATAGTGAAACCCTTTCTAGGTTTGTTGTGTAGGCTTGTATTTTACAGTACTGCGAAAATACTCTAAAGTGTCTCTGTCAATGTTTTCAAACTATTATATTTGATTTACCAAAGTCACACAAGTGCCAATTTCACATCTGTCACATCCATAACCAAGCTTTTTCCTCATAATTATATATAAAAAGGTCAAATGAAAAAAAAACAATCATGTTTGTTCTATAGAGAGCCGACTCTTATCCTTTTGATAAGCATTGTTTCTTTGGGGTTGTGCAGTTTAATTCACAGAATTTCTACAAGTGTGTTGTATGCTGCAACCTTGCATACTTTTTTGGTCACATCCATAATGCATGTTTTTTTTCCTTGTTTAAAATATATAAATGTTTACAGATTGATGTTTTTTTAATCCGATAACTCTGTGCTTAGTCGCTATTGAAAATATAAACCGATGTTTCAATATAATGTTAACATATACTTTCTCTGTGAATTTATATTTTGAGTTTTTACTGCAAATGTCACATCCATAACGCTGGAACAGATCATATTATGAATATGAAACATCTTGGCATTTTCTATCAGTCTAAAAAAATGCCAAAAGGTGGGCTTGGAAAAAAAACAGCAGATAAAATTTTTTGTAATTTAAAAAAATAAAGCTTCTTTATATGTTTTTGTAATATTTAAACTGCATCTTTGATTAAAAAAAATGCTTAAAATTAAATTAGGCTAAATGTTACATATTTTTAAATGTGCTCCATTGTGAATAATACACCTTTACTGTATTCTTTGTTAACAAACAGGACATAACGATGTGTTCCGCTTCCTTATTATCACAAACAAACAACAACAACAACAACAACAAAGAGTAACAAAAAGTGATTGGTCAAACAAGTGGTTTATCAGTTCAAAACTTACCAGGAGATAAAACAACCGTGCCGTCCATCTATTAACAATCATCAATAATGCCAACGATGCCAACACGTCAACTGAAAGCGTTTTTTTTTTTATGGCATATGAAAACGAAACACCCCTCAAATAAGTTACGTAGGCTTCACGCGCATGCGCGTTGAGAATGTAAATTCCAGAATGAATTTCCCCATGTTTATTGAGTCATTCTGGCTGACCGTTACCGCAACCTTTAATATGTGAATAATAACAACAACATATCAGAAAAAACGTTTTAAATATGTGCTTATCGTTACATTTATTGGCACTACATATTTTATATTTTAAAGCACGTCTTTTATCGAATGAAATGTGAGTTTATTATAATCTTTTAAATACAGACGAACGTTTGAACGAATTACATCTTATTTACTTACTATAACATCGCCTTTGCACGTTTGTAGCGCATCACTGATGAATCAAGCCCTCTCCAAGCGTCAGAGGCTCAAAGCTCGATCTCTATTGGCTCTGATGGCAGTTGCTTTAGGGAATGGGAGGATCCGCTGCACTTGATGAGATGAGGAGCATCTCAGAGCCGGTAAAATGGGAGCAGAGCTTGAAAATATAAGTGTATGAGATGTACAGTCCACAGTTGTCTGGAGGCACGTATAAACTGTGGCAAGCATGAAGATTTGGAGCACGGAACACATATTCAGGTAGGCAAACCCGCGTTTAGGATGAGTTCAGCGCGCGCGTGCACAGATTCCAGCATCCTCTGTCATTGCATCCCGTTTCATTTAAGCTCTTGCAACGAGAAACAGTCACCTGATTTATTTAGAATTTTTTTATATGCTTAACTATTACGTTATATATGCTTGTAGATGACTCATTTTTCAACAATAGGGGTGTACAGCATTTATTTGGGCCTAGCCGGTTGCCTTTCTGTCACGTCTCTGCGCAGTGCACGACTGCTACTCATCATCACGCCTTTTAAAGAGATAGTTCAACACCTAACCCTCAAAAAAACTCACCATGTACTAATCCTCAAGTGGATTTGAAGAATTTTGAATCAGTTAGCTTTCACACACATAGTACTCGTAAAAACAAACACTATAGCAAACATTGGCTACCAGTTCTCAATAATCATGATGATATCTTCTTTTGTGTTCAACAGAAGAAAGAAATCTAAACAGGTTTGTGACCAAAGGGTGAGTAAGGATGACAGAATATCTGTCTGAAACAAGTGGAACACACTCAATTGTGTAATCTAGGTTTTAACACAAAGTTGTGTAAAATTATTCAGTATTTTTTCCTTTTGAGAGTGATTAATTTAAAAACTGATGACAATATGAGGTAGGGCTGGGCCAACAAACGATATTATATCGTATCACGATAAAATTTATCTCAATAACAATGATAAGCTCTGGACTTTTTTACTCTATATTGATCTACAAGACGAAAATGTTATGCCATTTGATGTACCCTCTGGAGGCATTAACATCTTATATCGAAATATATATTGCTGTCGTTCAATATGGAAAATACTAATCGAGATTGCATTTTTGCCATATCGCCCAGCCCTAATATGATATTAAAAACAGCATTGTTTGCAGGTCTCTCAGCCTGATAAGAGTGTTTTTTGACTGACATGAACTAAATCAGCAGACATGAACACTGTAAACAAGCTAAGATCAATTTAAATCAGTTAAAACATCAAATCAACAACTCAGTGTTTTTTAATCAGCAGCATTGATTACAACACCCAAACAGCATTGTGCAAATCCAATATAGTTCATAGTTTCCATTTTCTTTTTTTAAATCTTCAATCAAAAATTATTCATTATAAGGAAATAATTATTTTAGGAAATGTGATTTTTTTTTCTGAAAGTAGCTGCACTGCAGTTATTTGACAATTACATTTGTTATTAGATACTATGTAAGCTGTTTGATGAAACACAACTGGTTTGCTGGTCTCTCTAACTAAACCAGCTGACAAAATTGCCTTAAACTAAGAAACTATTCCAAAAAACTATCAATCTAGTGTCAATATTTTAAACTGAATTTGTCACAATCCTAAAACAGAGACAACTGCATTTTCAGTATTTCTCATTTCTTACTTAAAAACAATAATTAAAATTAATAAATCAAACAAACCTTTATTTTAAGGACCCAGTCTCTCCTGTAACAGATGTGATGCTCGCTGTTGATAATAAGATCACATGGGCAAAGTTCTTCCTGCTTATAATGAATTTAGATTTCCCTCGATTGTGGTTTGCGTATGAGGTCATTGACCGTATATCGAGATCATTGTCAGTATATGGATGTTCCTCATGAGCTACTGTAAGCTGTTGTCATCAGCTTCTGCCTATATTTACACAGCTACCCCTGGGAGACTGTGATCAAAGCGGCTATGAGGAAGTATCCCAATCCAATGAACCCAAGTGTCGTTGGCGTGGATGTGCTTGATAGGAACCTGGACACACATGGACGTCTGCACAGCCATCGGCTCCTCAGCACAGAGTGGGGTCTTCCAGGGGTCGTCAAAGCGGTTAGATGATAAGCTTTAATAAATGTATTGCTTTCATGTCTATAAAATGTGGTATTAAAGGTAAATGTTTTACCAATAATGTGCATCATACACTGAAAAAAATGATTTAAAGATGATTTCTTGGATTTATTCAATTTGTTTAAGTTATGTGGTTGTAAACAATTTATTTGGGCTGAATTTAAACAAATTAAGTTTACTCAATTTAGTTTGTTTGTTTAAATTTAGCCCTTATTAATTGTTTGCAACAATTTCGCAGACATAATTCTTTTCAGTGTAATATCCCAGCAGACACACAACATCATAAGATGTTAAAATTAGGTTAGATTTAGGTCCCCAGCGTCTAAGGACAATGTTAATCTGACATCTAATAACAACATGAAATGACGTTGATATTTGGTTGATTTTAGGTTGTGTCGGAGAGTGATCAAAAAACCAACCATCATATTGACGTCAAATACTGACATTTATTTGTCAGGTATGGCAACCAAATCCACCATCTGATAGACTTCATAGTGGTAACTACACAACATCAAGCTGTAACATCATTAGACATTGATATTTTTTTGTTTTTAGGTTGCGTTGGAAGGTAACCAAAAAGCAACATCTGTCCGACGTTGGACATTGACGTAGGCCTGACGTTGGGTTCTGACATCAACCCGATTTTCATTTCCAAACAAAATGCAACGTCTAAAACTGAACTACACTGTTCCAATTTACTATGACCTTTTATGTGAAGCTGCTTTGACACAATCTACATTGTTTAAGCGCTATACAAGTAAAGGTGAATTGAATTGAATTGAACGTCCTGTTGACGTCCTGTGCCTGCTGGGATATATAAACTCACTATTCTCACTTTGCTAGTACAAGATTAAACTCCCATTTTTCCGAACTGCCTTAATTCTGTATGGCACATTAATCTGGTACTAAGTGGCCTAAAGTGTGCCAACAAAATTTCCGCACTTCATTACACAGTGATACAGGACAGGAGGGATCCATGCTTTCAAGTTCTTTAGTCAAATAATCTAAATGTTACAGCTGAGGCTGATCAGACCAGATTTATCCTATTTCCTATTGTTCATTTTTGGTCCTAAATGCACTGACTTGCTGCTCTGTGATTGGCTGATTAGATATTTACATTATTACCACTGGTTGTGTAACTAATGAAGTGTATAAAGTGTATATTAAAACTAAACCTAATAAATAAAGTTAGTTTTAGCAATATTAGCATGCATTGTTCACAACATTGTTTAATAAAATTTTGTTTTATGGCATCCTTTTATAGTTTACCAAAACATAATTATATAAATAAATCAACAACATATACGTTAGGGCTGCACAATATATCGTTTAAGCATCGATATCGCAATGTGATCATTCGCAATAGTCACATCGCTAGTATATGCAATGTTGAGTCTGGATTATAATTTATCATTTCGCAAGTGTTTTTTGATGCCTGTGACTGTATGAAGATTTTAAAAGCAGTCAGGCATAAGAAAGTGTACTGTTTGCAACTTTGAAAAATGAACTGATTAATTTGTTTCTCTATCTCTCTAAACAAAACTCCTACTTAAGCACTAAAAGCACAAATAAGTTGTTTTAAATAAATAGCACTTCTCGTATGTATTGTCTCTTGTTGTTGAATCGCTGAATACCTTCTCAATTGTAAGTCGCTTTGGACAAAAGCATCTGCTAAATGACTAAATGTAAATGTGATGTAATTGAATTAAACTGTTTATAAAACGAAGACTATGCAGTATTATTTTACATTTAATTATTCAATTACTGTATACCTGAATATATTTAAACTCTTTGGAAAACAATAAAACGCTGTTTATTTAATTTTCATATTTTTCTTTATTGAATTTGTGCTTGTTCATTATATTTTATACACCCCCCCCTAACAAATCTTCCCAATCAATCTAAAATGATAAACTCTTTACAAACATTTATTTAACACATCTAGTGAAATTGTATATATATATTGCAATATATATCGCAGAATAAAAAAATATTGCAATGTGTAATTTTTCCAATATTGTGCAGTCCTAATGTACGTATACTCTACAGTAAGGGTTAGGATTAGTTTGATTTAGACTTAATAATTTAGCAAAATCTACTGTTGTTACTACAGTAAGTACAAATAACATTAAACAAAAAACACTGTAAAATAAAGCGAAGGCCTCATTTCTATTTTCTTATATATAATTTAAAAGTACTTCTACATTTTATTTTAAGATACACTCTCAGAAATAAAGGTACTCAAGCTGTCACTGTGGTGGTACCTTTTTAAAAGGTACGCATTTGTACTTAAAGGGTCCATACTCGTACCTCAAAAGTATATATTAGTACCTAAACATTTTAAGAGGAACATATTTGTACTTTTTAGGTGCTAATATGTACCCCTGAGGTATTAATATGGACCTTTTAGGAACAAATTTGTACCTTTTGAAAAGGTACCACCCCAGTGACAGCTCGTGTACCTTTATTTCTGAGAGTATACAATTCTCACTATTAACATTTTTATAACAACATTATTAACACTAACTATTAACTAAGACATTTAGCTCAATAAACTACTATTTTGCTGCTTATTAATAGATGGGTTTAGGTATTGGGTAGGAGTAGGGATGTAGAATAAGATCATATTTTATAACTATTATTAAACAGTTAATAACATAATCATAATAATAACAATAATAGCATAATCGACATGTAATAATCCTGTAGTTAGTAGTGGGAATTGGTACATGAAATAAAGTGTTTCCAAATTTTCATTCTAAACATTCTAATGGTGTTAAAAGTCTTATTTGTTGACTTTCATCTACCTGGTTCTTAAAAAAGCGTTCTGGTCATGCACCACTTACAAGCAATATAAGAATAACAAGATCTTGAATCTTTTCTTTTCTTTTCATAGATTTTAGGGACAAGCCGAACCGTCACGTATGTAAAAGAACATTCTATTGTGGACCCCGAAGAAAAAAAAATGGAGCTTTGCTCAACAAACGTGAGTGTTTGCTTAGCTATTGACAACTGCTTGTTATTGAAAAACAAATCTATATTGTTTAATTACCAGAAAGTACTTCATTTTAAACTGTACTAAATACATTTCTTTCCCCTTCAGATAACATTAACCAATTTAATATCTGTTGATGAAAGGCTTGTCTACAGACCTCATCCAGACAATCCAGAAGTGTAAGTAAATGATCATTTCATTACATTTATACAAATGCACATCGAGTATAGTGGCTTAAACTGGCACCAAGCCTAAGGCAAATTGATATGTCACTCTTCATTCAAACATATATAGATTATTTAAAGCATTTTGCATAGTTGTGATTGGAGATTGTATAACTTTAGTATTTAAGTATCTTTTCCCCTGTCTAATATATTATGTTTTGATGGTTTAATTAAAATTGTCCTATCAATAAAGGCAAATTTGCTCATTACTTTTGGCCACTACTGTAAAGCCAACATATAATATATTAATAAGTTCAATACCACATTGAAGTGATGTTTGTTGTATTGTTTCAGCACTGTATTAACCCAGGAAGCAATCATCACGGTGAAGGGAGTCAGTCTGAGCAGCTACCTTGAAGGACTGATGGCTCTAACCATGTCAGCCAATGCAAGAAAGGTAGACCGCTGTTTTACTGGCAATTTTGTTTTCCAGTAAGATTGTAAAATTGACAAGAGTACTGTAAATCATTAACCACAATTAAGCTAAAAAACTTGACCAAATGTTTATTTCTTGTAGCACTGTTTACTGTAATAATATCAGGCACTGAAATAAAACCTGAGTCAATTCTTTTAATTTAAGGGTTCCCACGGGCCTTGGAATTTCATAGACTTTTAAAAGAATTATTCCACACACTGAAAGACAAGACGTCTCTTTTAATATATTTTTGTCCAAGTCATGAAATATCAGTTGTTTTTCATTTGTGGTTTTAGATATTACTTTTCATTTATCAAAATATAATTATTCTATACCATAACTTTGGTTATGGTTAGGCTATTTTTTTTTCAGATGCATTGTATTGCCACCTTTCATGCTCATCAACTGGCATTTACTGAATGCCGATAGGAATGTTATCACTCAATTGAAATGGTGTTATCAGTGGTTATCAGTTGTTAGAAATGGGTCAGTAGGGGCTTTATGCGCATCTATCCACATGGTTGCGACCAGAATTTAACGAAAATTATTTATTAAATTTCCCATTAATTGTATTTTATTAACGTCTACCCCTACCCTAAACCCAACCGTCACAGTAATGTTAAAACAGATCTGGATCTGGAGTCTTAGTACTCTATTAGTATAGCTGATTAACCATGTGAATGCATGATAACAGCGTACTGAACCTACCAGTAAGCACAGAAGGCCCCTACTGGCCCATATCTATCAGCTGATAACCACTGATAACGCCCATTCAATCGCGTAATAACATTTGAAGAGGGTGTCACCAGACTGTACCTGTTAATTAAGGCTAACAGGTCAGGATAATATACATTTTAGTAGCTTTGGCTTCAGAATGACCACTTCAAAGGATGAGTGTTAAAAAAACATTACAGAAAAATTAAATATAAAGTTTGCAAGACTACAGTTGTTCTCATAGTGGCTAATAAAGTCTTGCAAATTAATAATAAAGCTAAAATAATTTTAATATTATGCGAAACACAACAGTGGCCTGTTTATTATCAGTCATGAAAATTCAGCTTTTTAGTCTGTGTAAGTGAGGGAAAACTCAGGAAATGTAATATTTGGCTTGAACCCTGGAATTTGTGGAAAAATGATTGACACCCAACCCAGCAAGCATTTTTTGTTTATAATAGATGTCGAATAGATGTCTAATACAGTGTTTCCCAACCCTATTCCTGGAGGCACACCAACAGTACACATTTTCAACCTCTCCCTAATTAAACACACCTGAATCAACTTATCATAACATCAGAAGAGACTCCAACACATGAAGTTAATGGGTCAGAAAAGGGAGACATCCAAAATATGTACTGTTAGTGTCCCTCCAGGAACAGGGTTGGGAAACACTGGTCTAATAGACATCTAAACATAGTTGTCTTGGTTAAAACGAGGCTAAATTTGGGCTGTCAGTGAAAATCTAATAGACGTCTAAGAAAAGGCCAAAATTAGACTAGTCATCAAATAAACAAATGAATGACTGCACATGTAAAGTCTGTCTAATCTGTCTATTTAATGACTAGTATAGTTTTGGGCTATTCCTAAATGTCTATTAGATTTTCACTGAAAACCCAAATTTAGCCTTGTTTTAGCCAAGCTGTCTACGTTTAGATGTCTATTAGACGTCTCTTAAACACAGAATTGTTTGCTGGGAGTCACTTAGGCTCAAATATCATATCTCAAATCTCTTGAAAAATTGTTGCTACCAATCAATAACACAATTAGTATTCATTAGTATTAGTGAAGGAATTCCCAGCAAGCCTTTTATATGTGTGTTTGTTTAAAAGACATCTAATGAACATCCAAACACAGGCGTCTTTGCTAAAACAAGGCTGAAATCGAATAGATGTCTACCAACAGTCCATATATAGACCAGTCATCAAACAGACAGGAACTAATGAATGCACATGTGTGGTCTGTTTGATGACTAGTCTATTGTTAGATGTCTATTACGTCTGTTTCACACATAATCCATCTGCAGAGCGTTATGCAGTACGTATGCATGCTGTTCTTCTGTATGATGACACTCCACAGCAGTGCAGAAACAGGATTTGGACATCTACTAGACGTCTTTTAATCATAAAATACATTGCTGGGTTCTCACTGCATGGTGTGGTTGTTCATATTGTAAATCTGACCAAATATTTCCAGAATATCCCTCTAGACGTCATGCTGTGTCATGTGCTCACTTCATACACTACAAATTCTTGATGAAAGCTGGCTACTTTCACCTTAAATGGGAACTCAGTAGTTCCTGTTTTCCTGATGACACAATCGGAGAAGGACCATAAAAAAGCAACAGATATGACATGGTTTTGCCCTTATCTAGCAAACCTGGATCTTTTGCTGTTTGTTGTAGATGTGAGGTAGTTTTAGTTTATATTTTCATGAATAATTGTACGTCTCTATATATGAGGATGTAGGAAGTGTTATACTGTAAGCATCACACAACCCTCTGAATAAAAGATGAACTTTGTTTGTCACAGGGATGGGATGCCATTGAATGGATCATTCAGAACTCTGAAAGGGAGAAATGTCCTTTTGTGTGACCTGTATTGAACAGGTAAGACTTCATCTAGCATCTGTTTTTGGAGGCCACAAACCAGTGGTTGACTTTGTCATATGGATTAGAACTATATGTTTCTTAATAAATTGTAGCATATAGCAAAGCATAAATCAAATAGAAATATAGAGATATACACTACATACATACATATGTATTTATGTATGTATATATATATGTATGTATGTATGTATGTATGTATGTATATATGTATGTATGTATGTATGTATATATGTATGTATGTATATATGTATGTATATATGTATGTATACAGTATATGTATGTATGTATGTATGTATGTATGTATGTATGTATGTATATATGTATGTATATATGTATGTATACAGTATATGTATGTATGTATGTATATATGTATGTATATATGTATGTATACAGTATATGTATGTATGTATGTATGTATATATGTATGTATGTATGTATGTATACAGTATATGTATGTATGTATGTATGTATATATGTATGTATGTATGTATGTATGTATGTATGTATGTATGTATGTATGTATGTATGTATGTATGTATGTATGTATGCATGTATTTATTTATTTATTTATGTATTTATGTATTTATTGTTTGTATTTATTGTTTAAGGGTTTCCACAGGCTCTTAAAATGTCTTAAATTTCAAAAGTAAAATTTCAGGCCTCAAAAAGTCTTAAAGTTAGTGAAATGTTTTGTTGTAGGTCTTAAATAGCTTTAAATGGTTCTTAATTTTTCTATGTTCTAGTAAATCGGTATTCCATCTGCCCAATCACAACAATCCATCTCAGTTAAACTTTTATTTATTAACTGAATTTACCAATATGGTTTCATTTTCTCCTTTACAAAACAATTTGTTTTAATCTTTTTTGTTTTTTTATTTTTTTATAACAACCCTGATTGTTGACCTAATGTTGTGCATACATTTAGTTTATTATAGTTTTTTGTTTGTTTTTTGTCAAGAAAGAAAAGTTATGTTGGAGGAAAGTATATGTATACAATTAGGGTTTGCTTGTTTTGAGACATTATTTAAAATATATGGCTCGGAAATAACTTTTTTGTTTTGCTTTGATGGGACAAGAATAAATCTTTTCCACTGGCCCAATCTGGCCATTTGAAAAATCCTTAGCATTTAGCCCTGTACAGTTTAAGTCTGAAATTTCTTTCATAATGGTCTTAAAATGTCTTAAATTTGACTTGTTGAAACCTACAGAAATCTTGTTTTTATGATAAAAGTTAATGCAACTCTTATCTCACGGAATTCAGTGATAATTATAGCAGTTGTGAAGATAATATTATTTAGACAATTCTGATTTTTTTTAAATTCCGACTTTAATCTTCTTAATTCTGACTTTATTCTTCTTAAAGGTGCTGTATGTAAGTTTTTGACTCTTCTAAATCATAAAAACACCAGAATATGTTTGCAGATATTTAAGAAACATGCCAAGGGAACATTCTTGTTTATCTGAAAAACAATGCGCAAGTCGGATATTCTGCTTTGAAAATGTGTGTTACGTGCCAGAACGGCTGTCTTTGTTTTGGTTCTTTTAATTTGGCTGTTTGCACCAGACACAGCACAACAGAAATTTAAATACAGCCATTCAGAAGCACAGAATACGCACTCACTCACGAAATGCTAAGGTTTATAGTGTAATTAATACATAATAAATCTCTTTAACATTATTAAATGTACATGCTGAATCACTGATATGTGTTGGCTTGCACTGAGTCACAGATCCAAAGTTCAATTTCAAACAGTTTACTTTATTTTCAAGATCTGAGGTGAACTATATGCTGCTGCTTTCAGTGTATGGCAATAAATGTCATGTAAAATGACATTCAACTCACATTATTAGCATTTAACACTGAATAAAGCACATGAGGGTTACCTCAGGGGATCATTGTCAGTTTTCTGCTGTTCAGCTGTGAGAAATAGAAGCTGTTTCTAATATATAAATTCGAAGTGTTGGTTACAACAAAAAAAGAGTATTCCTTCTATCCCGTGTCATTGCTTTTCATATAGAACATGATTTAAATCAGCCTTTAGGCTCGATAGTCAAACTCGCTCCTATTGGTCATCAATCTGGCAACCTGTGCTTGCGTTTGTTTTGATCCAGGAATGCAGTACCTAGTTCAACCACTGGGTGTCAAACTTACAAACCGCACCTTTAATTCGGACTTTATTCTTTTAAATTCTGATTTATTCTTTTCAACTCTGACTTTTCTGACAATTCTGACTTTTTCCTGGTAATTCTGACTTTGTATATCTCTGATTTGCAACTTTATTTATTTTAACTCAACTTTATTTCTTACAATTCTATACAATTCTATTTTCTAAAAATTATTTTTGAAAATTCTGACTTTATTTCTGGCAATTATGGCTTCATTTCTCAACTTTGTCACAATTCTGACTTGATTTCTTACTATTCCGAATTTATTTTTTAAAACAATTCTGACTGTTTCTGAAAATACAGTATCTCTCATTTGCAACTTTATTTCAACTTGACTATATTTTAGACAATTCTGACTTCATATACGTTATCTCAAAATGTATTTCTCACAAATTAACTTTCAGACAATTCTGACTTAAATTGCTTGCTTTTTTCAGTGTTGTAAAATATTTCTGGCTATCATTTTTATAATATACATATACTATTATATGTATTACCTTCCTTTAAATGTCTGTTTTGTTTGTGCTTTCAAAGCCCATAAATGAGGAACTCATGATCCGCAGCAGCTCTGGAAGCACATCTGACTTCACCCAACTCTCTTTCTGTTGATGTTTACCTTTGAAGGTAGTCCAGTTGTTTCTGCATGCCATTGGGTTCAAGACCTCATGAAGTTGCACTATTACAGACAAAACCATAAAGAGTTTTGAATGTCGCTACAAAATGTAAAATGCAAATGCACTGCTCTGACTACCTCTTATTTTAGTTCTTTTAATGTCATAACAGAGGTCCTGGTACCAGTTGGATGTTTATTTGTAATCGAGTGATTTTAAATTCAAAACATGAAAAAATGAACAATTGTAATTATTTGATTATGTCATGAAAGGGAAAATGATTTCATCTTTGTTGTTTATTAATTTCAAGCCTGCATGGGTAGTCTTAACGTGTATTTAAGATGAAGTCTAATTAAAATGTGTAGAATAGGTCAAAAAGTAGAGTTTATTTTGAAGGAAAGTGCTATATTTAAAAGTGGCTCGTTATGCTGCTTTATAATTGACACGTTTAATAAGATTTCAGCTCGTTTGTGAGTCGTTTAGTTTGTTTAGTAGAGAGATATGGGCTAATGCTTATTTATGGTTTAGGCTAAAAATGTAGTTTATTAATTTATTTTATTAATGTTTGCTTTATTTTTGTGAGGAAAGTTACAAAGCTTATGTTAAATTATCAATTGTATTTTATTTTCAGTTTAATGTATCAAATTCACATTTGTTTTACGTTTGTAAATTGTATGATATTGAAAAAATTGTAGTTAAAAGCTTTCTAGCAAACAGCTTTTAAGATCTTATGGAGCCCCCTATTGGCAAGACGATTTATATATAGATATATACACACACTACAAGTGAAACATTTGCGGTCAGTAGGATTTTAAAATGTTTTAAAATAAGCTCACCAAGGCTGCATTTTTTCATCAAAAACACAGAACAAATTGTAAAAATATATAAAATATCTAAAATAACTGGTCAATAGTAGTTTATCATTTAATTTAATCATTTATTCCAGTGATTTTTAAAGATGAATTTTCAGCTTCATTACCTTCATTACTCCAGTCTTCAGAGTCACATGATCCTTCACTCTAATATTAATTATTATTATTGTTATTATTTTTAATAATGGTAACAGTAATAAAAGCAATAATAACTGGATTAATAATTTCATTTAAAACTACATGCAGTTATTGTTTTAATATTCAACAATTGTTTTACATTTAATATAAAATTACATTTAATATTTTACTTGATGAACAAAATAATTTTCTCAAAAAAAAAAAAAAACTGCCACAAACTTTTGACCGGTAGTGTAAATAATAAAAATATTTATATATACATTTAAAAAAAAACTATTAAATATTACACTTAAAAGCTGAAGTGGGCAGACTTACTGTACTTTTGTGTTATAGTTTTCTTTGTTTACAATATTTATTTACCGATGTAAAGAGAATGACTTCCATTTTGAATTTATTTGAAATATTAAAAAAAATGTTAATTGCATAAAATTGTGTGAAATGTACTGAAATGGACATCAGTGTCACTGTTCATTTTCACTTGTCATATACTTAGATAATAGCCTACTAACATTGTGAAATCTAAAGCAGAAAGTCTCCACAGCTTTAATGAATGCTCCATTAGTGCTGCATGTTGTTACATTTTCTCACTTAACTGGGGAATTTGAATGCATTTATTTATTTTTTCTTGTCAAGGGGGCTAAAGGTCATGAATAACACATACTAATAAATAAATAAATCTTTTATATGTTCTTTTATTAACATCCCAAACCCTGATTACTTCTCCAATGTGGAGGATGTGGATTTTATTGCTTTTCAAGAAATAAAATGTGCAGGACTTGCTAAACATTCATTTTTCTTCGACTGAGTCCCTTTATTCATCAGTCCCTTTTATTCACAGAGGATGCCCTTCCAGCTACAACCCAGCACTAGGAAACACCCATACATTCTCATTCACACATATAAACTAGCACATCTTTGGACTGTGGGAGGAAACCCACGCGAACACGGGGAGAACATGCAAACTCAACACTGAAATGCCAACTGACTCCGCCCAGACTTGAACCAGAGACCTTCTTGCTATGAGGCGACATTGCTAACCACTGAGCCACCGTGTCACCCCCTAGTAAAAATGTTTCCTTTAATATTTAAATATTTGTGTGATATGGTGCAGTAATCCAGTCAGGACCTGCCTAAAACCACTTTTATTTTAAAAAATAATAATAATATTCATCCTTCATCGACCAATCACAACCAAGCATCCGACAGCCCTGTGATATTATATTTATAATGATTTTTAAAAGACCCATACGAGAACACATTTTCATATTTTAATGTTGTAATATTGTGTAACCCATCTAACGAACAGATACATTTTAGCGCACAATCATGTAGTGCTTTGTGTGATTCATAGCATTGCTGCAAGTAAATACAACATCCCAAAATTACAAAGTATTTGTAGAGGTTACAAGAGTTTGACAATACCAGAGTCATCACCAGATATATTCAACTCACATTTTACATGAGATGACAGTAAAATGCTGCAAGACCATAACAGATGTGATTTATTTCATTACCAGCACTTTTGTTTTTGTATGCTGGCATAAGCTAGAGGTGAAGTCAGAATTATTATCCCCCCTAATAATTGAATTTTTTTCCTTTTTAAATATTTCCCGAATTAAGCTGCGGTCACACTGGGCTTTGTGTGTGCGAAATTCTGTCGTATGGCGCTGCGAAAAGGGGCGGGATTAAACAAGATAATTAGACATTCAAAAAAAGCCAACGATTGCTCAATATTTTAAGTTTCTGTCCAGAGAGGTCCTGTTTTAATCCTCGATTGGTCTCACGCAGTCAAGTGATGCGATTTCGCAGGTCAGAGTTCACCAAGCTTGAACTTTGCACCGCACCAACTTGCGAAACTTGACGCATGACCTTGCGTTTCCGGTCTGACGCATTCGCGTGCGTATGAATGGAAGTCTATGGGAAAAAAATCAAGTGTGACCGCAGCTTTCTGTTTAACAGAGCAAGGAAATTTTCACAGTATGTCTGATAATATTATTTCTTCTGGACAAAGTAAATTTTTTTTATTTTGGCTAGAATAAAAACAGTTTTAATTTTTTAAAAAACCCATTAAGGTCAAAATAATTAGCCCCTTTAAGCTATATTGTTTTCCGACAGTCTACAGAACAAACCATCATTATACAATAACTTGCCTGATTACCCTAACCTGCCTAGTTAACCTTATTAACCTAGTTAAGCCTTTAAATGTCACTTTAAGCTGTATAGAAGTGTCTTGAAAAATATCTAGTCAAATATTATTTACTGTCATCATGGCAAAGATAAAATATATCAGTTATTAGAGATGAGTTATTAAAACTATTCTGTTTAGAAATGTGTTGAAAAAAAATCTCTCCGCTAAACAGAAATTAGGGGAAAAAAATAAACTGCAGATTTATATTTTACATCTAATATTTTTATGTCAGATGTGTGCTTTACCCTAAATGACAAAGTAATCAGAGACATTACTCGTAAAAAAGAAAATTAAATAGTGTAAAATGCATCTATTATACATATTTCATTTGTCAATTCCCTTATAAATCTGAATACATACGATACAGGCATTCTATTCAGAAACAACCATCTGCAAATGAATCTCAAACACCTTTCAAAATATGTTTTTGACCGCTGAGAATAAGGCACGTTGGATGAGTTTATGCTTCTGAACTGTTTACAGCATACTTCTGTATTTATTGTGTTAAAAAAGAAACAAGCATGTTTAAATCGCAAACCACTGAAAATATCAAATGTATAAAAAAAGTGAAAAACAAACAAAAGAAACGTACTTAGAAAAGTATTGCACACCAGTGTTAAGGCCATTTTGGTAAACATTCCCATTTCATGCACTTGCTGAAGCACCAATACGCTATCTGAAGTTCAAACAAAGAAATCGCTGGCGTTGACAAATATCAAACCTATTTTACATTCACAGAAGAGACCAGGGACACTTTTTTCTATGCACGTATTTTGTTCCTAATCTTGGATTTAGAGTAATGAAGATCCATGCTAAATAAATAAAACAATCTTTTTAAATAAACAGAGCATGTTTTCCCCAACACAGCTTTTTGGTTTCTCGTCGTGCATATTTGAGTACATTCAGTTTCCAAACTCCTCATCGTAACATAGGCACCTGCTTTTAATGCAAGCCATCTTCTCCCTGCCTCAAGTCATCCAGGAATCTTTGCACTATTGACACTATGTACATCATGGCAGCAATGCAGCGCCGCTAGAACTTGAAGAGGTTGATGAAACCCTGTGGAGAAACTGCTTTGCAGCAGCTCTCTGGGTTATTGGCAGTGCAAGGATGGTCTGTATCCTGAAGAGAGAAAGAATTCAGTTAGTGCCACAAATTGGCTATAAATTGTGACCAAAAAATAAAGCAAAAGCTCACCTTCCAGAAGAGGATGTGGCAGTGTGTGCAGAACTGTAATGTGTCGCTGTACTGCTCTTTGTGAGGGTAACACCGGCACAACTTAAAATACATCTTTTTCCATTCCAACTGTCCTTTATCTGAAACCATGAGGCGCTTGCGGATCTGTGAGGAACATGGCAACTTTACATTTAATCATCTGGCAGAACAAAAAGCTAAGAACCATGCACACAGTTATGAATTTCACCTATTTTTATTTCAAGAGTTCCCACTTAGATATGCTTGGCGTATAAAGCAGGTTTGGCATGCTGTCCCGGGAGAGAACCCTGAGCTCGGAGATATTTGAGCCCAGGGCTCCCGCCCGGTCGATAAGCATATCAGGAGATCCGAGATCATGTAGGTCTCGAGAGCTCCCCCTTTAGAAAAGGGAGGAAAAGGAGGAGATGGGGTGGAAGGGGGGATTCTTCCAAACGAAGATAGAAACAGTAGGGAGAAAATGATCCATTTATAGTAAACTAGGATCACTCTGATTGGATTATTACTGATTACAGATGAGTGGCCAGACGTGCTCAATCATATCACGTGCTCCTCTCGAAATTAGTTTATGAAACTTCACTTCTGACCATTAACGGCTTATTATTACTAAAGAATGCCTTAGGCTCATTATTTTGGTTTAATGTGCCACATTAAAAGTGGTTGACCAATAAATTTAGCCCTTTTGTTCACGTGCCTTGAGCTGCTGAATTTAGTCAAACCTGATTTGGTGGTTTTGAACTTTTAGGAGCTTCTTTTTTCTGTTGAACAGAGGAATAATATTCTGTCGATATCCTAATTTGCACAGTGTCTAATCGTAACATTTTTCTAAATATATTTTATGTCCAACAGAAAGAAAAAACTCAAAATATTTGGAAGCATTTGGTGATTACATGATAAACTAATTATAATTTGAGTAAACTACTCCTTAAAAAAAGGTTAGAGTAATGTAATGCAGTAATTTCTGTCACTTATAATGTTTGGAAACAAGAAAAAGCCCAGAAGCTGCACAAGAATCAATATTTCTAGTGTGCACACATCACTCAAATGCAGTATACCAGGGCTATTCAATTAGTTTGTCATGGGGGCCAGTTCATGAAAAGCATCCCAAATGATGACACGACAGCATATGTTGTATTTTTGCTCCTTAAGACTCCCCACGTTGGTTTTTTTTTACATTAAAATGTTAATAATATGTTGTGTTTTGAAACTACATAATTTCAGTGCTTGTACAATAGGCTTTTTTTTACAAACATACTCAAATGTTGTATTTAAAGCACAACAAAAGCAGTGTCTTGCTTAAGTAGGCTAATTTTATATTCATGTTTACATTTAGATGTTATGTTTGACTGCATAACAATTAGGTATGCAACAATTATAGATTTTGGTTGCACGATTATAGTCCGAAGAATAATTATTTATATTAGCTAAGTATTTAAATGAACTGTTGTTGTCATCTGCGTTCATACATACATAATGGGTAATAATTCACCGAACATATATTTTGTTTACATTGCACTGAAAGCTATGCTAAAGCATGAAATAATTTCTGCTGGAGCGCCTGGAAGGTGCGAGCGCGTCGCTCCGCTTGCGCATGCATATTGGCATATTCTTACATTGGAAATAAAAAAAACTTGCACGTAGAAAAGACGTGATATGTGAATGGCCTGCTGCTTTGTTAATCGAGTGTGCGTGCATTTAAGCCTTGGTGTAGACGCTCTGAACTTTAATGCGATGTTGAGAAGCCTTTAAGTTTAATTAACCATGACGAATTAAAGCGTCTTAATAGTGAAATCAGCTAATCATTGTATCCCTATTAACGATATCAGAAAAACTATATTCTACAAACATATCCAAATGTTTTCGGCTGCCCGCGCCACTCGCTTAATGTCAAGTGACTCACGCTTTGCGCAGCCTTCAACTGCAGCTCGTGCTGTATTGAACAGATGCACGACACTTCAGAACTATAGCGGCCGTTTGTCGACTGAGCTAAATTTATTTTTGATGGTCACACTATTTGAAGGGCTGAAGTTGCCTCAGGGGCCAAGTTCAGCCTGTGGCCCACCAACTGAATAGCCCTGCAGTATACTATCCAGGTCTATTAATGAATACACATTTATAAAAACTAAAATCTATTAGATACTTTCAGATATCATAGTAAGTTTTGAATGAAATGTGATATTGCAAATTAAAAAGCCACCATCATATACCTGTCTGTCTGTGAAGTGATACTGGCAGAGTTTTTTCCAGAGCAGCCGATCTTCTGTCAACACACTCAGGTCAGGACACACTTGACCCAGACTGACCAGATCTCGTCCATCTGAGAGGCGCTGCATGATGTTCAGCTGTAAACTCACTGGCAGTTCAAGCAATGTCATCCCTGTGTTTTTGGGCTGGACAAATGACAGCAGAAGGTCTCTGTTTACATTCATGATCTGAACAATTTTAAGGAACTTGTTTGCTAAACTATGCAAATATAAATATTAATAAAAATAAAGATTTTCACAAATATATCCTCATATGTAAAATATACATAGTATACACTAGGCATGGGACCATAACCGTTTTCAAGGTATACCGCGGTTTGGAAATGTCAAGGTTTTAAAACAGTCAAAATGTTCTGCAATAACGTTCCAAAGGTATGATTTTTTATTTACATTTTTATATGTATATATGTTACAGATAACAACCACATACACTAATAACACAGGCTCATCTAAGTGCTAAGAATAATCTTGACCATCAGAGAATACATTCATATCCATATATATATGCTTCTCTTTCACGCCTCTGTTCTTTAATATATGTTAATATATTAAAATACTGAGAAAATCTCCTTTAAAAGTTGTCAATTTAATTTCTTAGCAAGGCACATTACAAACCAAAAATTCAGTTTTTACAATGTCTTCATAAAATGTCTTTATAAAATGTTATCATGAAAGATGACCTGTACTTAACATTCTAATGAATGGTTAAAACAAATCTATACTTTTGGCTCATACAATGCATTTTGTTATGCATGTCCACGAATATATATATATCCTAAGAGTGAATTTGTGGTCCATGGTAAAATACTTTATTATTTATGAAAAATGTTTATTTTACATTTATATTGAATTATTATTTTCATCACCATCATCATCGAATAAATGCTATGTTTGAAGCAATACGCGAAAATAAATATTTTATAAAATTCATTTCCATATTTATATCTTTCACACCACTGTTCTTGACCATTTGGCACTATTTTGTGAAGGAATAACAAGTAGGTTAGATTAGTCTGCATTCAGATATTTTTGTGACTTTAGGTTTTTCTTAAATTCAATGTATTGCTAAACTATTACAGCTCAGATCAATGGTTTGTGTCTGGTTGTTATTACATGGCGACTTGCCACAAAACTAAACAAAGGTGCTCTACATCCAGGTTGTTTTTGTGAAATAAAGCCCTTTACTTGATAAGCCTGTCAGGCTTTACTCTGTGAAAACAATCAGCAAAATGTACATTATCCCTTACTTAATCATTGCCCAGAATTAAAAAAAAAAAAAAAAAAAAAAAAAAAAAAAAAAAAAAATCACTCCACTTTTTTGGAAATTAGGCTCATTTTACCTAGAGTTAAACAGTTGAATTTGACCATTTCTGAATCCATTCAGCAGATCTTTGGGTCTGGCACTTTTAGCGTAGCCTAGCATAAATCACTGAATCAGATTAGGCCATTAGCATCTTGCTCAATTTAAATTGTTTTCCTATTTAAAGCTTGACTTTAAATAGGAACTAAGACTGTACTAAGACTGACAAGTTACTGTTTTCTAGACCTATAAGACTAGGAACTATAATCTAATTTTAGCATAATAATAAAGAAACGTTGCTGCTGTACCATGGCTGCAGCAGGCACAATGATATTGCGCAGTGCTTGAATATAGTCCACAGATAGATAACAGCACCGCGAAATATCATTGCAGACCCGGAGATCGGGTTGTTAAACGAGTCTAGTTCTAAAAAAAAGTGCAGTGTTGCTTTAAAAAAAAATAAGTCAATCTTACAGGTTTGCATTCCACAGGAAAAATAGCTTTTCTTACTTAAAGTTTTGTCTTGTTTATAGGCCAAATGTCTGAACATACTTAAATCAAGAAGCATTTTTTAGAGAGAAAAAAAAATAATAATAAAAAAATAAATAAAAATAATAATAATAATAAATAATATACATATACATATACACATACACACACATTTACTTGTTTTCAGAAATAATGTCAAAATTAAGTGATTTTTCCTTAAAACTAAAAACAGCTAAATAATCTGCCAATAGGGTAAGCAAAATAAACTTGCTTTCACTTTGAAATAAGATTTTTTGCTAGTTTTAAGGGAAACTTGCTTATTTATTCATTCATTTATTTATTCATTTTCCTTCAGCTTAGTCCTTTATTTATCAGGGCTTGCCACAGTGGAATGAACCAGCAACTATTCCAGCATATGTTTTACGCAGTGGATGGTCTTCCAGCCGCAACCCAATACTGGCAAACACCCATTCACTCTCACATTCACACACTACAGCCAACTTAGTTTATTCAATTCAACTATAGCGCATGTCTTTGGACTGTGGGGGAAACCAGAGCATTCGCATGCCATGGAGTAAACGCATGCCAACACAGGGGAGAAAAAACAAAAAAAGGCCTAATTTTTGCTAATTATTTATGAAAACAAGACAGATTTCTGTTTATTTGTCTAGAAAATGCTTCTTAAATTTAATAACTTGTAGATATTTGGACTAGAAGCAAACAACATGTGGATGAATAAATGACACCAGAACCTTACATTTGGATTAACCTATGCTTCATAAACACTCACACACTCACCCTGTTGATCTGAATGTTGTCTAGCTGCTGCTGCCACTGCAGTATGTTCTCCATGCGATGCACCCAGATGTTGATGTTGCCCACCAGCACAGATTTGCCCATGTCCTGAACCAGACTGCACAGAGACGCATACAGTGTCTGCAGAAGTTCTTTAATTGGCCGGACATTTTGCTGATCATCAAGAACTGCGGAAGAGTGCAAATGTTTAGTTAGTTAAGTAAAAGTTCAAGGACGCATAACATAATTGATTCAACAGTGTTGACAGGATCTGGTGTGTGTTACTGGAGACCTCATGTCCATGCCAAAGGCTTTCATAACACACATCAAAACAAAATACCTTTCTGTTATGATCAAGACGTCGCACACTAATTTATATGGTAAACGGAGGAATGAGGAGAGCTCCAGGTAAATGTAGCCAACAAGTGAGCAATCTGCTTTCCTAAAACAACCTGCACCTTTGTTTAGCTGAGATGACTTTTGGTTTACAACACAGCCAACGTTCTTGTTTGCTCTGTGAGGCTTGTTGTTTCGCTGTACGCAATTATATAAATTTCCATTAAGCCATATTTCCACTGAGGGACTGACCAAGCTCACTAAAAACTATTTTATTGCAAAGGATTTTGGACAACAGAATATACAGATATTCTGTTCTGGCAGATTTGAGCCTAATCTAAAACACACTTTCAATACAAGAGTCAGAGTAAATATTAAGAATAAGGTACTATATGAAGACGAAGACAAAATTGCAGAATAAATATCATGAAAACATATTTATTGAATAACACGGTGTCATGAAATTAGCCAAATTTCGCATGAATTCTACATAAATTTAAATATTTTATTTTATTAAATTCAAAATGTTCCTGAGTACCAAATTGAGATTTATACAGCATCTGTTCTAGTGATGTATGGTTTGTTGGGAGAGGATCATGTTTGGCCAAGATATGAGGCATATTTTGAAGGTTTAAATATATCAAAATACTCATAAAATTCTCCTTTAAAAGTAGTCCAAAGATAAATTCTTAGCAATGCATATTACGATTTAAAAACGTAGTTATCATACATTTATAGAATTAAAACTTTCAAAATGTCTTCATGAAAGATGATCTTTACTTAACATTCTAATGTTTTCCATTTAAACTAAATTCTATAACATTGACTCATACTATGGATTTTATGATGTATGTCCACAAATATATACCAAGCAACATAAGACTGGATTTGTGGTCCAGGGTCAAATAATTAAAAAAAAAAAATTTCAATAATAATAATAATAATAATAATAATAATAATTTTTATATCATCATCAAAAAATAAAATAAATTTCTTTACAAATTTTAAATGCTAGATTTAAAGCAATGTGTGAATATAAATATTTTAGAAATTATTTATCAACTCCTATTTTAACTTAAAAATCATGTTTTTTAATGTTAAAAAAAAAAAAAGTTGAATAAATTTATATCATTTTTACTACAATTGTTATTTTAATGCGAGATACAAAATATAATTTCTATTAGAAACATTTCTAAAATTATAAAAACATCTGGCATAGTTCTACCACTTGATTATGGAAGCCCGTTTCTGCCACTGAATGATAAAAAAAAAAAGAAAATAAAAAATTATAAAATCAGAATTGCAAGTTATGAAGTCTGTATTCTGAGTTATAAAGTCGCAATTCAATTCAATTAATTCTGACGTTATTCATTCATTCATTTTCTTTTCGGGTTAGTCCCTTTATTAAATCTGGGGTCGCCAGAGTGGAATGAAACGCCAACTTATCCAGCACATGTTTTACGCAGCAGAAACCCTTCCACCCGCAACTCATCACTGCGGAAACATCCATTTATCCATCCACACACATACACTACAGACAATTTAGCTCACACAATTCACCTATACCGCATGTCTTTGGACTTGTGGGGGAAACTGGAGCACCCGGAAGAAACCCACGCGAACATGGGAAGATTATGCAAACTCCACACAGAAATGCCAACCGACCCAGCCCAGACTTGAACGAGCGACCTTCTTGCTTTGAGGTGATTGTGCTACCCACTGCGCCACCGCATCACCCTAATTCTGACTTTATATATTTTTTACATTTTATTTATTTATTTTTATTCCGTGGTGGGAATGGGCTTCCATACTTGATAGAGAAGTAGAATGGGGAAAAAAATCTTTTTTATAGGGCCCCAGGAATGTAAGCCGACATTCTTGGAGTTTAACTTTGTCTATTAGTTCTCCAAATGAAGTGCTGAAGATGTGTGATAGTAACAATGAAGCGTACCTTTCTGTACAACCCTTTCCAGAATGTTCATGTAGTTTTTCTGTGCCACTCCACTCAGAGAAGGCAGTTGGGACTTGGCGATGAGTTCCAGCAGCTGAAATGTTAGACATAAATTTGAGAGGTCAGACTGAGAGACTGTGTGCTCCAGCATTACTTACAGACTGTTATATTCCACTCTCTTCAGCCTTGGCAAAAACAAAGGGCTCAGAATTGGGACGCTCTCTTTCTCTCTCTCCCCCCACCTCACACATTCACTCTGGCTTATGTCTGTTATTAAAGTTCAGACACAAGCAGATAAGCAGCATTACTTCAAATGCTTCACTGACTGTAAAACAAAGAGTGTGCAACTTTACCGTAACTCTTCTTGTGTTTTAAATGCATGCAATCAGCTTGACAACAATAGAGGTTGATATTGTGATGTTAGGACAGCCAAGAGCAGATATTTGTGTGGTCAGGTTGGCATGACTGGCATGTAATATCAGCACCATTTGCATCATGGAGCAATAGTGACCCACACTCGACCCAGCAGCATGTGAGCATTGTTATAGCCCCCCACACCCTCCACAGCGAGACCCTAATGACAGATGATAGGAGGATTAACGTTTGGGATTGGGAAGATTTTAAACATTTAATATAAAATGTCTCTTATTTACATTTACAGAGGCTCTGTTCAGGTTATAATTGCTGACGGAATCTTTTTTTAATAACTTAACTGAAGAAAACTGAAACTGTTTATGATTTTGTGAAAAAAAAAAAAAAAAAAGAAAAAAAAAAGGGAGTTACAAATAAGTTAAAATAATAAAATGTAAATAATTTACTACAATGTTTTTCTATTTTGATATAATTTACTTTTTTTTTTTCAGGAGTTTTTCCAGGCACATTTTGAAATCTAACTCAGTGATGATCAAACATTGTTTTGTAATTATTTAATAATAATAATAAAAACAATAGAATAGCAATATTCTTTAAACAATAACATTTTTTATTTTAAACATTTTTAAAATGGTTATTAGCTGTTTGAGACACTTTTAAATGTTAAAAAGCTGCATCACAGTTTCACAAATATATGAAGCAGCACAACTTCACGATTAGGCTACTTGAAGAAACGAACATTTCTTTTATAATGTTTGTAACATTTTGTTTTCCATTTAGAAATAAATCAAGTCAGTGAAACTAAGTGTTACATTAAAGGCCACCTATTTGAACCCTCTCAAGATTTAACATAAATCTTTTGTGTGTCTCCAGAATGTGTCTGTAAAGTATAAATGTATGGAAGAATTATTATTATTATTATTAAATGTTTTAAAAATCATTATACATCACAGGCCTCAAAAACACAAACAAATGACAAATTATAATACAAAATTAATACATTGCATATACTTCGATGTGACTATTGCGAATGATCACATTGCAATATTAATGCTGAAACAATATATTGTACAGCCCTAGTAAATACTATAGTGTTTTACCATAAAATAGAAAACTATTGTACATGTTGTTGTAAACATGTAATTCTGTAGTTGCTATGGTCACACAACTGTAGTAATATAAACAAAAATTACCCAATGCTGTACTTTTCCACAACTATAGGGTGTATTACACTACAATTCACCAGTTTACTAAAGTAAATACTTATGTATACTACAGTGTTTATCGGTTCACTATAGCTAATACAACAGTATGCTGTTATATACACATTAACAAGTATTGTAAATACTATTGTATAATACACTTCACTATAATATGATTTAAAAAAAAAAAACATAGCCTTTCCTATACCTTACTACAGTATTTTCTCATATGGGTTAGAAGCTCATTATCAAAGACAAAGTCATACTGATTGCTTAGAGGGATTTGACATGCTATGAGATTACCAGATTTACGAGTGGTCTTTGTTTGTCATATGTAGTCTCATATAGGTCTGTTTTTCCATCCCTACTGAACCCGATCTCTGTAACTGAGCTCTAATGCAGCACCAGCACAAGGCCAGACAAGCAAGAGACAAACTAAGATAAACCTGACACTGCTGTGTCTCAACAGCACTTGGAAATTTCGAGAAAAATAAGTGATGAATGCATGAAGCGCTCAAGTGAACTTCAGTGACCCAAGTCCAAAAGTCCCAAGTAAACATCTTGATCTTGATCCTGTGTTTACCTGAAGTGAACGCAAGCATTCATGACCCAATTTCTCCAGCACCTTAAGCTTGTCATAGCTAACTCTATAGCACAGTGGAGTCAAGTGATCGGATCAGAATTCAGGGTCACAATGCAGACAGATAGAGAGAAGGGCTCTGGGGGGGGGGGGGGGATCATGGGCATCGAAGTCATTTGACTTTCCGTTCTGGTTTCATATGCTTTCTCAAGCTCAGCTGTCTGTTAGGACATTTTGTGACAGTGACCTCGCCGTCGCACTGAGCGGTGTTTTTCTGCTCTTGGCCTTTGCTTTCATCAATGGAACAAGTCAATCAAGAGGAACATCCAGTCATTAGTGACCCTAAACCAACGAACAGATGGCCAACTTCAGTTTAAAGGCTTCGATTTACAACAAAATCAGGCTAAAAATGATACTTGTTTTTTGCTAAATTACTGGAGTTGAAAAGGGAAAATTTACTTAAATGCAGGTAAACACTAAAGCGGAGTTAAAATATTAATAACAACAACAACAACGTGTAAATCTCGGAAATGATACTTTGTGCTTGCTTAAAGTGATAGTCCACCTAAAAAATGTAAATTCTCTCATCATTAACAGTTTGTTACAAACATGTTTGAGTTTCTTTCTTCTGTAGTGCACAAAAAAGATATTTTGAAGAATGTTGAAGGACAGCAACTATTGACTTCCATAGTATTTTTCCTACCATTGATGTCAACGGCTGCTAGTTTCCAACATTCCTCAGAATAATGTGTTTTGTTTTGAGAACGTTCCCCTTGAGAGGATGGGAATATTCTTTGCACTTCACCTACTCTCCTGTAGATGTCACTGTCTTTCGAGTTGCTACACTTACAAAACGAAAACAAAACTATTGTCTATAGCAAGTTGTGCCCACATGAGCTGATCCTGTCTATTACAGATGTACTAGGTGCTCTGTGCAATTTAGTTCACATTCATGACTTTTTTTTTTTTTTTTTTACCATTTATGGTCCAAGTAGAAGTAATCAAACAGATGCATGGGCGTGATTTTTCAAATGTAAATGTGTAGTTCATTATAATAGGTCAGTATGAGGGTTTCAGTTATCAGCATTCATATTTAAATATGGATTATATGTCTTCATGAAATATTGATTTAGCAGATACAGAAATCAAAATTAAATCTAATCGAAGTGTCAACTTTATGATGCCTTCAAAATAGCATGAATTGTGGAGATTGCTGAATGGGTGAGTGTGGCTTTAGGGCTCTTTCATATGCAAATTTCCTCCAGTTAATTTCTTCAGTTCAGTCTATGGAGTTAATATTTGAGTAAATATGTGGGGAGTTGAACTGCAGAGCTGGTGTAAACAGCATCTGATGATACCGTTGCTTTCTTATCATTTGTTTTCTCACCCATTTTAATGGATTTACAACATCACAAAAGTACTATATTTGTTCTCAAGAGGTTCACTAATAGTACATTTGCTGCAAAGCCACTTCTAACTTCATCTACAAGTGAAAAATACAACACCGCTCAACTTTGCTGTGATTATTTACACACAGTTACACTCAAATTTCCATAACACTGCAAAAATGCACACAGAGGCATATGTGCATCTGCTATGAAACAGCGCCAGAGGCCCTCTTGTCTGGTGTGTGATGATAAGAATGAAAACAGTAGCAGATACCCTGAGCACAAGACTTAACCCTTCCTTCTTAATACACTGAGCCTGGCTTTTGCCACCGTTCACCTTGCTATAAACAGACAGGCGGAAACTCACCCTTACGACATAATTAAATCGCCTGGTGTCCTTGATGGCACTGCAGAAGTCCAAGCGATTGAATGCTTCTCCCAGAGTACAATATCCATGACGCTGTGAGAAATGATCAAAGAGGAGTTAGTGGACTGTTTGTTTACACTGAAACCGAGGAGGAAATCATTAATAGGTCTTACCTCTTTGGTGCTCCCTTTATGGACATAAATCCATTTGTCTTTATGAAAGTCTGAAACAAAGTAGTCAGTTGAGTTTTTACACTAACAGACACCTCACATCTTAAAAAGTCATGAGATACGCTGATGACACTTACATGGAATTTTTGTGTTGTTGTTCAGCAAGTCCTTCTTTCGCTTCTTTGCAGCCACATCATAATTAATGCTGAGGATCAGATTCTCTTTGTCAAGCTCTTCCTTGCAGTAGCTGAAAACAAAGACAAGTGCTTTTTGCTTAATACCATGTAAAAGGGAAATTATGCAAGTAATGGATGTTGATGACATGCAAATGTTGTCATTTCTCATCTGCATTTACAGCAACCATTCTAGAATCAGTAAATAGTCCCAGCATATGACCTGTCCTACGATCACTATTAATAGCAAGGTGATTAAAAGATGATGAGTAAACACAAAAGCATTTTGCGTTTACCACAGCTATTTACTGCAGTGCTGTAACCAAAGTGCTGCATCACCATCTATAAAGATAGATATTTATATACTTACGTATACATGTGTTCAGAAAAATTCTAGTGAAACTTAACATGACACTTTATGGGTTATCAAGCGATTTACGTATTATATCAAGAATTTACGTATTAATTAAATTAATGCTAGATAAAATATAAACACATGAATGTGACTGAACAAATATTAAGCAACAAACGTCTCATGACTGTAAAGTGAATCTGCTGTCAGTAATTTTATAAGAAATGTCTGTTGCTGAATTTGACGCAGATCGAGTCGACCTGCAGTAAACTACGCCATTTGTTTGATGATGCTCTCAGTGTTGGTCAACGGAAGATATCAGGACAAAGGCTTGAAATGTAGATTAAACACCAACCTCTTCCGCTCCAAAACATTGTTATTCGTCTCGTTGTCATCTTTCGTCGTTTTTTTCCACCCGTCCTCTGTTTTTACCCAGCTTTGACCAGGAGACCGCCAGTCTTGTCCAAGAAACGGCATTGTCAAGAACCGAAAACCAGCGACAACGTGAGAAAACCAGCTAATGTTAAACTTGGGAAACGGCTAAAGTGCTTTTCACGCCGCAATATTAAATCCTGCTGTGTCTGAATGCGTCTCTGATGATAAAAGTGCGCAGCTGTATTTATATTGTCAGGAGGAGAATCCGGAAGTTTTCCTAGCCCCGCCCCCTCTGGACGGCGCTTTCCAACACGTGGCTTTGTTTATCATCTTCCTTAATATTGCAAAACCTCTGTAGAAACATTATCGCTCGTAGAGCTCGGATCCCTGCTGGATCATCTGTCCTCATGCGCTTATGAAATATCATACACGGTAAATTCAATTTGATGAGCACAAGATTCTTATTCAAGTTCATCGTGTTAAACAAACAACAAAAGACTGTTCAGAAACGCCCAGACAAAAGCTTAAAATAGAAAGAAAGCTCTTCGGTTTAGATTATATATTTGAACAAGATAATAATGTTATATAATTCTGCCATATAAAAAACTTAAATCGTAAGCCTAAGTTTGGGATATTATACAAATTAGGCTATAATAAACATGATTGACCTTTAATCTGAATAGTGTATAGCATAGAATAGCCTACATACTGTATATGGTAGTTGATACTACAGTGTTTTTGATACATTCTATAGTAAATTACATGAAGTAATTCTTGCACATAGGCTAACTAGAAATACAAACAAACTACCCAATACTGTTCTTAAGTCGTTTTCCATCCAGCCTCCAGCGCCTAGACTGCAGCTCTGCACAAGACGTTTGGCCAGAGGAGAAATGGTCGTGCCCAATTGAGCCTGGTTTCTCTCGAGGTTTTATTTTCCTTCATTTTTGTCAATTGGTGAAGTTTTGTTCCTCGCCACTGGCTTGCTTGGATTGGGACTTGTAGAGCTGCGCATCAATAGATTTGCTCTTCAGTGTTTGGAATTCCAGCAGTGAATTTTAAACCATACTGAACTAAACTAAACTTCAAATCTAAAAACTAAACTGGCACAGTTTCAATTCACTAGAATTTCTGTTAAGCTGCTTTGACAAAATGTGGTAAGTACTCTAACTCATACAGTACCATACTCTTTATTAAAGTTTGGTTAAAAACACTAGTACTGTAAATTACTATAGTATTTTGACACCAAAGAAGTGGGTCAAACAAAGGCTGGTTATCCATTATGAATAAATGCATACGTTTGTACCTTAATACTGAATCTGCTAGCAACATGATCAGAGTCTAAGTGACCTTCTATTTAGATAGCACCATTTTGTAAAATGAAACTGGTAGAGAACTGCACTTCACACCGTGATAAGGAAATATAATCTTTTGGAAATCGATTTCATCAATACCTGTTCACTTTTGTTTGGTAATGAACTGCATACTGTGCGAGAAATGTGACCCAGCTGCCCTACATTATGATGTAATGAGAGCTGATGGAAATGGGAAACTCGCAGCTTCCTTTAATCATTTAATCTCTTTAAGTCGGACATGCGAGTTTCTCTGTGTTGATTGTTTTTTTCAGAAGCTTTAATTCTTATCAGCTTGAAACAGTGGTGTGCTTGGACCAAAGGATTTGTAGGATGGGTATATTAACAGTGCTTTACACTTCCTTGAGGCTAAAATGGACACTGTATTGTTTGCAGACCCGCTGGTTTCATTTTACACCAAGATGTATTTACCCGAGACATGACTAACACCTAAATAAATGTGTCAATGCAAGTAAATGGATACAAAGTAATGGGAAATTCAAGTTTGGCACATAGACACATACAAATTGGCACAAGACTACATGCCTATCAAATCAAACAAAAAATATGTTATTATAAAAGAAAGAGGTTATAATGCAATTAAAATTAAAAGATTTTGAAAACAAAATGTGAAAATATTTGTGAATTTTTGTTTCACGATTCAGCGTTCATTCATTCATTTTCTTTTTGGCTTAATCCCTTTATTAATCTGGGGTTGCCACAGCGGAATGAACCACCTACTTATCCAGCATATGTTTTACGCAGTGGATGCCCTTCCAGCTGTAACCCATCACTGGGAAACATCCATACACTATGGACAATTTAGCTTACCCAATTCACCTATTCCACATGTTTTTGGACTTGTGGGGGAAACCGAAGCACTCAGACCTGTGATAAAGTTGAAATGAAACATTTTTCAAACAGTTTATCTCATCTCATTAGCACAGCGCTGAAGTAACCTGACTTAGCTGTGTGCTGTGAGCTGTGAGCTAGTCTGCTGCAGATCAGAAGGCTCCAGAACAGGCCTCTTCAATGCGCTTCTTCTGTCTGGTAGATTTTAGTGGATGCAGAAGGTCACAGAGGCCTCTGAATGACAGAGGAAACAAACATGTATCAGCTGGAACACATGACAAGATGCAGAAGCACATGCACAGTGTGTGACTGACTGTAGAACATTCATAAAGAGAACCATGTTGCTTCATAGAACTCAATACCCAATACTTCATGCTTTCCAAGAAGCTGTCTGTTTAAAGAGTGACATTTCACTTTATAGAAACATGAAGATATTCTATAGTAACCATATGATGCTAATATAAACAATGTGTTTTATATTCAGAAATATGACATCAATATTTAATTTTTTTCTAAGAAAAAATTTTTATATGAATAATTTCAGGCTTAACTATATATATATATATATATATATATATATATATATATATATATATATATATATATATATATATATATATATATATATATATATATTTATATGTATATTTATATGGATGTATATATATATATATATATATATATATATATATATATATATATATATATATATATATATATATATATATTTATATGTATATTTATATGTATATTTATATGTATATATATATATATATATATATTTATATAATTTAATTTTTTCACTTAATCAGCATTTAACTGTACTTAAAAGGCATAGTGTTGGGATATACGCATGGTTTAGTCACATTTTTTTCCACACTACATTTTAGGAACATTATCAAGCACACATTTAGGCAGATATCCAGTATAAATGATGTTCTTGCAGTCTAAACTTTTTAAAAAGGCAGATGTTTGAAATGTTTTACAAACATTGTGACTTGAAACCCATTTCATTTGCTTTTCGTTCCAAAGGTTTAACTGCACATCAGGAAGGCATTTGCTTGAATTGCGAGGCAAATACATTCAACGTGACATTTGTTCCTCTCCTAAAATATCTTTTCCCAAGCCATGCTCACTGTTTGGCTCTCAGCTTGGGGACAAGTGCTATAAGGGGATTTCCTACACATGTAGATGGCTAGATGACAAACATATTTCCATTTGATGGCTTAAAGTATGAAAGGCTCAGCATTTTTCTGTTGAACAAGTAAACAAAATGCTATTGGATGTAAAATGTTTTTGTTGATGGAATTGTCTGGAAGTGTTTATCGTGCACACGATCACACACTCTCTTTCTCACACACACACCTGCTGCTGTTGCTCGTACATAGATTTCATCATTCCCTTAGGTTCACTCTGTGAAATGTTTCAATTTACATCCTGGACCAACAAATCAGTGACTCAGGCCAGCCACATGATTCTGGTGGTGTAAAGTTCCCCCTTGTTTGTTTCCCAGAATAACGTCAGATCACAACCTATGGTCTACAAGAACTGAACCTCATCCTTCCTGATAACAAGACAAGCTATACAGCACAAAATCTTCACATATGAACAAGTTTGATGAAGTATAATTAATGAAAACTCAAAACAGCACCGGTAAAATACTCTAGATTGCACGGTGAATGGAGATTACATATTTATTAATATTTATTACATATATGGGCCAGTTTAACCCCAATACAAAATTGGCAAATGGTTTGACTCTCAGAGGTTTTGTGGAATGTGTAAATATGTTATGATGCAATTTTAATGCATTCTGGGGTTAAATACCAGGGGACAAACCAGTAGTTGGGTTAAAATTTTAAATATAATTTATATTAGTCTTTTTTTATCAGTCATTGCAAACTCCCAACAGCACATGTAATTCTCTAAATCAGGGGTGCCAAAATCAAAATCCAAACTTGATTGAGGCTAGTATGCCGCAGGTAAATATAGTTGCCATGGGTAACTTCCTAATTCATTTACTAATATTTAAAATATAAAAAGCATTGCTTTATATTAACTAATACAGCATATGTTCATTGTATAATTAACTTATTGCAGTAAAAACAAAAACAGTGTCATTTATAACAGAATGGAGTAACACTAGTGATTTGCTCGGCATCTCTGCTCTAGATTCTTCTATGAATTTGGTTGTTTCCACCCAACTCTAGGTCAAATGTGAAGAAACCCAATCTTTACGTAAAATTTACAAATTAGTTAAATATTTAACCCAGAATTTGGATTTGTTCTTATTTGACCCAAATTTGGGTTAAAGCAAATTAGCATTCTTAATTGTGGACAGGCCCAAAATTAAATAAAAATATTAATATTTGTGTTATTACCAGGAATGTGATAAAATTTATTGTTTGAGAAGTTTTCCCTAATTCATTTACTTTTTTCATGTAATTTTAGTGAATTGAATCATATCTCAAAATCAGTCACTTCAAAATCAATTTAATTCTTAAAATTGAATATTGCAGTGCTATTATAACTGAATAAGTTTTCAACTAAAAACAGAAAATGCCATTTGGCCATTAAAAGCAACAACAAAAAAACCTCCTGTCGAACCATTTTTTTTCCAAAGTATAGAGTATGTGTGTGTAATTTTCAGAGCCTTGATATCACTTAAATTTATAGTGTAATTATTCAAGAGAAATGTGCTTATTTATACGGTACCACATGGTCATGTCATTCACACTATTAAAGAAGATAGTCAAGTCTCTGCATGGCTCATCTTGAGTCTGCAATGATTCACCATTTCATGTCTGGGCATGAAGACACCTGTTACAGTGCAACTGGGAGAGACAGAAAGACATGTGAGAGCAATAACACACTCACACACACATCTCACACTTTACACCTTCCGTGGCATGTCATATGATGAGTTTCATCTCTTATGATCAATGCAGGATGATGCATATTGTTGGTCACTGTCAGAATTATATAACAGTTTACATATTTTGGAAGAGATAAAACGAAAGATAATACATATAGATGATTAAATAACAACACACAAAAATGTTGTTATACAAAAATGTATAAATCTACGTAGATGATAAAAACATTTGACATAAAAGGTGTAACTCATCAGAAATTAGATTTGTCATTTAATCACTCCCACGTTGTTACACAGTTTTTTTTGTATGACTTTCTTCTGTGGAAGAAAGAAATGCTTTTATTTAAGACAGTGTTTTATTGTTCACACAATGAAGGTGGGATGGGTCCAATTTCTCCTTCCCACCCCCATAGAAAAGGCTGACTAACTGATGTTTAAAAATGTTTCGGCTGAAATGTTCCTTTAAATTCTATACAACCAGATAAGCCAACTCAAATAAAGCATATATATGCAGAATTTAATAATAAACCGTCTTTATTTATTAATGTTCCACTCAATTAATTTCTAACAGAACGTAACTGTTATATATTTAAAAACAAACAAACAAACAAACAAACAATCACATAAATACATTCATAACCAATTTACAAAATAGAGGAATGTGAATAAACTATTCAATTTCAAGTTCAAAACATTTCAAAACAAACTCTTCAGGTTCATAGGTAATGTGTATTATAGTGTAAACGAATGTGCACTAGACCAAGTTATAGAGAGTCTTGACAATTAAGCTAAAATGATGTCTTACTTGCTTAATTTGAAATATCATGCAGCATTGGACTATAGCTCTGACATTTTAACAACTATTATTAGTTATTTTACTTAGAACTTAACACGTACAAAAGGAAACCACCAAAGCTTTATTTTGCTTGTCTGTCATTTGCGTTGTCATTGCATATTTTCTAAATGTGATCTATCAAATACAGTGCAGCAAGAATTTCAGTTGGAGACAGACATATTTTACATTTGCATTAAAGGGCACCTTCTTTACCCCTTTTTCAAGATTTAAGAGGAGTCTTTTGTGTCTCCAGAATGTGTCTGTAAAGTTTCATCTCAAAACACCCATCAGATTATTTATTATACCTTTGTTAATATTGGAATTTTCTGCTCTAAACGCAATGTAGCTGTTTTTGTAGCCTGTGCCTTTAATGCTAGTTCTCCCCGCCCACCATTCCCACATGCCTCTCAGAGTGTGCCTCAATCTCCGCCTTGGCGGCATCAGATAAACAGCACAGTGAAGCAGATCTCAGGTAACGTTTGTGAGAATTACTACAGTAGGAACTTTCCCAATGATTATTTGATGTATTTGTTGTGGAGTTAACTCAAGCCTTTCGATGAGTCACACACAACATCGTTATAAAGTTCACGCATACACACAAACACACACAGCGTGGCGTTTATCTTTGCACTGTTTTTGCACGGCAAATGTGACAGGATAAACGTTAATATCCACTGCTGTATGATATCTGTTTTGTTAATGTACAAAATAACCCTGATTTAACGTCCACAAACCGGGATTGAAGTGTCATCTCGCGGTTGTGCTGATAAAATAAAGACTGTAAAATCTCTGTAATTCATTACAAACATGCACTGTTTTAAAAACGTTTTAAACTTGTAAAACTTATTTTTGATCACATTTGATTATCACAGAGAGCTGAACAGATCTTTTAATCCCGGTTGCTTTGCACACGTTCTGTCTTGTTGATATGATTCTACATGTTGCTATGGAGACATGTTAATACGTGGCTGTCAATCAATCAATTTGGTGGGCGGGGAAACCGCACTCCTACATCACGTTGCAGTGGGCCTCAAAATGGGAGGAATTTGGATCCTATTTTGACTTATAGTCTTTATATCACCCCAATATGACTGTGAACACACTATACCTACAACAGTTTTGTCCAAACAGCTTACAAGAGATGATTTTCATCATGGGTGCTCTTTAAGTCACTAACCAACACTTTGACACAAATACAATCATGTTGGCAGAAACTTATCAGAGAGATAGACCAGTGGTACTGAGCCGTGGTCAAATAGCTTGAATGGCAACTTCCCCATTGACGTCCATGAGTCTGTCTTTGGGTCGAAGCAGTCAAAGCTGTCTGAGTCTTCCACACGCTCGTGGTTGTTAAAGAAACGGCCTCCAGTCACGTAGATCTTGCCGTTCACAACAGTTGCAGAGTGATGCATCTTCCTGGCTTTCATATTTTCACATTTGTCAAATGTGTTGCTTTTTACATCATAAGCTACCATTCTTCTTGTGTATCCTGTTAAATGAATGAAAAATACAACGTTAAAGTTGACATCAAACAGAATTACCATTATTATCCTGTTAAATGAGCTTCATGTAGAATTGAAAACTATTGAAAACTATTGTTTTTAGCAACACTGGTCAGTGTTAAGTGAACTTTTTAGTGCACTGACGTACTGCAATTCTATTCTTTGATCAGAAAGAAGAAAATAGATGAAAATGTATTTATGTGTTGTGCACTTTCCTCTCAATATCTAAGTTTCCATCCAAATATATAATAAATATAGCATAAAACATCCGTGAATAAAGCACTGTTTTCATCCAATAAGTGACAGAGAACAAAATTCTCCCATCCTGATAAACTGGCACCAAATATCAAAATATAAAACGGTATATAATTTGCTGTGGCAGGAGAAGCCACTGTGAGCCTTTTTTCTTATATAATAAATTACTTGTGCCTGAAAAAACTAAATACAATGAACACACGGTGGCTTTTGGAGGCACAAGACTGCTCTTTGGGAGAGCTCAACACAGTTCTGGGAGGTGATAATGCTGAACTACTTTGATGACAGATATTGGCAATGAGATTTAAGAAGGACGAAAACAACATTGTGTTTTAAAATGTAGTCAGTCCACTGGGTTGTCCATTGATGCTGTCCCATTGCTCCCATTTTTGTTATTACATGGTAAAATCGTGTGATGTTGATTGTTTATCCTACTCAATTGTGCGCACACATTTTTATGTGCATTTTTAAAACTTATGCACATCTTAGAATTTCCATTAAACGTTTTTTGAGCAAAATGCAAATAAAAAATAGGTTGGTGAAACACAGCTATCAACAAAACAAAAGAACATGACAACAGTGAGAAAATGGCAGTTAAGAAAGCATCTCATAATAGCAATTTGCATGTGTTTGGACAGTTTATTGGCATCATGTTGAACAATTTGGCAAATTTTATATACTATTTTTATGTATATTACAGACTATATGTTTCAGGTTATGTGAGACTATAAAGTTACAAGTACTCATCGCCTGATGATTTAAAAATATATATATATTTATTTTTGGTGTTTTTGTAGACCGGAAATAAAGTTGGGGATGGGGATGGGATGGTGAAAGGTGGAATGGAATCTTTGGATGCCCATAGCGCAATGGCACCATAAATCAGCACACTGCCCACAAGGTTTTCAGCCATGGCCAAGGATTTTTAATTTACTCCCATTTTGATAGCCCTTAATTTATTATAAACTTCACTTCAAACCTTAGTAAAATAAGAATAGCAAAATTTAATATCAAAATCCAGTGTGCTGGAACTATAGTCACAATACAACAAGAACAACAACAAATTACTTACCGCCTACAATGTAGATTTTATCATCAATCACTGCAGCAGGTGCACAAACATTCTTCACTGTTCTGTTTTCTATCCTGGACCACATATTCCTTCCAATGTGGTACACCTATCAAGAACACACAACTTTAACATCATTTCAAATTCTATTCAGTTACACCAAAAAGCTTAAAAGATCAAACCTGGATCATTCGCACTGGTTTCTGCATAGCGTCTTCCCCACCAAACACGTAGATTCTCTGGTCGTGTGCGGCTACAGCAGGATGCAGAACTGCAGTGGGCATTGGTGCCATGGCCTCCCATTGGTTAAACATAGTGTCGTATCGCTCCACCTCATTAGACAGCTGTCCATCAGCCCCCAATCCACCCAGAACAAATATAAAATGCAGGTAGGTGGCGCTCTGATGGCCGTATCGGGACGTCAGCATGGGTTCTCCCATTCGCCACTGATTTGTTTTTAGAGAAAGCGTGTAGACGGTGTTGCTGGGTGTACATTGTCCTCCTGATTTCATTGTTAAGCCTCCTAGTACGTAAAGGATGCTGTGCATGCAGATATAAGCAGGTCTGTAGAGCCGAAGAGGAATCTTTGCAAGCCATTTCCAACAGTGAGATTGTTCATCATAGAGTAGCGCCTCACGGGATGTCTGTTCACCATTCTTACGTCCTCCAACTACTACAAGCCCCTCTTTACAGTTCTGACGTCGTGGTGTCATCCACAGAGGCTCAAGATCACCAGGACAATGAGTGCCGACAGAAAACAGAAGGCGACGAACGGATTCGATAATTTCTGTGCATATAGAAGACGACTGAACTAGAGGGTCATTGGCAATAAACTGGAAAAGATAATAAGGGTGGACGTGTCTCAATCTCACGCGACGGAACAAATCGTGAATGGTGCCATGTCTGGAGAATGGATCATGATGAATCCAAGCTAGAAGAGTCTCAAAAACTTGCTCCTCTTCAACGCACAGCTTATCGTCCTCCAAGTAGCTCACCAGTTCTGGCAGTGAGAGTTCGCAGAAGTCCTCAGAGACCACCACATCTGAGAAGCTCTTAATGGCCAGCTCTCTCGCTTTTTCCTGCAAGCTGGAGCAATGCAGGATTTCGGAAAGCCGGATCATGCTCAGGCAGTTGTCTGGACTGAGCTGGGTCTGCAGGAAGGTCGAACAGGCCTCAAAAAGTCTTCCGTACTGAAGCATTGAGGCGGCCTGCATCAGAGGGAGAACCAGCTCCATGCTGATGCTGATGGACCCTGTGTACACATACCCCACGATCATTGCAAGTATTTCATGAGGAACTCCTTCAAGGTTTATCCTGGACTTCTGGGTCTCCAGGAAGTTGCTGCAGAACATGGCATAGAAGTAGGGGCTGCTGGACACCAGGACATTGCGGTGACATGGGATCTCCTTGCTCTCAGAGCACAGAACAACATCAGTGAGAATTCGGTCCTTTCTCAAGTTGTTCAGCTCCAGTAAGAGGGTGGAGATCAGGTTTTTGTCTTTAAAATGCAGAACTTCTGATACTGGACCATCTAAGCTGTGGAAAAAAAACAATCATAACATTTTCTGCAGTTATGACATTTGTCACCTTAATCACAAGCGACGTTACTAGTAAAGATTAACATGTATGTACAAAAATCTTAATTTTTTGTGTAAAACTATTGATTTCTTCCATATTTAAAATTATGCCATTTAGACGTTCATTTTGCATCACATAACAAAACTTTTTTGTTCCATATTTTTAGATATTTATATTTAAGTTTAAACAGCTCAATACCAATGTTTAAGAAACCAATATTTGGTGGAATAACACAATCATATTTGTTATTCTGCACCATATATTAATCAATTTTAGCTCATGAACTTTGCATTGCTAGCATTGTTTAATATTTCATTTATTATATTTAAATTTGCATAGATTTTTGTGTATGCAAGAATATAATGAAATTAAAATGCACAAATAATAAATAATTTAGTTTATGAATACATTTAGAAGGAAGAGACTACAGGTCTGATTAAAAAGCAATAGCCACTGATCAAAAGCAATAGTCGATGAATGTATAATAACAAACATGACACTTTGTTAACTAATAGTTTATATCCAAACATATAAAATATTGGTATGGTATTAACCAAATAAGTTAAAGAATTGTATCAGATTCCAAAAATCCAATATTACATCCCAAAAATTAAACGATGTATTCATATAAATGTTAAAACAAACCAATAAATATACTTATCCTTCTAAATGACAATGGTACGCTTGAGCTTAAGTGTAAAATAGTTTGCTAGTTTAATTAGTTGTGAAATGAAGCAGCTCTGCTATTGTTCGTGCACCACAAAATGCAAAAAGAGCATATTTTTATTCATCTGCATGTGAACGAAGGGATAAAGAAAATTATCCTTCTTCACTACATTTAATAGCCAGACCACTTGTTGCAAAACACTTATTTAACAACTCTGCAAGTTCACCACACAATCACATTTATCTCAGATTTCCACCAATTGTTCTGAAGACATACACACAGAAAATTCATGCATCTCTCCACAATCTACGGGTGCTGCTGTGCAGGCAAAGCATCTGCATGGTACACTAATGTGTCAGCCATATCTTCCCTTACCCCGTCTCAGCTGATTTGAAGCACATTCTAGATAGTCCTCTAAATATCAATTGACCGTCAAACCTCAAGCAAAGCTCAAACTCGTCCCTCTGTTTTCCAAAACTTCTGAAAGTTCTTCACTTTCTCAGTTTGGCAGGTGGATGTTTATAGAGACCGAGGCGAGCACGGGTATGTTATTTGTTGTTGAGAAATCCTTCGAGAGGCCTCAGTGTACATTCCAGTCTCCCTAAAAATAGAAACCTCTCCTCTCTGTCAGAACTGCTGGTCCCGCTAACACCTCCTCACCCCTTCTGTTTTTCCATAACACAAGTTTCTTCACTGTCTGCATAGCATGTCTGCATTGCTCCACCACCACCACGTGTGTTTGTTTACCAAGGCTGTAAACAACACTGCTGCCCGAAAGCTATTCTGAGAGGTTACTGGATACTTGGAAAGACCCCCATTTCTAAGATAAGCCCATGTTGTGTTACTACTGCAGCCGTTGCTAAACACCGGGATGATGAAGGCTTTAGAATGAGGAGACACAACAGCTGAACGCTTTGAAGCCAAACATCAGCAGGCAGCCTATAAATTGACAGCCGTTTGTTTGGACAGAGAATTGCTAGTTGTAGGGCACAAAGTTGCATAAAAATCAATAAAGATGTACAACAGTTTAAAAGTACAAAAACTAAACAAATTAATGTTAATTAAAGTCGTGCTTTTAACCTTTTTTTCCGATTTTAAAGATGACATTCTTTGTGAGTGAACGTCTGAGGTCCTTCAAGAAAATGGCGTTAGATCGACAGCGCCATCGTGTGTTATTTCACTGCACTGAGGTGCATTACGCAATACTTGCACGTGTGCTGTCATCTTTTTCACATGCTGTAAACTTCAAATGAATACGTTTTCATGTTTCCTTACGATTACATTAGAAGAGTAGAAGCTACTTTACTTTAAGGCCAAATCAAGCAGAAAAATGTAGGACTGCATATTATTAATTTTCCAGAAATACTATTATTTACACGTGGGGTTTGGTATTTTGGTATATCACATTTTATGATAAAACCCAGCTACAAAAGTCTTAAAATAAATAGAATTTTTTTTTATTTGTTATTAAAGAGCAGTTATTTAGAACTGCTCAATCTGATTACTTTTTATAATACCACTAGTCAATGACAGTAATTCATGGTGCAAAATGAACAGCTGTTCATATGATGTATCATCGAACAGCATTGAAGTTCACATTGCTTTTAAAAGAATCATATTTTCAATAAATTTTGCATTGATATAGGTAAAACACAAAACAAAACTTCTTGTGTTTGAGTGAAACATACAGGGATGTTCTGAGATTTTCTTTTCTTTATAGTTGGAAAGTGCACAAAAATAGTAAACAGATAGATATTTTTTAAAATTCAACCCCTTAAACTGGACCTCTTTTTTCTAGAATCACACATTTATTGTTCAAATAATGTGCTAACAACAAGGTCATGAGTTTTATTTGTTGCTTTTCAAGTTGCATGTCAACTGCCAAATGCAAGAATGTGACACAAATCAGTTAGAATGAGAATAGCATTGCTAGCAAGCTACAAAACCCTGAAACTCCTGAAACAAACTGACTGAAAACTAGAATGTCAGGTTAAGAAATTCACGGTAAACAAATTTCTGCTCCTCCCTACCCATTGTAGGACTTAAAACGAATGACTTGAGTAATTCCTTTGAACTTGTGCTGCAACACCCTTTGTGGTTGGCAGTCAGTGCAGTATATTAACAGTAAAGTAATGACCGTGTCTTTGATGTTCTATAGCAGACATCAATCTAACTATCTATCCATCCAGCTGTCTTTCGAATGAGACGTTAAACCGTGGTACTGACTCTCTGTGGTCATTAAAAATCCTATGGCACTTCTCGTAAAAGAGTAGGGGTGTAACCCCGGTGTCCTAGCCAAAGCCCCTCTATCGGCTCTTACGATCATGGCCTCCCAGTCATCCCCATGCACCGAATTGGCTCTATCACTGTTCCTCCACTCCTCCACTGTTCCTCCATATCACTGTTCCTCCAAGTGGATGCTGCACACTGGTGGTGGGGTGGAGGGATCCCCCCTCATGATTGTGAAGGGCTTTTGGTGTATGGCCACACAATAAATGTGCTATATAAAAACACATTACATTACATTACATCTGTCTGTCCATCTCTCATTCCATCTGTCAATCCATCTATCCATTCATTCACCCACCCATTAACCAACCCAACCCATCTGTCTGTCCGTCCGTCCGTCCATCCATCCATCCATCCATCTGTCTATCCATCTCTCCATCCATCCATCTATCCATCCATCTGCCCACCAATTCACCCACCCACCTATCTGCCTGTCTGTCCATCTATCTATCTATCTATCTATCTATCTATCTATCTATCTATCTATCTATCTATCTATCTATCTATCTATCTATCTATCTATCTATCTATCTATCTGTCTGTCTGTCTGTCTGTCTGTCTGTCTGTCTGTCTGTCTGTCTGTCTGTCTGTCTGTCTGTCTGTCTGTCTGTCTGTCTGTCTGTCTGTCTACTGTGTCTGTCTGTTTGTCTGTCTCTCTGTCTGTCTGTCTGTCTGCACACAGTTTTCATGACAGAATTATGACAATGGCATTCTAGCATGTTTGGATCTTAAATTCTCTACATCTGCCTTTTATGATAATAACTGTCTCTTGGCATTTATCCTGAAGTACAAAGTGTCAGGAGAGCTACTAGTGCTCTTAAACTAAAGCCTGCAGATACTTCTCATTTCCTGCGAGGTACCCAGCAGTTTCATTTCCACAGAGTCTCATTTCGACAGTATTCACGTTTTACTGTAAATCCGCTGTGCATTTGTTAATTATCTCATGCTACGCACTCTGAGCCTCAGGGAGAGCATCAACACTGATCTACACTGCTCATCATAGCAGGATTAAATGAAGGGTAAATAACAGTCAAACAATAGACGGTCATGACCCAATATAATCATAAATAAACAAATAAACGACTGACTGAATATATATGAAAAATAAATACATTTATTTATTTATTTATTTATTTATTTATTTATTTATCACTTTATAATAATATATAAAAATATTGCATATAATACAAAAGCTAGGTCGCTGCCGGAAGTGGTGTTAGTGAGACCAGCAGGGTACGCAACCTGTGGTCTGTGTGGGTCCTAATGCCCCAGTATAGTGAAGAGGACTATATACTGCTCAGTGAGTGCTGTCTTTTGGATGAGACGTTAAACCGAGGTCCCAACTCTCTGTGGTCGTTAAAAATCCCAGGATGTCCTTTAAAAAAAGAGTAAGGGTTTAACCCCAGCATTCTGGCCAAATTTTCCCACTGGTCTCTGTTCTTCTAAACTGGCCTCCTAACCATCCCCTTATCATAATTGGCTTCATCACTCTGTCTCCTTTCCACCAATCAGCTGGTGTGTGGTGTGAGGTTTGGCGCAATATGACTGTCATCGCGTCATCCAAGTGGATCCTGAACACTGGTGGTGGATGAGGAGATTCCAGAGAAGCACTATATAAATGTAAGGAATTATTATTAATTATTATAATTATGGTGATGAATGCAAATGGCAGATTAAAAAAGATTAAAAAGCATGACAGTTTAATAGTTTTACATTTTCACACATTAATATATCTACTTTATTACTTTAAAATAATGACTTTACTTTAGAAAGACAAGTTAACTTATAAAAAGACAAGTTGCCACCAAAGCGGACCCAAAACACTAAATATAATTTTAAAGCTTTCTACTCCTTCAAAATCAATAGGTTTTTGACAGCACAATACAACAAAATTTAGGAAGATCACTTATTCTTTTACATATTTTATGTAGTATGTAAATTTTTTCATAAATGTTACTCTGAAAGGGTTGTCTGTTACAAGATTATTGGAATATTGAATATTAAAATACATGTTGTCATTATTGTTGTTTTTTTAAGTAAGACTATACTTTTAAACTATAGTTTCCGAGTAAATGACTGCAAAGGCAGAAAAAATAAGCAGTTCATTCTTCTGTTCTGATGCTCCTGCCAAGATTGCACCGCTTGTCACTTTGTTTCTGATTTAGGCTACTTGAGACTAAAATAACTGTGTAGAAACGGTGGTAACCAGCTAATATCCTGACAAAAGCAATCCTCAAAATCTTTCTTGTCTTGCTGAGAGAGTGTTGCTCTAGCTGGGTCTACATTTACTCTTATGTATTTACTCTTTTGTATAACTCTCTATGTATATGCACATCTGAAATGGTTGTAAAAGAGTGAATTAAAATATTCACAATTATTTTTATATTCATACTTTATACAGAAATCCACATATATAAATGCATATAAATATTTTATTCATAATATTAAAATAAATATATCTAAAATACAGTTTAACATCCGTCAGTGCTAAGAATTGATCATTTATTCAAATTTATAGTATCTTTTTTTAGGTCTACAATCTGTAAGGCTGGTGTGATAGAAAAAATAACCCTAAATAATGAAACAACAACCTGCATCAAAAACTCTAAGCTCGACAAGGAGAGTTAATTTTAGTTATTCAAAATTAACAAATTCTGGCATGTCATTGGTTTTAATTTGATTCTAAACTCACTTTACCATCACGTAGTCTTTTTTATTTAGGAATTTATAATGAATTCTTGATTCAGGTCACAGAATGACCTCCAATTCTTATTTTGGACAATAGTGTGTCCCCTGGTATGTCAATAGTTACAATCGAAAAGTGCACAGGTAATACTTATTTGAACATGCCAAGTAAACAAAATTTGTGTAAAACCATGTCAAATATCTACACTGTAAAAATATGATCAAATAGTCCTGACAGCATATGTTTTTAGATCATTGTAACTTATTAAACTATAAGTTAATCATGATCTAACTTAATTTTTAAGTTATGCAAGCTGTTTTAAGTCAGTTTACGTAATATAAGTTCAATGGACTCATAAGGCTAATTTGATTCAGCTTAAAAATTTTTTACAATGTATTTTACACACACATGCTTGAGATCTGTGTATATTAATAAATAAATAAATAGATTTAGATATTAGATAGATGTTAAATGCATAGGCCTGTTTATGTTTATAAAAATAGTATATGACATTAATATAAATATAACTTTACATTCGTCTTGCATGTAAAAGCCTGCATTGTGTTTTTTTGTATTCATATTGTTCCTTCATGTTTTATGAAAACAAGCCTTTGTACATTACAGTAATTGGCACTAGCCATCAAATCACGAGAAAAGCAAAATGTACGTACTAGAATGAAGATTTGAGATATATTATGCCACAATGCCTGATGCTTTCTGAAGAGCACTTTCATCTTGTGTTTCCTATAATGGACTCCTTTGTGATCATTTGGACAACAAACCATCATAGTACAAGAGGCTCTCTCTATAGCAAAGACAATTGCGGATTATATTTGCATGTTGTTGTGGCGTGGAACATTCAACATTCATGCAACAAGTGCTTGTGCGTGTTTCCAATATCGTCATGTAAGATGGAGGAGTGCAAAATGCAATTTGCCCATTAGGAGTTACAAGCTGACCTGTAAAAGATCAGTTTGACAGTGATATATTACATAGTTCGCTTCGCTCATGCACAAATTTAAGAGAACATAGCAAAAAGTGAAATAGCAAATTGGGTCATGGTGTGTCAGATCTGAATGACCTACTTCTTCCGGGGCTTTTTTTTTTTTTTGATATGCCCTGAAGAGAATGTGCTACTTTTAAAAAGTGGTGGCAAAAGTTATGGTCACCGTCACCACACAATAAGATACTGAAGTTTTATCTACAAAGATCACAACATGCAAAGCTTATACGCATACAGTTTAAAGTGTCTAGATAAAAGAGAAAGAGAATGTTTAAGGAAACCCTGGTGAAATCACGCAAAACAACTGGAACATTCTCCATTATATTGTCCACACAAAAGTGTCTTCATATTAAGCAAATGTCTAATAAATATGTGTTGTATCAGTGATATATTTTGTGTTAAAAATAATTAAAATAGATGTTGTCAAAATGAATAAATTGGTTTTTACATTGTAATTTAAAAATATCTCTGGTTTGGAATTATGTTTAGAAACATTTGAATATCCCCCAAATTATATCCATCCATTCCCCTTTGGCCCTTTGAATTTCCCTGCTCAGATTAGGAAAATCGGATTACTGGACTGGAGTTTTAAAGGTTTGTCTGACATTGTTTACCTCTGAAATGATCAATTTATTTGAACAAATTAGAACAGAGTTTGATTTTCCCTCTGAAGACTTTTTAAAATATCTTTAAATTTAACATTTTATAGAGACCCTATAAAAGCAAAACCCATTTTGTTTTAACTTATTGGAACTGGAAGAAACCCTGCTGTCAGTCATTTAAGGGCTTATTTTTAAATTCTATGCCTTATTAGTTTACTTTGATTCCTCAATTTATGATTCCATTAAATCACTATGGGAATGGGACCTAGAAATTCTGTTTAATCATGAATATTGGTCCGAAATGTACCTCAATGTACCTCATTTGCAAAATAATTTTCCAGCTAATTGTTTTAAGAGCAAAACTTGTAAAGGCACATTTTGTCATGTATTTTAGTCTTGTGTTCACATCCAACCATTTTGGAGAGGGGTTCATTCTGCAATCCAGGAGATAATTGGAAAACTATTTATTTCCTCCCCCTCACCTTTTTGTTTAACAACATTCCTGAAGACCTTTGGCCTCAAACCTCTGTTTACAACTCTTACATTTCTGGCTAAGAAATGTATATTACTGAAATGGTCTACTTCTCAAATTCCAACTATTTCCATGTAGATTTCTCAGTTGTCAGTCTTTCTTTCTTTGGAAAAATTAACCTATGACCTCAACCACAAACAGGACAAATTCAGGAGATTTTGGGAACCTCTGCAATCCTTGACACAAACTCTGAATTTTTTTTACATTTGTAGATTTTTATTTAATATGCAGCGCTTGGGGTTTATTTGTTTGTCTATGTTTGTACTATTTGAAAATCCTCAAAGAATATCCCTGAATACTGGTTGATTTATAATACTATAAATAAATATAAATAAAATAATTATATTAAATTCTAATAAAGCATATTTAGGAAAATTATGGTAATAATCTGAAATATTTACAATTAATGTCTTTATTCATGAACAGTTGCTAAACAGAATTACATTTAGTGAATGTGAACATAAAAACTTGTTAAACACATTTAATATTGTAACTTTGACAGTAAATAAAAAAGTAAATTTCAAGTAAAAAAAAGTTATTGACAGCACAGGATTTTTGGCATCTCTGGGAATCTACTGAAGTTTTGTTCATTGTTTTAATTATGATTTAATTAGATATTTTCTGTTTTATTTTTAATTATAATTAGTTTACTATTTTATTTTATTCATTTAATTTTTTACACATTTAATTTTAGTCAACTAAAACTGACCTCATACTATTTTATACCCACTGCCTGGCATATAACTTTGTTTGTTCGACTTTATTATTTCCAAAGGGAAATTCACATGTCACAGCGGAGCTCTCCATACTAAAGATAGATAAAATTATATATATATATATATATATATATATATATATATATATATATATATATATATATACACACACATATACAATTATAATAACGTATAACATACAATATAACAATTCTAAAATTACATTCATACTGCACACCTTAGTTTAAAAAATGAGTAGACATTAGTCCATATCTAATGCTATTATAATTCAGCATAATTAATATAGTATGACTTTGGTTATACAATCTGATCACTGTTGGTAAAAATGACTTCCTGTATCTTTCTCTGTAACACCAGGGCTGAATTATATCAAAACGGGAATTTGTCCATCATTCGATCATGTGCAATCTCTTCTATAGTGAGTAGTTCACACCCCACAACTGAACCTGCCATTTTTGTCTATATTTGTAGTATGAGAGCATCATTTTTGTTGAAATGTCATGCTCCTCTAGAGGTCAGTGCAGCTCTAATGATCATTACTGTATGAACTGGAATAGAATATATCCTGATACTCAACATGACACATAGGAGTTACCTTTAAACTAAATAATTGTTTCACAGTGATCAGTAGCACATTATTGATCAATAACCCTAAAATGGTCTCGTTCTTACCTTTTGTTTCAGCTAACATCCAGTCTACTGAGAGTCAAGGCAGCTATTTATTATTTTACTGGAAAAAAATCAAAGACCTTGTAGGTCAACAGAACTTCCATACAATAACACTGGCATACCTTTGTGTACCTATTTGGATCACCTGACAGTCTTCTCTGCCTTTATTAGTACTGTTTCTCTTTTTGCAGCCAGTTTGGGCTTCATTGGTGTGACACAAACAGACACACGCTGCGCACCTTCAGCAATAACACACACCTTTGATGGAGAGCAGTTGCCTTTGGAAACCTAGAGAGAGAAAGAAGGGTCTTAAGGGGCTTTACTATTAGCTGCTTAAAATTCTTCTGATGTAACCAGTGCAAAGCCACTGGAAACAATAAACACACGCATTCCCACTAGTGTGCCACTTTCACCCTGTTTTGTTTACTCTTGCTGATGTTGTGTTCCAGATGTCTTTTTTTTTAACAGTTGAGGAAACTAAATAATGAGTTCTTTCAGCGAGCAAGTCGATGCGAAGTCAGTGCTGTTTATCTTTATATCCACAGTGGCGGCAGACAGATTCATACAGTGTCACACATACTGACACAAGGTGCCATGGCATTCAGAATGGCCAGAGAACAGGCTCTTGGGGTGAGAGGAACTTGAAAAAAAGGTCTTTGTAGAGTTCGAACACTCAGAGGAATTCCTGCGGTCGCGTTGGACCAATACTGAAATGTCAGGTAGTTGAAATTCCTCTGTTTACTCACCAGGATAGAGACGCGGGGTGTGTGTGGCTTTATAACTGTGAAAATGTCACCCTGAAGACTGATTGCTGAATCATGAGGAGGATTCTTTCATATTTGTCATTAATGTCGAGGACCATTATTCTGGTGGAACTCATGGCATTATAAGCACTATAAGCTATTCAGATTAAAGCTTATTAACGATATTAGGCCAGTTTGACCTGAGATACAAAATTGTCAAAAATACTGATTAACTTTGGTTATTTTTTGATTACTTTCCACAATTTCCCATTTAGGATACATTTACACATTGTTTTTATGTAAATAATGACCTTTTTTGAATTTTGGACCTTTACTTGGCTTTTCCCTTTTCATCTGTATACAGCATTGTTCCCCATGTGATCTGGTTGAAAAAAAACTTATTGTAATGGCAGGTGCATTAAAGTAAAATTGACTCTTTTTACCATTTCCCCCCATGTGATTGTTGCGGATTTTTTTATTTTACCCAACACCGTTTTCAATCAGAAAAAGAAAATATTTAGGCCTACATTGCGACATTGTTTTGAGGGGCCTAAAGTTCATGTGAAATCAAAATTTACAATGTTTATTTTGCTAGTGCTCATTGTTATTCTTGCAGTAAATAATTATTCTGTGCAAGTTAATTCACTAAAAAAGTTTTGTTTTGGTAATCTTCAATCAAAGTTTGACCATTTGGAGTGGTGGTCCTTCTTGGTTAACGTCAGTTTGACAGCTTCAGCCACAAAAATATTATTCTTAGGCCCCGTTTACACTGATATGTTTTAGTTTTAAAACGGCGTTTTCAGATGTCTCCATTTTCCCTCATCCACACTGACAATGAGCAGCAGCGTTATAAAACACAGATACAGCCTTGTGCTGTATCTGTAATAAGTGACATCACCATCTGGCATTGGCCTGGCATTCATAATACAGATTTCATTGATCTGTGTGGACCGGGATCACTTTCACAAAGCTGTTGCATGTACATAAATCCTTTTAAGTATATTAATACATTACAGTAGTGTAAACGTACCATTAGGACCAGCGCATTCTGAGGACTGTGTTAAAAATCTGGTTACTATAATCGCTTTAACTGCTCCACTACGAAGAAAATTTTGGACTCCATTTCTAATGTTGCTAGTTAACACACTCAATGCATTTTTTTCAACACATCCCATAATTTCTAAAATATCAACCTCTACCAAATGGTAGATATGTCGGTTTATGGTAAAAGTACCATAATTAATACATATACTATATGAAAAATCTGAAAATATGAAATGTAAGACCAATTTATTTAAAAACACAATCAAAATAAAACATTTTGAATACTAAATCATCTTTATTTTTTGAAGTATGCCATAAAATATTTCAGATTCTCATTTAAAATGTTTCTTGTTTTTTATTTACAATAAAACCAAAATCAAGTGTAGTAGTGCAACAGGACTTTGTTTGATTGCTTTTTTGTAAACAAACATTGCTCTGTGTGTAAACCATTATTTAAAACAGTCATTCTGTAAATAACTTTAACAGTCATTAAATAAAACAGTCATAACATGGTTGACCATTTGGTAGAGCCAGCAGTCAAAGGGTTATAATGTCTATTTGACTTCAATTTCACAGCTAACAGCAGCTCAATAGACCCAAACTCTTAAAAACATCAGGTTACTAAAACACACAATAAAATGCATAAGATTTTACAGAGAGCCTTTATTCCATGTTACTTTCTTACTATAAGTGAGTAAGAATATAATTAAATGAAACTGATGGATGGACAATTTCAATAACTATATGTTTTGGTACAATGCAGTGAATCATGAATATCTTGTTTTGATGTGCTTTCACAACACAAGCAATACTGTTTTACCAGATTTAATACCTAGAATTCCTACCTAGAAATCCAACATAATACGAGGCTAATATATTAGAGAAGGAAATGTGTCTGGTCTGAAGATACTGTGAGGAGGATTTTTTTACAGAGGTGCTGGGAGATGGACACTCAGTTTTTAGCTGGTTTAACTGGTGATATGCCTTACGGCGACAGGCAGACGTCCTCGTGCTGAGGTGAGCAAATACATGGCAGACTTGTGGGCCAGCTGTTCTGTTAGGTAATTAAGAGCTGAAACACGCTTCTGGGCATGAGACGCCCCTGCAGTGGGCTGATGGACTGACAGCCAGGGGCTTGCTGTTTGCCAATCCACAACACAGGACTAAAAACACAGCAGTGGCTTTCAGACCCTCCTGCCCCGGACTGGAAATCACAAGCTGAAGGACCTCCGGGGAGAGCCTCTGAAGATGCTGTCACTAAATTCAATGTGAAGAACACAGTAATGGACGATATTCGTGGAAGACACCACGCTCAATTTTTCACAAGTGATAAAAGGATTGTGAGAAATAGAAGTACAGTTCATTCAGTAGGGGGTACTGTCTTAATTTGTTATAGCATGTCTGTTTTTTCATGTCAGTGATTTTTTTATTTTAAAGAACATCTTTTCCATTGAATGATGTGTCCCTCACAGCTATTTTTAATTCATGAAGATACACTATACACATCTACACTGAATAATATAGAGTAGGCTAGAGCGTAGCGCTAGCAATGGCAAGGTTGTGGGGTTGATTCCCAGGGAAAGCAAAAACTGATAAAATGTGTTCCTTCAGTGGAGTATAAATCGCTTTGGGTAATTTTATTCGTCCACATGCTTCTTCACATTTTCTTCTCTTCTTATCACTATACCCCTCCCCAAACAAAGTCTTAATACTGTCGTCCTTTTGAGAAATGTTTTTCTTTAACCTTTTGTGAGCCATCCCAATATTTAATGGTCAAATGCATAACCAAGTAATACAGTAAATAACTGGGCTAATCTGCAGCAATTTTTAATATAGCGTCTTGCCTGAAAATGTCAGCTTATGAGTTTAAAGTTCAAATGTCACGTGATGCCTAGTCAATAACACTGTTTGATAGGCCTCCTCCGCTACAGTATTTGACCTCTTTACACAAATAAATAGAGTATAAGTCCTATGTATATCATTTCATCAAAAAGATCAAAGTCACAATTCATGCTCTATAATTTAAACTGTAGTCTCTCAGAGAGTTGAGTTCTTCGGGTTAGTGATCATGTATCCTCTGGCAGTCATAAATGTGCGCTGTCTCTTTAACTGACCGTGCCTTGTGTAAACATCCCCGTGCCCGCTACTATTTCACACAGAGCTCTGCTACTGCCTCAGCCAGAACTTCAAAGAGTCGCGGACGCCGTCCATCACGCACAAACAGAGGGAAAAAACTCATTAAAACACGCTCATTTCTCCACAAGAGTCGCTCGCCGTCGGACTCCAGCTGTAGTGTCGGATGGGCTTCCCCCGTCCCCGGCACACACCAGGAAGTGAGCAGGTGAGACGCACCTGTTCAAAACGCAGACCGAAACTCAACATAATCTAGACTCCGGAAAACAGTTTTGACAAATGTACGATATGCTACATAAATACTCCTCACGGACATTCAGAAAGCATGGACTTTGACCTGAACTGGGCTCCAAAGCCGGATTACGTGTTGCGTTTTTGAAATCTCCCCGACCTATACAGGTGGGTCGCGGAACGAGTGTCGGACGCTGTTATGGGGAATCAAGTGGAGAAGCTCACACACTTGAATTACAATGAATTACCGACAGCTGACCCTAATGGATTTGACCCAGAGGACGACGCTCCGCGAATCGGCGTCTCTTATATCTTCTCCGCCGATGACGACGAGCAGGAGGAGAACATGGACGAGACGGAGAATGAAGATGTCAAACATTACGACTGCCGGAACGAGCTAGAGTGCGCCGTGTTTTACCGAGACGAGGTCATATACGAGCGGAATAGCCGGTTTGGTGAAGTGGGCACACTGTCGCGTGAGAACTTGGCGAACAAGTGCAAAGCCGGCGACCTGGTGGAGTTCGTGGCCATCGGTCAGTTCCCGCACTGGGCGGTGTGTGTCGGTGAGCTACAGGTGGTTCATTTACACAGAAACGAGATCAAATGCGACTTTCTTTTGGACGCGAGTCAAGGTAAAAGGGGCAGAATCGTGAACGAGCTGTATAAGTTTCGCGCGCTGAGCTCGGACGCAGTGGTCCAGAATGCCATGGAGCAGGTGGGCTTGAAGGAGCGGGACGTTTGCTGGAAGAACTCGGAGTGCTTCGCCGCTTGGTGCAGGTTTGGAAAACGCGAGTTTAAAGTCGGAGGCGAAATACGGATCGGTAAGCAGCCGTACAAATTGAAGCTGCAGCTCTCCGAGAAGAAAAGTCACGTTTTGGACTTTCAAAGTTTAGAGGATCTGATCATGGAAAAGAGGAGAAACGACCAAATGGGAAGGGAAGCTGTCATCCAGGAGCTGGAGAATCATTTAAACTGCACTGAAGAGCCTGAGGATGATTACAATTGTAACTGATGGATCAAAGAGGGAGGTTTCTCTGGTCTTGATGGAGGATATGGGTGTCATTTAAATCACCTCAAGCACAGCGGCTGTGGTGCAGTTTCATCAGAGTTTTCTGACAGCAGCACTTTTATAAATTGAACAAGTTCTGCTTGTTTTCAGTGACAAGGACACGATCATTCCCTTACTTTGTTGTATTCGCATACTAGGGAACCTTTTATGAAAGCCTATCTCACTTTATTTTGAGAACTGGCAGAGTATGTATTCCCTTGGCACATTATTTCAATAAAGTCTGAGTATTTTTTCTTAAGACTTTTTTGTTATTCAGCTTCTATTGCCTCAGCGTGTACATGGGTCCAGTAATATTCAAAGGGTGTTTCTAGCATCAACACAATGAGTGTAATGCAAGACTTTTGTGCGTTGTAATGTGTCCAGATTAATTTTATTCTAATTAAAAAAACAAAGACCCTCAAACAATTTACAATTTCAAAGACAACAATCGTTTATATCGGCTATTGTACAAAAAAAAAAAAAAAAAAAGTCCTGTTAGTCATATTTAGTACAATAATCATTCATTCATTTTCTTTTTAGCTTAGTCCTTTTATTAATCTGGGGTCGCCACAGCGGAATGAACTGCCAACTTATCCAGCACATGTTTTACACAGCGGATGCCCTCCCAGCCGCAATCCAACACTGGGAAACACCCATACACTCTTGCATCCACACACGTACACTACGGACAACTTAGCTTACCCAATTCACCTATAGCGCATGTCTTGTTGCGAAAACCGGAGCACCCGGAGGAAACGCACATGAACACGGGGAGAAAATGCAAACTCCACACAGCAATGCCAACTGACCCAGCCTGGGCTCAAACCAGCGAGCTTCTTGCTGTGAGGCGATTGTGCTACCCACTGTGCCACCATGACCCCTAAAATAATCATTTGATGACATATTATGGATCACAGTGCAGCCCCAAAATATTAATAAATCTTCATTTTTACATTGTGTAGGCTTCTTTGCCACCATTCTTCAAAGCACCAGGTTTCATACATTTGTCAGTAATAAAAATGAATATGATCCCTTATTCTTTTCTAGCTCAGAACTGTTATGTTGTCTCATTTTTTGTACAAATTCATGTTACGCTGAATGATGATGATGATAAATGAAAGCTCAGTGATACACGCAGAATATATTTTCATTTTAAATGTATTTCAGCTTTCGGTTCAGATTAAGTCCTCTATTTGGTTTGATACATGAATGTTTAATATTTATTTATTTTTTGTGGTGATTGAGCTTTTTCTGTCCGGAGATGACTCCAGATTCTGTCATATTTATTTCATGAGCATCCGAGCATTTAATGATGAAAAATATCCCAAAGGAGAAAGCCAACGTTCACTTGCGAATATGATTAAAATAGCTTAAGCAATAATCGAGAGTATAAAATGTTCGGCATGATTAATTTCTTTAACAGCTCATCACATATTTTGTTTTCCCTGGTGACTTTTATGATTATATGTCAGTTCCAATGATCATGCGCTGTACAAAAAAAATGCCAGTGATTCCAATGGTAAAAAAAGAAGTTAAAAATCTACACTAAAAATTAACTGGTTAATAATGTCCTTAACTATTGTGCACTGTTCAGATTTTATTTGTTATATCTGGGATTAAAACATCTACTAAATTAAACTGCTGTAAAAATGCATCAGATAAACATTTTTTTAATTTTCTGTTGATCAACCTCAGTCTTGATCAAAACTATTAAATTGCTTATGTTCCGAATTTTAACTCTTTAATTGCCAAATTCATAAATGTTGGCACTGATTTGGTGAAAAAAACACGCAAAATTACGTATTTTCAATATAAAAGTAATTGGTGACTGGATTTCTTTTAATCTTTTATCACTCGTCTTGGACATGTGAATGATTTGTTACAACACTGCCTTTGATGCACTGTTAAATTGTCATGTTTTTTTCCCTAATTTACTGTTAGTGGCTGTTTTTGCCCCATTGACTTCCATTATAGCTACATTTGATGGCGCATAAATACAGTCTTTCTTTTTGTTTACTCCATGCAGTTCTCAGAGCTGATTGTTTTTTATTTGTAATTTTTTTATTTTCTCAGACACATCAAGGTAAGTGCGTAAATGTCACTCTCACACTTTGACACACTTTAATTTGCTGTTACTGCATATAAAATCCAAAGACTAGACTTTAAAAAAAAGCATGATTATATAGTCTCATGGTTTTGTAATAATAAAAAATTGGTTATAATGAGTCAATGGGGCAAAAACAGCCACCAACAGTAAATTAGGGAGAACAAATTTAATATAATTAAAAGCCATGCATCAAAGCCAATATTGTTACTAATCAATCACATGTTTAATAAAAGGTAAAAAGATAAAAATAAAAGTCCAGTCACCAATTACTTTTTATATTGAAAACACATAATTGTGTTTTTTTCACCAAATCAGTGACATAATTAATGAATTTGGCAATTAAAGAGTTAAAATCCTGTCATTTTCTTATCAATTTAATAGTTTTTATTAGGACTGAGGTTGATTAACAGATTTATGTAAACAAAATTGAAAAAATATTTATCTGATACATTTTTACAGCAGTTTAATTCAGTAGATGTTTTCATCCCAGACATAAAAAAGGGTAGTAAATTTCCCCAGAGTGTATCGTTGAGGTTTTTTTGTCATTATTCTTAAATTGCATATTCTTAAAATATGTGTCAAAGTAAGATTTGTCACCAAAATCATTCCCCTAGCTGAAACACAGAAAACATTATGGCCAAATTACGACACAAAATCACCCCAGAGTGGATTAAAACATCCCCAACAGTACATAAGGGTTAATATATATGATGAATAACCTTCAAACTGACTTTTCCAGTTGACATTAGGACTCTTTTTATTTATTTTTTTCATTGATTATGTACATTAGAGTTATATGTTACATCTAATTTTGATAAATAATGTTAATTGCGTTACTTTAGAGTCATGTGTGTTACCATGATGGTGTTTATTTGTATGAATGACAGAGCACATTCTCTAGATGAGTGTTTCTCTAACACTTCTCTGCTTGTGGGAAAAGTTGATGAGTTTTGACTTTCTGTTCTCCACTAGCTTATTTATGTGTTTCTGTCTGTAACAAACGTTTGATGTGTAGATATTTGTACCTAAAACATTGGATTTTATTGGTAATTCATGAAATACAGTAGTTTACCATAATTAAAAATATTATTTTATGGTTTCAACCATATTTCTAATAGTAAGATTCTGGTAAACAAACTGCAGTTCATGCACCATACATATTACAGATTAGTTTTTTACTATTAGTCACATAATAAATAGTTTGTTTGTAGAATATTCACTTTACAGGGAGACCGAAGAAGTTTTCGGTAAGCTCTAATCATCAAACTATTTTCTCTGACTTTAATGTTGATAATAATGTGCGTATTTGCTCATTGTGTTGTTTTTGCTGTGCTCCTTTGGGGATTTAATATAAATCTGTTCAATAAGGAGAAAAGGCGCCATAACAAGAGAGAAATATGTGCTCTCCGAGTGTCTGATGTGCTTTTGTTTCATGATAGCAGACTTGAGATCCCCCCGGTTGCTAGTATCTGTGAGATAATGTTGCCCAGAGAAGGTTTTTGTTTAGCCGAAGTAGAGAGGATTTGTACAGATCTGCCGGAGAAGTTGACTGCGTTCTCAAGATAAGATGTACAGATGCTCAGGAAAGATAACCACTGCCTTTTGAAGTCTCGCAAACTAAGGCTTAATGAGATTTAAGTCTCAGTTTAAACTCATCTCTCATCTAATTAAACACACTGACAGATTACGCTCAGATTTAAGCATAAAATCAACTATTTTAAGTCGGTGTTAATCAAATAACAGTGGCGTTTTACATAAAACAATTAAGCTGTTGTTTTATCAGTGGCACAAATATGCCATTAAATGAGCAAGATTGGAACTCAAATGGAACTCAACTCTAAGTTTAACTTGTATTGTATTAAAGATTTATTTCTTATTGATATATTAAAATATTTCTTATGTCGACGCGGTGGCGCAGGGGGTAGCACATTCGCCTCACAGCAAAATGGTCGCTGCTTTGAGTCAGTTGGCATTTCTGTGTGGAGTTTGCATGTTCTCTCCATGTTCGCATGGGTTTCCTTTGGGTGCTCTGTTTTCCCCCACAGTCCAAAGACATGTGGTACAGGTGAGTTGTTGGGTATGCTAAAATTGACCGTGGTATATGAGTGTGTGTGGGTGTTTCCCAGTGATGGGTTGCAGTTGGAAGGGCATCCGCTGTGTAAAACATATGCTGGATAAGTTGGTGGTTTATTCTGCTGTGGCCACCCCGGATTAATAAAGGTACTAAGCCAAAAACAAATGAATGAATGAGTATTTCTTACTTATATTGAGTGTTGTTTACTTAAACATTTAAGTTTTGCTGACTTAACTAGATCTGTAATCTGATTTAATAAGAGTTTTGTACATTTATGTTTACAGAAACCTCCATAAATCTCAACACAACATTAAAGTCTAAATCATGTCTCCCTATGTTAATGGTGTTCAAAAAATACACAGCCCTTAATTGTTTTATATTTATTTTCCAGTCTGACACAAAGCATGCTGGGAACTATAAATCTGCATGGTTAGGTTAACTCATTGATTTAAAGTTCAGTCTAGTACAATCAAATTTTGAGTTCACGTAACATATTTCTATTAAGTTCAATAAACTTATGAACTCTGTAACTCGATTTTACAGAGAAATAGCTGTTTTTAAGGAGTCTCCATGATTGAAGTTAATCTGCAAATCCTCAGAGAAGAATTACATAAGGCAGCACAGTGGCTCAGTGGCATCACAGCAGGAAGGTCGCTAGTTCAAGTCCCGGCTAGGCCAGTTGGCATTTTGTGTGAGTTTGCATGTTCTCCATGGATTTCCTCTGGGTGCTCTAGTTTCCCTCCACAGTCCGAAGACATACGCTATAGGTGAAATACTTACCTATGCCCTCCACCCTTTCTGGGGTATGGCCCGCCAAAGGTTGATATCCAGAGGTATTAGTCCTGGGTCATTCTTTCTACTTTTCTCCAGGTATCCATGTGTTGTCTACCTCTTGGTCGAGTCGCCAGGTGTTTCTTGAATAGCTTCTCTTCCGCTTTCCTTTGAGCATTCCATCTGAGAGCCTATCTGGTGATGCTAGCTGGTGGTTTGCATAGGTGTGCCCGGGGCTTAATTTGTGCCGGAACAAGCAGGATCTGGATCCGGCACCTCATTTTACTCACATCCTCTCACACACACTGCTCTTCACTTTCGTCCATGACACCCCCACTCCCCTTCTCCCGGTCTTCACTTTCGTCCATGTCACCCCCCCCAACCCCCCCACCCCCCCCCCACCCCACACACACACACACACCTGGTCTTCACTCTCGTCCACGTCACATCCCCACCCACCCCCTCGGTCTTTTATCCGCGTCACCTCTCCTGCCTCTGGCAATATGCCCGGTCTGTTACCCCGATCTGTTCTGGGACATCGCAATTTACAAATTAAGCCCTGGGTGTGCCCTATCCAACCCCATTTTCTCTTCCAGTTTTCTGCTTCTACTGGGGGTAAACAGGTTCTCCCCCATAGGTTGGTGTTACTGATCTTGTCGGGCCAGCGAATGTGTAGAATCTTTCTGAGACAGGTTTTGATGAATGTCTGGATTCTTCGGGTGGTAGTTTTGGTTATCCTCCAGGTTTCGACACCGTACGACAATAGTGACTTCACAATGCAGTTGAACAGACGGGTCTTGGTGGTCAAAATAAGTTCTCTCGAAGCCTTGATGTTCTTGAGCTGGGTGAAAGTGGTTCTTGCTTTGCTGATTCTTGCCTTCTATATCTATTCTATAACGTCTATATCTGTTCCGCCCTGCTTGTCGATGATGCTGCCCAGGTAGGTAAAAGACTGTACCTCCTCCAGGGAACTTACTTTCAGGGTTACTGGATTGTTGCAGCTGGAGTTAATCTTAAGAATCTTTGTCTTCTCTGTGTGAATGTTTAACCTGTGATGACATGGTTGCCAACAAAACATCAGGTAGGCAGGTACAAGTGAACTGAACAAACTTAATTGGCCATAGTCTGTGAATGTGATAGTGTTTGCGTGTTTCCCAGTACTGGGTTGGGTCTGGAAGGGCATTTGCTGTGTAAATATGCTGGAATAGTTGGTGGTTCACTCCAATGTGTCGACCCCTGATAAACAAGGGGCCCTGATAAACTAAGCCGAAGGAAAATAATAAATGAGAGCAACACATCCTTTCCTTCAACACACAGTTCATCATTTTGTGTACAAAGCTATTATGGATTATCCTGGAAATGGCCGGACAAACAAACTAGTCATCATCCTGTTTAATAGGGTGAGGTTTTACAAGACAGGAAATGATATCGTACAACTGATTAGCCCTTTGCAGTGAGTTGGCGTTACTTCACAAAGTGTTTGGTAATCTTTATAAAAAGTTGTGTTTATGCAGTATTGTTTCAATCTGTTACATGTTTTCCTTCTAAACCTTTTTTTTTTTGCGTGATCTTTTTGGGTTGGTCGGATGTGGCTCTGCTTCTCATACCAGCCTGCACTTGGATGGAAATGTTGGGATTGTTTACACTAGAAGCTCTGCTGATAAAACACGTCTGAATTCCAGAGAGAGAAAATGAGAGCAATCCATTTACTGACCTGCTGCTGCTCTTCTGACCCGCTTCAGCTGAAGGCAAACATGGCCATCACATTTTTCAATTTTATAGTACATCAATGGCATCGCTGTGTGAATTAGTGCTGTACAATACTGGCTTGATTACTGGAAAAATTACATTGGTCAAAAACCTAATGCACTTTTCCCCTAATATAAGTTAGAATTATTAGATTTTTTCAACATATTTCTAAACATAATAGTTTTAATAACTCATTTCCAATAACTGATTTCTTTTATCTTTGTCATGATGACAGTACATCATATTTTACTAGATATTTTTCTAGATACTATTACTCATATTAAAGGGCAATCTAAAAGCTTAACTAGGTTAATTAGGTTAACTAGGCAAGTTACGGTAATCAGGCAATTCGTTGTATATCACTGGTTTGTTCTGTATACAATCGGGAAAAAAATCTTTAAATGGCTTAATAATATTGACAAACAAACTAAATGTTTTAAAAAATTTCAAACTGCTTTAAAAATAAATAAACCAACTAAGAATTTCTCCAGAAGAACAAATATTATCAGAAATATTGTGGAAAAACTCTTTTTTGTTAAACATCTTTTGGAAAATACTTAAAAAAAAAAATAAAAAAAAATCACAGGAATGCTAGTAATTCTGACTTCAGCTGCTTCAACAGTAGCGACAACAAAAAGGAATATATCAAACGTGAAGATAGATAGATAGATGAATAAACAGAAAGATATAGAACGTAAAACAAAAAAGGAGAAAGAAAGTGTTAATAAAGGTATAATAATACTATTAATGTACTGTTGAATTAATGATAGGAATGCTCATTTGACATTTTGGTTACTTAAAATACAAATTAATTGTGATTTTTAAATCTGTATGTCATGTCACTATTGAAACCTTTAGATTTGACCCTTTTGTTAGCATTAAAAAAATAATTAAAAATAAAATAAAATTGAGATATGATCACACATTCTTAACATTCAGGTCAGAATAACTTTCTTTAATTTTTGTTACTTATGTTGACACTGGACCTCTACAAATTATTTGAAACATTTGACACTTGCCTATAATATTCTATGTACAAAAAATAAATCCTTTTAGAAATGTAATTTTGTGCACACCAAAGTGGGAGGACTCATCTTTGACCCATAGAAGATTATTTGCATATATTTGCATATTTCTCCTTATATAGGTCTCCTACTTGGATAAACATTTCTGGAATGTATTAATGACTTTTGATATATTTATATATTATATTTTTAAAACTGTCTTTATCACTAAACACCAAATGCAAATTTATATTTAAATTTTTGTTCAAAATTAAACTGAAGTAAACAGATTAAACTAAAACATTTTTATATACAGACATTTAAATGTTTATTAAATTTGTTATGTTTTAATCAATTCCTTACACACAAAATATTTTGGGAGGATATTCAACATGTGGCATGGTGGCTCAATTGTTAGCACTGTTGCCTCACATTAAGAAGGTTGCTAATTTAAGCCCCGGATGGGCCAGGAGGGATTTTTGTATGTATCTGCATGTTCTCCGGGTGCTCCAGTGCGAAGACATGCAGTGGTAAACAAAGTTGGCTGTGTGTGAGTGTGTATGGATGTTTCTCAGTACTGGGTTGCAGCTGTAAAGGCATCTGCTGTGTAAAATATATGTCCAAATACTTGGAGGTTCATTCCATTGTGGTTACCTTTGATAAATAAGGGACTAAGGAAAATTAATAAATGATATTCAATAGAATACAAAGTTATACACCGCTATTTTCCAAACTGTTCTAATCTCACAAATATTGATATGCAGATGAAATAAAATAAAAAGAAATATCCTAACCTCACCATAGATGCATAATAATATACCAATATGAGCCATTAAAATGGTCTCCACGACTCCGGTGTTAAGATAACTGAGATACTTAAGAAGACTGCAATTATTTACAGCTCTTTGATTTGATAACTATCATTCCTTCTCATACTGATCTTCTTTTAATTCGCTGCTCATTCTCTGAAGTTCAAATGGATAATGCAATTTAAATAGCTGCGTCAAATAAAAAGATCCATTTCAATAACATTATGCTAATTCTTTTAAATGCTCCTTTCGTGGGAAAAAAGGCTAATAAAGCTGAATAATAAAGAGTATTGTTCTGCTAATTTTTTTAGCAGCAGTAATTCCACTGCTGATGAAGGGTTGAATGCAATGTGAGGAAAAAAGCTCTTCAGGTTCACCTGACTGAAGTAATCCTGCAAGAATTGGTTCAGGATAAATACTATTTCTGATTTGTGCATGAAGCTCAAATATACAGAAATTATTGTGCATTTCATTTTATTAACTACTAATGACAGGTATGCTCCGTTTAGGATTTTTGAAGCCAATACCGAGTACTGATTCCTTGTCATTGTGATCAACCAATTCTGATAATGATATTTGATAAAATGATATCTGATAATGCATGAAGCACTTTTTCCCATTGAAGTATGATAGTTAAGTGGAGATCTGGGCTTGGAAAATAAATAATGTAGCATATAGTCCCTTAAACACAACTCTTATAAGCATTTAGTGTGGACATGTCATGGCCAGAAGCAGCTTTACAGAACAAAATAGATAAAACATAAACAAAAATTGGTAAGAAAAATGATTGACAATGCAATTTGGAAACTATTCAAATGATGGAAGAATCATTTAACATGTCTCACTGAAGAAAAAGTTTGGGGTGCATATTTGATGCATAAGTTAAAATGCACACATATGAACATGACCTTTACTAAAAGGAAAGAGCCTATACTTCTGTTAATTGCAAGAAGTATATTATAAAAAGTTATATCTATTAATTTAACCTCACAACTGTAATGCTTAGAACATCGATGTGCCTCTCGCGATCTGTTTTCTTGCTCATCCACTCTCATCGCCATGATTTGCGGATCTCACAGAACAGCTATAAATATGCGGAAGACTCGCGGAGCATCCGGCAGAGGTCATATGGTTGGATGAGACACTAATCACAGCAGCTCAAAACACTGGATATACAATTGGGAGCACAGCGATTGCTCAGGCCCCACGCATCATATTTGTAAACCATTGTAAAATCGTAAACACTTGGAATCGGTTCATGAGATCGGCCAGATTCGCTAGTACCGATGGACTCATAAAATGTGATTATCGGCCGATACCGATCTCTGGCTAATCGATCGGCGCATCCCTACAAATAAAATTTCTTCGAAATTCATAATGAAAAAAAAAAAAATCACTTAGAGCATTTTTATTTTGCAAGTGTCATGTTTTCACGTTTATAATCAATTTAGACAATAAAATTCCAAAGCTTTAAGAGGTGCAATGAAGCAAAAATAAAGCAAATGAAAATATTAGTTATTTTGACCAAGTGTAGATTTTAGGGGGGGAGGGGGTGGCGGGGGATATGGGAAATCGTCCAAATAAATATTTTAAACTTGAAAGCCATGTCAGTAGACCTTTATTAAATAAAACCAATTTTAATATTGTGGGCAACGCAGTGGCAGTAGGTAGTGCTGTCGCCTCACAGCAAGAAGGTTGCTTGTTCGAGCCTCGGCTGGGTCAGTTGGCGTTTCTGTATGGAGTTTGCATGTTCTCTCTGTATTCACGTGGGTTTCCTCCGGGTGCTTCGGTTCCCCCACAGTCCAAAGACATGTGCTACAGGTGAATTGGGTAGGCTAAATTGTCCATAGTGAATGAGTGTGAATGAATGTGTGTGGACGTTTCCCAGAGACGGGTTGAGTCTGGGTTGCGTCTGGAAGGGCATCCGCTGCGTAAAAACTTGCTGGATAAGTTGGTGGTTCATTCCGCTGTGGCGACCCCGGATTAATAAAAGGACTAAGCTGAAAAGAAAATGAATGAATGAATATTAATATTACCCAAAACTCACACAGATAAACTGATAATATTCAAGTAGTGTCTTATTTTTATTTTTACACTGTAAACAATTATTTGAAAAACATAAAATCTGAAAAAAGTTAGTAATTTTTTTACAGTGTTTTGAAGAAGGTTTTTATTGTCTAAAAGTCTGCAATGAACATGTCAACCTGTACTGTAAAACCATCTTTAGATGTAGACATGTATTTTGAGACAACTGGTGGTGTATTTTGAGAAGTAAGGTGACAACTGGTGGTGTGTGTAGAATTGGTGTCCTGTGGAGGAATGTGAGAGGTCACCATTGTGAGGAGATGCTAGAGAATGAGTTTAAATGTAAAACATTGATTGTACATGTAAAACACACATGTGAAGTTATATCTGTAAGAGGCTTTTAGGAGAGTGAGTGACATTATAAAATTAATGTACCATCATGGGAATGTATGGGAAATACTCGGAAGAAATTGCATCTTTGAGAGATAACTTTTGCAGGGGACAGGGCCCAGAAAACCATGAACACCTAAAGATATATTTAACCTTTCAGTAGAGGAAAAAAAACCTCCTAAAACGGTTGAACTTAAAACGAGAACACCTAGAGATGGTAGGAAAAAACTGTATAAAGATTGTGAAGAACACAAACACTTGAGATTGTTCTCGGGAGATGGGTCTGTTTATGGACGTCTCTGCTTTTTTGGAAAATATTCCAATAAAGTATATTCATCTGATATCCATATCCTCCAGACTGAGTTTGATTCATTAATGGAACAGCTGGAAACCACAACAGTTTTTTACTGACGAGTAGATATACTGTGACAAAAGTTAAAAAAGAAAAAATGAATGAATGCAACCCAGGCTCATTCTGAAAACGTACCTCTACATACACACTTCTGGAGTCTGCAAAATGTGTCTCAAAATTCTCAAGAATCTCGAAATTCTCTCGAGAGTGCAATTCGCGCCTGCTGTTCTCACATAAACCCACCAGAGGCTGACTGTTTGACTGACTGAGATGTTTTGACTGACTGACTGACCAATCAACTGACACACCCTCCTCCTTCCCTAAACCCAACCAATTGTATTGGTTGACCCACCCGCCCACTTCCCTAAACCCAACCAACAATTTTTAAAAGCAATGCAGAAAAAGAAAAGTGCTCGTCTGCTTTTTACCACATTTTCAGATTATACCACATTCTCACCCTGTTATTTACTTGTTTATTTTATTTTTTGGATTCTGTTTTTGTCTTTCTGGATCCGTTCTTAACCGGATTTGAACCCCTCGTCGTGGTCAACTCCTCTCTGCATCTCAAGTCCTCCGACATACATGGCGAGCTACTGGACAAACTGGTCACAACAGGAAAGCCGTCCATACAGTTGTAAGTTGTCAGCTGGTAAGCGCGAAAAGGAATGGCATCATATCGCCCCAAAGCGTTCGTTTAAAAAATGAACTCCAGCCATACGTACCTCTGGCTACATAATTTGCTGTCTCCAGAAACGTATATAGGGCTATGTTTTTAGAATGAGCATATGTTGTAAAAATTTGACCACACAGAAAGGTGTGCACAGCAGATTGATTTACAAATATGTTAAGACAATGTTGGGCTAACCACTGGAAATTTTTCTATGAAATAAGTTTCATGAGTTGTAAATAAGTTAAGGCTTTAGTTTCGTTTTCCAGGAAATGCAGCATTGCATAACAATAGAGCTGCAGATAGGATATTTATAGCTCTCAGCAACAAATTCACTCCAGTAAAATGCAGTTGAAATCAGAATTATTAGCCCCCCTGTTTATTTTTTTCCCCAATTTCTGTTTAACGGAGAGATTATTTTTTTCAACACATTTCTAAACATAATAGTTTTATTAACTCAATTCTAATAACGGATTTATTTTGTCTTTGTCATGATGACAGTAAATAATATTTCACTAGATATTTTTCAAGACACTTCTATACAGCTTAAAGTGACATTTAAAGGCTTAACTAGGTTAATTAGGTTAACTAGGCAGGTTAGGGTAATTAGGCAAGTTATTGTATAACGATGGTTTGTTCTGTAAACTGTTGAAAAAAATATAGCACAAAGGGGCTAATAATTTTGAGCTTAAAATGGTTTTTAAAAAATTAAAAACTGCTTTTATTCTAGACGAAATAAAAGAAATAAGACTTTCTCCAGAAGAAAAAATATTGTCAGACATATTATGAAAATTTCCTTGCTCTGTTAAACATCATTTGGGAAATATTTAAAGAAGGGGGAAAAAAAATTTAAGGGGGGCTAATAATTCTGACTTCAACTTATTTGAAGGTGAATCAATCATTTAGTTTTGTAGTCAAGGGAAACTTAATACATTTCAGTTTCTCAGACGGTACTATTTCTCCAAAAGTAAAACGGCAGTCACTCTTAGGCCTAAATACAGCTTTCATTTGAAGGGAAGATTATTCTAGTGCAACAAAGCTACACCTCCCAGCTGAGCGATGTGTTATTGCAATTTATTGTGAGACTAATTACATGGGATCATTACGCTCCCAACAGCAATCAGACCCCTCTCCCGCAAGCAAAAGACAGATTCAAATCTTTACACATTCAACGGCATGGTAAAGGGAGAGCGTAATGGAAAGAATTATTTGCACAGATGACAGTGGTGTGAGATGGTATGAAGGGATGAACTGTATCAAAGCTCGGTCAGAAGGGTATTAGCTGAAACTCAGATAAAGCAGACTTGGCTTTTGGGAGAAGTTAAAGGGTTATTTTAGTCTGAAAGGAAAACTGTCATCATTTACTCACCCTCATGTTGATCCAAACTAGTAACTTTTGTTTATCTTCAGAGAACAAATGTAGCTTTTTTCAAATCAAATCCGAGAGATTCCTATTCCTCCATTGAATTTTATATTGCCTTCATAAAGAGATCAAAATATAAATCTGAACTGAGTGGTTTAATACAAGTCCTCTGAAAAGGCCTAATCTCTGTATAAGATGAACAGACTTAAGGCATTTGGTCACATATAAACATCAGCAGACAATGATTCCAGCATTCAGATTTGCTCACAGAAACTCAACCATGCTTACGCCGGCTCGTAGCCAGGGGGGTTCGAGTAGATTAAGGTAGGTTAAGGTAAATAAACCTTCATTGTAAGAATGAAAAGCTCTCATATTTTATCAATAATACTTTGATTTTTGTTCCAAAGTTGAATGAAAATCTCAGTTTTGGAATGACAACGAATAATTAAACGTGTAAGAAAAGAAAATAGAATAAAAACAAATACTAATGTATCCTTCAGGTTTTTGGATGACATTGTTTACAAACTGGTCATTTACCCAAGTCACGATAAGGACTGGTTGACTTTTATCTGTTTAAGTTGGGTACAATAAGAGGAACAAGAGGAAGTACAACTCCCTTCCTCATATCCTTGCGAGATTTCAGACAATTGTTGGAAATTGCTGGGAAAGCTCAGGGACAGAAGAGGCAGAGCCATAAAGCCTTGCCTAAAAAAGACAGGACTTATTAGAAAGTAAATGAGCCATAGAACTAATTTCTCTTAATATGTTATTTGCATAATTTAAATTCATAATCTGTATACATTTAAGTGAACATTTAATATTGTACAGACTATACAGGCCCATGAGGAGAACAGACTGGAGAAAACATAGTCATCAATCAGGTCAACTCCCCAAGAATATCATCATATCCTCATTAAAAAAAAGAAAAAAAGGAAAGATGCATTACCTGAACCCACTGAATCCATTACGTGCTAATGAACAGAACCAAGACTCCTCCTTACAGTCTGTTCCTGGAAACATGCTATCAGAAGAGCAGTTCAACCTCCAGGATTTCCTTGGCTGAAGAAACACTGCCGTACCAGTCAGATCCTTTCTCTCAAGACATTCTGTCAGAGTTTTCAGAAAGTCAAGGCCAGAACCGAATTCACTTTCTCAAAACATGTCCTCTGAGCATTTCAACTTCACTGAAAAAGTACAATTGGAGTTTTTTAGATTTTGCAAGTACATTGGAATTAAAATTTACTAAGTCATGAAAAATCAATGCTGTTTGTTGAGTATATATATATATTTATTTATTTTTATTAATTTAAAGCTTTCTTTGCAAAACTAAGTTGGGATTTACTTAAAGTGGTGGTCTGCTATGATATATTTGAAACTAGTTGATGTGTAATGTAGCTGTGAAAACATAAACAACATCTCTGAATGTAAGACGCTCTAAGTTCAATGCAAAGGGAGACATTGGCTTTTACAGAGTTGGCTTAGAAAAGTCTACAACGAACGAAGTTTGGGGACTACAAAAAAATTCAACCGGCTAGTGAGATCACAAACGGTTCTGGTTACGCACATTCACCACACGCAAACACTCTGTGCAGTGAAGGGGCATGGCCAGAGGCGCTGTAATGCTATAGCAAAGAAAGCTAAAATGCCGTCCTAACGCTGCTATTTCCACAGAGCTTGTTTTGTTTCTGTATTTGGGATTCAAATGGAAACGACACAAAGAAAGAAGTGCTTACAGTTTAAGTTAAATTATGTTCTAGAGAATTACAAACAATATATAGCCAGCGTTTAACAAAGGACAGAATCTTCCAAAATTTCCCAGTTCACTGCTGGATTCGGGTAAAAACTCCAATTATTATAGCAGAAGCTGTGGATTGTGAGCCACAACCTGTAAGTACTTTAATTTGTTAAAATTGATCGATTACATGCACGTTTTTAGCATTAACAGTATGTTGTAGCAAGGATGTAAACAACAGGAAATGCTGTTTGGCACAGTTAACAATTTAGCTACAAATTCATATTTATCTGTCAAACCCCAGTAAACACCCACAATCTTAAGCAGCGCTGCACTGTCTCTCCTTGCAACCACTTTACCTGCATTCTACATCTCAAAAAACAAACTTGCAAAAAATATTTGAACAATTTATATTACTTAAACCTGCTTATAACCCAAATATATGTGAAAGACACTTGTCTGAATTGATTTTAGAGGGCAGGCATGAGGTTCAGCTGAGTCTTCTTTATTTTCTGTCTAATTCAGGCTCACACTGACACAGCTACACTGAAAGACATTATTACACAGCAGAGGCAGAGCGCATGCTAGTGACTGGACTTGACGCTTTTCCTGGTGAAGTGGAGCCAGTCAGCGAATCACAGCACATTATGTTAGCTGACCAATCAGAGCCTCTTGGGGGCGGGTTTTTGGAGGAACTATGACAGTCGTTTTCATGTTAGCTGAGTAGATGCATTTAATCAAAGTAAGATTTATGAAAAAATAACGTGATTTTTACAAGTGAAGCATATTGCAATCTATATGACAATATATGTTCACAAGTGGCGTATTGAACACAAAGACCTCAAATCTTGATACACAATGAATGGTAAAAGTCAATGTATTTTGAGCATGAACATATCATTTTGAGGATGATTAGCCCCTAACAACAACAAATTAAAAAAAAAAAAACTGCGAAAAATGTGCCGATATCAGTAATTATTAAATAATTTTTTAACAATCCATTTAGGAATATTATAATTTTTTTAAATTAACCACTGTATTTTAATTTACCAACATTACTAAGGCAAATAGTTTTAATAGTCAAAAACAATCTATTTTTAAGAAAATAAACTCAAGTGGTGGTAAGGTAGATCAACATGTGTAAGGTGTGAATAATAATGATACAGCAAACCTCAAACTTTGTAAACAAAACAAATTATGATAATCAAGTCTGAGCTTTTCAAGTAAACCAACCATCATTATTCAAATACATACTGCAGCATTACAAATTGTGAAGTTCAATGACTAAATTATCCCCTATGCTAAAAATCTTTCCTAACATATCTACTACATCAATGTTTTATTTAGTTTGAATTGAGTACTTTTTTTATTGTGGAATAACAATTTAATTCAATTCAATTCACCTTTATTTGTATAGCACTTTTACAATGTAGATTGTGTCAAAGCAGCTTTTTTGTGAGCGATTCTGAGTGTGCTTCATGTAGGTGAGTGGGCTTGACAAACCACCTGTAGGAAACACATACAACCATCTGCCAAATGAATAAATGTTTTAATGTTGACTTTTCTTTTTTTTAGCTTGTCTGAACTAAATACTGAAACAATTATTTCTGCAAAATTGTTGCAAACTATTTATATGTGTTGAATTTGAACAAACAAATTAAATTTAGCAATGTTCAGCTTAATTAGTTTGTTTAAATTCAGCCCAAATAAAGTGTTTACCACCACTTAAAAAAGTAGTAAATCCAAGGAATCATCATTGAATTATTTTGTTCTGTGTATTTACTTCAGCACAGAATCATTTTATCAGTAACTTTTGCTTTTATAAACACCACAACACCTCTTGTGGTCGGTCTGTCTGTCTGGGATAGACAGCATGCTGAGTCATGACGAAACCTCAGCCGTTCATTCATGACATGATCTCCACGGCCTGCTGCACAAGCATCAGATGAAGCTTTAAATCCATCCATTGCTCTTTTCGATGCAGACTTTGACACTCATCCTTTTCTTTTGTGTCGTCTCCTGGATCTCCTCTAATCTCATATTTGCCAGAGCACAGACACCCGTTCAGCTCCCTGATGTGCTTCTCGTCTGGATAATTTGTGGCCAGTCACTGGTGAGCCATTGATGTGCCCCCATGATGGCCACCAACAAAGCCAGTGAATGACGCTCATTATGACCCCGGCTTAATACCCTTTCTGAAAGAGTGTGGCTGATTCATACAGTGTGATGAAGAACTCGAGTATGAGGAGCCATACAATAAACAACGTCACAAACAAGCAGAGTTAGTCTTGTTCGAGCCCATAAGCAAAACGTTGTACAGGGGTTCAACTGTAAGTTGAAATGATCAGTACAATAAAAAAGAGTAAATTATAAATTATATTATTGAAGTTACTGTAGTAATTCAGTGAACGATTCTCTCGTTTTCTTGTAATTCTCTCGTCTGTTTGATTAACATTAAATAACTGTGTTACTTCATGACCAACTGAAAACAATCGATTATTTTCCTACAACAGTTTGTTTCTAACTGTTCATGCTGAATGCGCTTTCTGGACAACTTCTTGGCTGACCTCTCACTTGATGCATGATGTGAGATGCATTCAAAGCTCCAGTGAGAGTAGATGGAAAACAACTTAAAGCTGGTAACTAATTGAAAGTGGAAAAAGAAATGTTAAAATGTCAGAGGATCATCGGCGCAATTGCCTAGTTAGCATGCTGACATATGGTGCAGTAGCACTTCAGGACGTCCTGAGTTCGAATCCCGGCTCGAAGATATTTCGCATCCCTACCCCCTCTCTTTCTCCTACTTCGCTTCCTGTCTGAAATACTGTCCCATCCACTTACGGCAAAAAGGGCCAAGAATACAAATAAAATGTCAGAGGATTTCACTGCAAGAGAAGATGTGCTTGAGTTTTTTTGCACAGCCACATTTGTATGAACTGGAGTACACATCATCAACATTTCCAGTGGTGTAAAGTAACAAATTACAAATACTCAAATTACTGTAATTAAGTAGGTTCTCTCAAGTATTGTAATTTGCTAAGTAATTTTAAAAATGTGTACTTTTACTTACCCTTGAGTACATTTTTAGTGCTGTATCTGTAATTTTACTCCACTATTTTCCTTCAATCTGCAGTCACTACTGTATTTCTTTCTTGTCTATGGGGATTGGCTAAAGTAGATAAAGTAGAAAAATCAGTCCTTCGATTCCTGTCCAATCAAATCACACATAGAATATAAATCACATCACACCGAACAACCTCAAGACATGGACGCTTTATAATTGCAACAAACCCTTTGGAAAGATTAAAAATGTCCAAGAAGATGTCCATAATCTTTCCATGAAATGACCGAGAGATTGTTTACACACTGGATGTCACTGATGAGAAAATGAAGGATGTCGACTGTATGATGACTGAAATCACTAAACAGACTTAAACAATCACTATATGGAACAAATGAAGAATGGACGAAAGGGCCAAATGAAGGAAGGACCAAACAAGGAATGGAAGGAAGAACCGAACGAAGGAATGACCGAACTAATGAAGTAAGGAAAAAGCAAGTGAATGAATGAAGGATTCAAGGAAGTACTGAACAAACTAAGGAAGGAAGGAATAAATGAACGAACGAATGAATGAATGAATGAATAAATTAATGAATGAACAAAGGACCTAATGAAGGAAGGAACAAAATATGAACGAACAAACAAATGAATGAGTGAACAAATGAAGGGAGGAATGAAGGAAGGACTAAATGAATGAAGGAAGGATTCAAGGACGCACTGAACGAACTAAGGAAGGAAAGAAGAAATGAACAACTGAATGAATGAACCAAGGACCTAATGAAGGAAGGAAGGAAGGAAGGAAGAAACAAAAAAACAATGGAAGGAAAGTTGAAAGGAGTGAACAAATATGGCAAGATCACTAAATGCACTACAGAAAGTTACGTTTACACATCCCTGCACAAACTGCATGTAAACGCATCAGCTTTTTACAGTGTAATACTCTTTATTACTCACTACTCTTGAGTACTTTTAAAAAGGCTACTTTTTACTCATACTTTGAGTAATATTTACAACAGATACTTTTACTTTACTTGTGATCCATTGGGGCAAGAAATGGCACTTTTACTTGAGTATGTTTTATCAATATACTCTTTCCATACTGATCATTGTTGGTATATGTTATATGTTACGTCATTTACCTGAAGTAAATGATTTGAGTTTACAATTTACAAAAAAACAAAACAATCAAAGACTCTTCATGCATGCCTTCAAAAAGTTTCAAAAGGTGTGTTGACCAAAAAAACCCCAAAAGAATGAAATAACTGAAGAAAAGTCTGCACGCTCTCAAACATAAAAAAAAAAAAAAAAAAAAAAAAAAAAACACCAGCGATATAACGTGCAGACTTTAGTTATTTCAACTTATAACTTACAAAATAACATTTTTTGTTGCAAAAACACATCAGTTTGCTTCATAAGGCATTTCAGCATATGGGGTACTTTCAAGATGGATTTATTGTGCTTTTTGAAGCTTCAAAAATGGCCAGTACCCAACATCATTATACAGCACGAAAGAGGATAAAATTTAGAACCACTCCAAATGTGTTTGTCTGAAAGAAGAAAGTCATATACACTGAAGAACATGGCTGGAGAGTGAGTAAATAATTTAGGAATATTAATAATTGGTTGAACTATTCCAACCAATAGTTCGAAGCTAAAATAAAAAAAAAAAAACACAATCTCTTTCACTGCATCAGCTTTGAGAGCAAGGGGGACACCTGGTGGATTGGGGGCCATACTCAACATGCATACTGTGCAAATGGGAGGATCTTCAGGAATGTAAACACATTTTATGTACTGATTTTGGAGTTGTGACGTTGCATGAAGCAAACCTATAGCTGATTTAAACACTTCAGTAAATGAGAAGCAGGGAAATGTGGGACGTTTTGAATTTGCCCCTCAGGCCCTGTCAGTTTTCGCCGCTCCAGTGTTCTGACAAGATAAGAGGCTGACCCTGTTACTGACTTTTTTCAGGCCAAGGATCATCAATGTGACACGTATTCGCCCAGCTCACTCTGACTGGCACTTTAGTCACACAACACTCCTTTACTCACTGCTGCTGAACAATGCAGTGCCCTCCACAAACACACACACACACACTTACCGAGGCAGAAAATTACCAGGGCAAGTCAGAATCAAATTATCCAATCTATTTCCCAGCACTGGCTCAGGAAAACTCAAATTGGGTCAAAAACTTTGCTAAACTTTTGATAGAACTATTTCACTTGAAAATGTTCTTGGAGCTGCTGTGGAGCATCCTGCTTTTGGCTCTGCATCATCTTTCATCATATGTAATAATCCAAATGCAAATTAAATTAAAAGAGAATAACTAAAACACCTTTTTGACATATATAGCTCTCTGACTGGCGACACAGGGGCTCAGTGGTGAGCACTGTTGCCTCACAGCAAGAAGGTCGCTGGTTCGAGCCTCGGCTGGGTCAGTTGGCATTTCTGTGTGGAGTTTGCATGTTCTCCCCATGTTCACATGAGTTTCCTCCAGGTGCTCCGGTTTCCCCCACAGTCCAAAGACATGCACTATAGGGGAATTAAATAAGCTAAATTGGCCGTAGTGTATGTGTGTGAATGAGTGTGTATGGATGTTTCCCAGTACTGGGTTGCAGCTGGATGGGCATCTGCTGCGCAAAACACATGCTGAATAAGTTAGTAGTTCATTCCACTGTAGCGACCCCTGATGAATAAAAGGACTAAGCCGAAAGCAAACAAATGAATCTCTCTGATTCTGGCTGTGAGGTCTTTCTAGTTGTAATAGTCTAACAAACAAGCTACAATTTTTGAACTACTTCTGCTGCTTTTGCATTTGGTATTGAGAAATCACGCTCGACACGTGCACTAGAAAGTTTTACCTTTTGTTAGTGTCTGCAATTTCTCTGCTCAAAAGTTATCGATAAACATATCTCTGTAGTTCTCACATTGATGTTTGTCAACACAGAAATCTACCATTTTTATTGTCTTCAGTAGTTTGTTGTGGCTCTTTTCCATCTCTTTTCTTTTCCAAAACGTCCCAGTACTGTGTTGACACTTGCGCAAGCTGTCCATACATTGTGTGTGGTTACAAAAATTGTCTAGTGCTCATACAGTATGTGCAGACTGCTTCTGGTGACTAAATTTGCATTATTCTCACTGTATATCTCGCGTACGCACACCAAGTGTAGTATATTTTTAAGTTTTATGACTGTAATTTCCCAGCAAACAATTTTTGTGTTTAATTGACATCTAATAGACATCTAAACGTAGACAGCTTGGATAAAACAAGGCTAAACTTGGTCTGTCAGTGAAAATCTAATAGACATCTAAGAATAGCCCAAAACTAGTCTAGTCGTCAAATAGACAGATTAGACCGACTTTATATGTGAAGTTATTCACTTTTGGTTATTTGATGACTAGTCTAATTTTGGCCTATTCTTAGATATCTATTAGATTTTCACTGACAGCCCAAATTTAGCCTTGTTTTAGCCAAGACGACTATGTTTAGACATCTATTAGACATCTTTTAAAAACAAAAATGATTGTTGGGTTATACCCCTGAGATAACTTAAGCCTACTTCTTTATCCAGATAGAGGAACTTCCTCTTACACAAGAAAATATATTAGTATATTAGAATAACATCCAAAACCATTTAAGATTTTAATGTCTGTGAGGTTTTCTGAAAGCAGTTTTCAACGTTTAAGGCTACAATTATTTGCATAAAATACAAAATTAAATGGTAAAATTAAATTCTAGTTTTAAACATTATAATTTAAAGTTTTAAAATGCCCGCTGTTCATTCCAATGTTATTTATCCATCTGATGAATTTTTCAACTTGATGGTGTGGATTTTCTGCTTTATGTCCACTCCAGGATATAGTAACATGTATAAATTCTTGTCTTTATAAATATTAATAAAGTTGACTGTTTAAGAGCCTAGATTATATGATGACCTCAGTGTCATCCCACTACAGAGTAAAACTGGAATAATATGTGTGATTGCTTTTCTGTATGCCAAATGATTTGTTTCCTCAGGATCTACCCAGCCAGGTCAGAGGCCATGGAGACCTCTTGAGTGGACCTGGACCTTTGAAGAATTTCCTGAGTTATTTGCCATTTTATATGTTAAAGCTTTTAAATGAATTCCTTTGTATGTAAGATGCCAGTTTGGATGTAGATTGTACCGGTTTTGAACCAGTTTTGATAGGACGGCTGAGAGTACACTCAGCCTTGGGTACGAAACAGATTGTACTTTGTGTGTGTGTGTTCTATTCATTTTCGGATCATTTCACAGGTCTGGGGTCAGCTCTGAAGTGGCTGTCTGACGTTTGTATGCTTGAGATATTGAGATATTGTACACACGGACATGGAGCTTCTCTTAGTCTATCTGTGTTTTAACCAATCAAGTTAAAACTCCTACAGTATATGTATGACGCAGTTAATGACATTATGCAAGAGTATAATTGTTGATGTTTTTGAAATTGTAAGCGGAGCGGCCTACGAACTTTTTGCGAGTGTTGAAGCTGGCTTCTGCTGACGAGACTGCAAACTATTTTCAGTAAACTTTCTTTTTAATTGAATCTCTGACTCTTCTTCATCTGACAGTACAATGTCCCCTACAAAGTCTTCAAAGTTTATTTAGCAGAGTGTGTACTAATTTCCAATTATCAGTGTTTAAAACCATGACAACTAACATATAAAGGTTTTGTTTTTTAAATAGAAAGTTAAATACAAAAGTAAAATACAAACAACTACTGTTGTTACTGTCACTTTGGATCAATTAAATGGACTGCTAATAATAATACTGACTTTAAGTACACAGTAACTGATTTCATGCAATAACTAAATTGAACAGCTTTTTAGGGCACATAATAATATACAGTGCACAGGAAAAAGTTTTGTCCTTCATCGCTAAAGCAATGAAGATAAATTAGCACTGGTGTTGGTTCATGAGCATGACATTTTTTATCAACACCAGCCACCTGAGCGCCAACACACAGTGGGTTTTTTTGATTTGACAGGGCACCAAATCTTCCTGCACCCATCAGGACTCATACTGTAACAATGAGGAGGGCATGACGATAACGAGCAGAAGCTAATTACAGCACCCAGGCTTTTACAACAGCACATTCGCCATCAGGTTACTGAGAATTATTCTGCAATTTCAGAGCTGGGAGTTTCACAATAACAGTCATTTTCAATAACATGAGTGCGAGTAAAGCTCATATGTTTACAAAACTACTGTACGTGTTGCTAAACTAAGACAGTGACTGCGAGTCATGCGGCTGAATGGTTACGTCATGTTTGACAATGTGCTGGCTACACCAGTGGCGTCGCTAGACCCAATTCACTGGGGCACGTGCCCCAGTAAAAATCTCCAGTGCCCCAGTAAATGCTTTGAGATATGATTTACTTCATATGCATGTGTATTTATTAAGGGTGGTCATTTCGAAATAAAGACGTTATTCTCTGTGTGCAACCGAACCAATGCTGGTGAAAGCAATGTGTTTAATCAAAAAGCAAACTGACGCATCTCCGTGTGTGCGCAGAGAACCCGCACGCCTCGCGCCTCGCGCACGCGCTGCTCTCGCACGCGCTGCTGTTCTCCCGGTGCGAGTCCCGGTAGTTAACATGCGCGCCAAAAAAGCAGGCTACCTGCTTGTTACGCGCCGCTCATGCGTTGTAAAACCAGCGTAACAGCCTTTTTTGTTTTGCAAGTGGACAAAACGAAAGTTTAAACAATATGATGGTGATCTTACTAAGCATGCCTCCTGATAGATTTTTTTTGTATGAAGCAAAAAAGGACGGATGACGAGTCAGGGAGGTAAGACTTAATAAACATAATTATCTGCCATGTGTCAAGTCTAAGACAACAGATAATCCCATAACACATCTTTTTATTGTATTTTATTGAATTGTCTATAGAATTTCGTTCAAATTAAATTAATTTTTATGCAAAATATTTTCTTAAATGATCTTAGCATCACTCCAGTTGTCTTAATATTGTTTTCCAGTTACATTTAAGATTATTTAGAATAATAATTGTATAATAATAAGAACACTTTTATTTATAATAAATATTTATATTAAAAATATATATGTAGTGTGTGTATATATATATATATATATATATATATATATATATATATATATATATATATATATATATATTTATTTATTTATTTTTAGGAGGGGGGTGCCCCAGTAGAGCTTTATGTCTAGCAACGCCCCTGGGCTACACAGTTACAATATAAATGTAACCATCAGTCCTTGAAGGCTATTTAATCGAATGGCAATTGGTGAAACCACCAGCAGTTCAACATCAAGCACTGCAGGTTTACACAAGGATTTACTAAAGCTTTCATTTTTCTGACCCAAGTAAGGCTTGTGTGCTTAGTGAAAGGTCACAGAATGATTTCGTAATTCCACCCATTTGGTAGAAAGAAGTGTGTGTGTGTGTGTGTGTGTGCGTGCGTGCGTGCATGCGTGTGTGTCAGGAAGTAGCCAGGTTTGTCACATTTTTGGGGTCCCTGACACAATTCCATTGTGGTTTGCGCTTTTTGCAGCATGTTACTCTATTTGCGTGTACCTGTTTTGTCAAACTGATGAAGATGTTTTCTCAATTTATTAGTTTTTTCTATTTGTATGTGTTTTCTTAACTTGCAGAGTTTTTGAGCTCTCTTGGCCATTGTAGTAAACAGGTTTCAAGATGCAATACCACTATCGTCTCCATTTAAAAGAAGAAATTGTGGTTTTATGAAAATATGTCAAGGACTTTTTTATTACATGTACTACCTAAACAAGTTTGAGCTCTTGAAAACTAAAACAACAATGACCTGCTACAAGAAATGAAGTAACAAGCTGAAAGAGAAAACTAAAAGAGAAAATGTGACACTTTGAAGATTACTTTATAATAGTTTTCGATTTTTCATTAGTTTCCCTAGATTTACTAATTTTATTAGTTTCCATATTTTGAAGTTTCTAAGTTTTAGTTTAGTTTTTATTAGTTTCTATATTTTGAAGTAGTTTTAGATTAGTTTTTATTAGTTACAGTATTCGTTTTAGTTTTTTCGTTTACAAATTAGGATATTTGTTAGGTGACAGATTCAAAATTATCAGAATAAATATTGTATAATAAAACTCAACCTAAGATACATATTTTTTTAACATGTATTCCGAGGACACTTGACGACTACCGTCTACCACTACTGTCTACCCATCTTCAAATTCAAATACAACAGCCCACAAGATAGCTGCCCTAAGTACAATATGTGTGCAAGGCTGCTTCTGAGGTTAGAGACACTAGTGATGGGAAGTTCGGATTTTTAACGTGAACCAGATCTTTTGTGACAATCTTCTTATGTTTGGATAACATACCAAAAAAATGTAGTCAACAATCTTCATTTCAGTCAGTTAAAACATCGCCATGATCTGAAAAGTTTCTTACAGTTACGTTTTGCAACCCAACTGAAGCATGATTCACTTATTTAAATTCCATTACGATTTTCTGTTATGAAATAAACTTACATTTCGACAGATCCTCTCATTCAAGCCCTCGGCTAACCCGCGTTGCAGTTGTTCAGTCACATCAGGTTCTACTGTTTGTGTTCGGTCCACCTGCTGAATCACGCATGCGCAGCATTATCAGTTAACCGGTTCTTAAATCTGATCTCTGTGTAACCTGCTCTTCTAACAACTGAATAACTCTGGAAATTTGTTTATTTCGAGCCAGAGGGGTTTCAGGCGTGTTAAAAAGTAAATAGTTTGTGGATGTGCTTATTGGAGACGCGAATCGTTTCAAATGATTCCGTTTTGTGTAGAACTAAATCAACCGGTTCTCTTAGAACATCCGGTTTAAAAGAACGATTCTTTCGCCATCACCAATACGGAAATAAAACTCATTAATAGAAACAAATGTGTTAAATTATTACTTTAAAGTCTCTGCTCTGGTCGTTTTTTAATGCAGTCATCGTGCTGCTGTTATGTACAGTCTTTGTTTTTGTCGTGGGATCAACAGCGAGGCCTGATTGGAGGAGGACCGCCTTTATCTGGCCAATGGCATCAAGTTTACTGGCAGCGCCAAGTAGATTGACTTCTAAAAGGCTTACAGTATGTATGAAATACATTTACAAAGACAAAACGAAGAACATTTTTGCTATAATTTTAGTTAGTTTCAGTTGGTTTTGTATGTACACAATACAGTTTCAGTTAGTTCTAGTTTTTTTAAACTCGTTTTTATTATTATTTTAGTTAACGAAAATGTTTTTTACATTAACTTTTTTATGAACTCATTATTTTTTTTGTTCGTTTTCGTTAACATTAATATCCTTGTGTCGGTCCCCATTCCATAACATGGAGTATAAAAATGCTATTGGAGTCAATGGGATTCAGAAATAATATGAAGTATTCAAAATATGTAAAAGAGTGAACTACGTCAGAATTGTAATTTTTGAGTCAACTATCTGCCTGTGAGACAAACTGTATTTGTTTTAGTTAGGGAATGTATTTTGATAATTTGATAAATTATCAAGCTCCATAAGGCAGAAGCTGATAACAGGCTGTCAAGGTCAGAGAAAAAAACTCTTCTGGTTCCTCCTTCATTTGTCCTGCTAGAGCAATCTAACAGCAGACGAAGAGTCAGTTAACTCATCATTCCACATATTTCATAAATAAAAAGAAGTGAACTATGGAGTGAGAAATTAAGCAGAGGGTTTGGGGTCAGTAGGATTTTTAAATGCTTTAAAATAAGCTTGTCCTGCTCACCAAAGCTGCCTTTATTTAATCAAAAATACAGAACAAATTGTGAAATGTTATTGCTCTATTGACCTTATTCTTCAATGCGGAAGTGCGCACGTTTTAGCGATTGTTTTAGAACTTCCGATTCAGCTGCCAATGGGAGAAATTACTATGAATAATAAACGGCAGAAAACGGTTAAACTACTTACTCTACAAACAAGTATTTGCATGACAATACAGACAAAATAGAATTATATAATAAGAAAATATCAGTTTGCAACATTAAGCAGCAAAACGAGCTGTTTTTAACGTCTGAAAATGAATGGAAGTGAATGAGACCGGAAGTCTCGTGCCAAAATGATTCAAATTGCTGCGCCCACTCATACGCGGAGAATAAGGTGAATAAAATAACTGTTAAAAAGTAGTTTAAAATTTTATTTAATCATTTATTCCAGTGATTTTAAAGATGAATTTTCAGCTTCATTACTCCAGTCTTCAGAGTCGCATAATCCTTCAGAAATCACTCTAATATTAATTAATAATTTTACTATTATTATAATTATTAATGGTAATAGCAATAAAAGCAATAATGACTGGAGTAATATAATTTGAAACTACATACAATAAGAAAGCAGTTATTTAACATTTTAATAAATATTTAACAATTCAACATTTTTACATTTAATAAATGCTGCTTTGATGAACAGAATCATTTTCTTTAAAAAAAAATAAAAATAAAAAAAAAACATGACCCCAAAATTTTGACCGGTAGTGTACATCTGAACACTCAAATGTGAACTAAAAGCTGAAAGCATTTAAACAATCAAGTATGGTAGATTTCCTCTAATACTGAATAAGGAAAAAAAAAAAAAACACTTCAGCAAACAAACCAGTCCAAATTCAGAAAATAATTGGTTTCTTTCTCTGAATATGTTCCTGCTGTTTCTTTCTGAGTAGTTCAAGCATGCCGGGCTTTGGGTAAATAGTGTGCAGGAAGCAAAAGAAAGTACATGTTTGAAATCCTATTAAAAAACCTGATGTAAGATTATTAAAAGATTAGCTTAACCTACTTTCATCTGAACGCTCTCTTTGTTTGTCCATGTGTCCTGCAAACAAATAGCTTTTAGGCACAACTGTAAAATATGCACTCATATGTGCTGCTTGTTTCCAATTATAACTGTAAAAGTAATCCTATATTCAAGTTTAGTGTGGATTTGTCTTTTCCCAATAAATGCAACAGAAGTGATGGAGAACAGCAGCCATGTGCAAGACAAAATCTGCTGAATGGCTTCACACACACAGCTGAGTGAGGATGTACTTCAGAAAACACTCATTATTAGGCCTGAAACATCAGCTACAGCCAAAATAACAAAGAGTACTTCCCTGTTGTGTACTAGGGCAAAAACTGTGAGTGACAAAAGTGTGTTATAAAAGACGAGTAACTCTTTTATACTGTGCATAAAGAAGGATTTTTTTAAATGCATCTCACACTAAACTGCTTGGACCAACATATTTTTCAGTCACAAAATGGTGCCAAACACTCAGGCATGGCGTCACCCACTCACTCACATATTCATTCATTCATTCATTCATTCATTCATTCATTCATTCATTCATTCGTATTTCTTCGGCTCAGTTCCTTTTTTATTAGGGGTCACCACAGCGAAATGAACCACCTAGAATGGCTTCGTGAAAGATAAGCATAAGCAAGTATATGAATATGCTGGGTCAACCAGTCAAGATTATTTGTAGTACTCAGACAAGCCTGTGTTATTAGCTTTAGTTATTGTTATCTGGACAAATATCTTGAAATGTTATGACAGTCCAGTCAGAATCAAGTATTCGAGAGAGCTGTGCAATATCACATTTATTTAGCAGATTTATAGCATGGCCTACTTATTCAAAATAAGTACCTACTCAAGTACTTGAGTGTGTGTGTGTGTGTGTGTGTGTGTGTGTGTGTGTGTGTGTGTGCTTGTGTGTTTAAAGAGCCCATATTATGGGTTTTTGAAAATGCCCTTCCATGTAGTGTGTCACACAGCTCTAAGTGAAGTGAAATATCCAGCTAAGGCTTAAATCTGTAAGTGTACAGTGTTTAAAACTATTGATTCATCTATAAAAGAGTCGACTCATAGTGCTTCAAACGAGTCGTCTTGATAACGAGTCATTAGGTGTTTCGCGATGACGCAGCTACGAAACACAAGTAGTTGGGCGCGCAAACCCGAGAGATTTAAAACCTGCGGCCCCGCCCACTAACAGAAAAAAAGTCACACACACACACACACAGAGACACACACATACACTGGTCAAATGAAGTCACGCTGTGCAGATGGATATTATGGACAGTCTAATCAAAGATGAAACATCAGCAATATAGCCCAGCCTTGAGCAGTTCTGAGTGCTTCTGAAAACTATCTGCTTTCAAAGAAGACTTCATCAGTTTGTTAAAGGAAGGATCAGTATAGACTGTCAGAACATGGATCAGTGCATCATGGATCAGTTTCTACCCCCATTTCACCAGTGTAAGTACGTGCGATTAAAACTGTTGCCTCGTTTACTCTATCTTGCACATGATGTATTTAGTTGTGTTTTGTTACTTGTAACCGCGTGTGCTGTATCAGGTTAACTCTTTATATTCTCATATCGCGTGTAAAGCCACGTTGAAAACGCGACGCGTACCGCTTTGATTACGGATCGTCAGCTGTTTACACACATGCAACGGACAAGTTTCAAAATATTTCAGCTCAATATTATTGTCTCCTCGTGTGTGTAACGCACGGGTATTCGCGGATATAACAGCGCCGCTCCTCTATGGACGCGCCGGCCCTGTGTGTGTGTGTGTCTGTGTCTCCTCGTGTGTGTAACGCACGGGTTTTCGCGGATATAACTGAGCGCCGCGCCCTCTCTATTCAGCCGCTCCTTTATGGACGCGCCGGCCCTCTGTGTGTGTGTGTGTGTCTCCTCGTGTGTGTAACGCACGGGTTTTCGCGGATATAACTGAGCGCCGCGCCGCGCCCTCTCTATTCAGCCGCTCCTTTATGGACGCGCCGGCCCTCTGTGTGTGTGTCTCCTCGTGTGTGTAACGCACGGGTTTTCGCGGATATAACTGAGCGCTGCGCCCTCTCTATTCAGCCGGTCCACTATGGACGCGCAGGCCCTGTGTGTGTGTGTGTGTGTGTGCGTGTACGTGTGTGTGTGTGTGTGTGTGTGTGTGAAAAGAGCAAGAAGACTGTGACCTCCTCGCCAGTTCTTGGACTTTTTGCTCAAAAAAATAGTTAGTCGTCAGTATTTTCTAGTCCATCGTCTGTGTTTACATTCACCCACTGGCAGCCAAAATCCACTATGAAGCGTGTATGCACTGTGACTACTTTTATATTGTAGATTAGCAGCTGGGCATTTCACTCTGTCTGGCGCTGAAGCCTTGTCCGTGTCGACCAATCGCAGCAGGCTGTCATCGGTCCAATCAGCGCAGATTAGCTTCGCGCTAAGGAGGGGGTTGGGAACAAATGAATCGCTGAACGATTCATATGGGAGTCGCTGGGATAATTAGATAAAAATAAATGCAGATTATAAGACCATCAAAGTGTTTTTTGACCTTGCATGCATATTAGACTGTTGTTGGAGACCCTTACAACCTAAATATGACCCTATTTCATGTATAATATGGGCTCTTTAATGTTTTGACTGTGTGCGAAATTGCCTACTACTCAGTAGGTACTGCATTTAACTTTGAGTTTACTACTTGAACATTAAAAAAGTCTGTTTCCATATAGTATAATGTGAGTAGCATCAAAGAGCATAGAATCAAGAAGGTAATTCTAAGCTCTTTGGTAGTATGTATGGCACTTGGACGTACTACATCTGCCATTTTGTCATGATCACGTAACCTACCCATGTCAGTTGCGACGGTTCACTCCCGTTCATGAATTTTCTTGTGGTGCATCATGGGATAGTATAGCGTCCATCAAATAGCCTACTTCAGAATGTCGCCGGAAGTATAGGTACTTCTCGTATACTGTTTTTTGAATTCCATGAATACTACTTTGCTTGCATACTGTCTTTAACGTACTCTATAGTATGAAAGTATGCGATTTCAAATCGCATTTAGTTTTTTCTGAATAAATAAATAAATAAATAAATAAAATACATAAAAGTTTGTTTTGGTAAAAAAAAAAAAATAAATAAAAATCCACACCCTACTCAATTCCAACTAGAAATAGATCAATATGCTGAAATAAAGGTCTCAGCAACCTCCAGTTTATACAGATTCTAATATTCAAAAAAAGTGCCATCTACAGTTTAAATGGCTTGAGAATGACTGAGTGAGTGGGTGAGTGAATGAGAGTGATAATTCTGAATAAAAATCATTTACTCATCCTCCACCTTTTCCAAACCTGTTTGAGTTTTCTTGGTTACACTTTACAATAACAGTACACAAATAATGATATTTTAATATGTAAACTAAACATTATTTTGAATTAATGAAGAGTTAAGGTACTCGTTATTCATAAACTAACTTTAACTACAGCATGAGTCACAAGAGTTCATGAGTAAATAACAGTTACCTTAATTACTTGTTAGTGCATGTTGTTAACATGTGACATTTACAGTTAAGCTAAATGTATTCAACATGAACTCATGAGCTGTTAATGTATAATTATGTCATGACTTTACATGGAGGGGCGCATTATCATTCACTCATCCTTAACTACTCATGTGTTTAAACTGTTCATTTTGATGTTGACAGATCACTTTTCTATATTCAGTGTAAACGCTCTAGACTGACATGCATAAGAAGTTCATGAGTAGTTAAGAATGGGTTAATGATGATGTGCCTCTTCAAGTAAAGTCATGATATAATTATACATTAACATATCATTGGTTCATGATGGCTAAATGAAGCATAAACTAATAAATGTGGCAATTAATACATGAATTAACAAACAAGCATGTGCAAGCAATTAAGGTAGCTCATGTGACACGTTAAAGTTAGTAGTTGATTGGCGCATGCATTAAATCATCATTAGTTCATAATAAAGTGATGTTTAGTTTATGTATTTACACACCATTATTCATGTACTGTTATTGTAAAGTGTTACCGTTTTCTTTATTGTCAGAAAGCAGCAGCAATTGACTTCCATAGTATTTGTATTTGTTTCTTTAAATGTCAATGGCTGCTTTTCTCCAACATTCAGAATATCAGAATATCTTGATTATTTAGTTAAAGGGCACCTATGGTGAAAAATCTTCTTTACAAGCTGTTTAGACAGAAATGTGTGTAAGTATACTGTATAATCTGTCATATTGGGGTGAAATAAACATACTCAGTCCTTTTTTTTTTTCAAATTTAACAACATAAAATTGGTGGACCAATTAGAGCGGTTTTTAGATCGACCGCAACTTTACGTAGGAGTGCGGTCCCCCCGCCCACCAATATTGATTGACAGCTGCGCGTATTAACATGTTCGTGTGTGTGTCCTCGCTGTGTGTGTACGTGAACATTGTAATGACATTGTGTGTGACTCATTGTTGCAACTCCACAAAAAATGCATCAAATAGTGATTGTTAAAGTTCTTACTGTAGTATTTCTCACACACGTTACGTGAGATCTGCTTCCTGAGGCAGCCGAGGGCGGCGATTGTTGACAGGCACGTGGGAACGGTGGGCGGGGAGGACTAGCCTTAAAGGGCCAGTACAAAAAAACAGCAACAACTTTTTCCCAGCTATAATATAGACACTTCAAACAGCTATAATAAATAATCTGATGGGTGTTTTGAGCTGAAACTTTACAGACACATTCTGGGGACACAAAAGACTTATATTAAATATAAAAAAGGGGTAACCTATGTGCCCTTTAAACAGTAAATAAATGAATAAACATTTAGAACATTTGAGTTTGAGTAAATGATTTTTCATTTTGGGGTGAACTATCCCTTTAAATCAAATCTTCTCTTTTAGGGGAACTACCCCTTAAAGAGATTTCAAGCTTGTAGTGAAATACCAATTTCTTTTTCTTTACTTTCCCTTTATTTTCTTAAATCCTTTAAACCAAAGCAGCTGGTAGGCTAACAGTCTCTTGTTTGAAAAATCAACACAAAACCGCCTTGACAGTTCAGGCTCTGTGTAAATTGGCTAATTATGATAACAGTCTGTCTAGCATTTGCCTTTAAACGATCATACTTAGTATTCCAACAATAAACATTCATTGTATGCAAAGACAAACAAACACTGACACTGTTTTAGCTCAACGGCACACCAATACAGGAAGAAGCGCTGAAAGAAAACACAAAAGTCCTAAATAAATGACAGTGGATGTGACATTAAGCACAATGAGATAATAGTGCACTCTTGTGGACGCTGCAAGTGGTCGCACTTAAACTAAGAGTTTAGGTGTCAGGAACTCTTCAGTTTCATTTCCTTTACTTAAAAAACAGAGAAATATGTCAGTAAAAGTAGACCAAATATTAGGATCCAGGTGTTACATTTCATGATTCAGGAAGTTCTGCATGAAAGAATAAAAAATAAGTTTTTAAGTATTTCCCTTTTGTCTAACTCATGCGGTTTTTAAACAGGTCAGCTACATCCACTTTCTTAGACTTAAAAAACAAACTATGCTCATTATGCTGACAAAAACAGCACATACAAGAAAAAAATCAAGAGCCACAAATTAAAATCAAACATATTTATTTTTACATAAGGACCAAGGAAATCTAGTTCCATAACAAAGATATACGTATTATGAATAAATACAAAGATGCAAAAAACTTTTACAACTATATTAAAATGTGGAATTAAATCTACAAGTTCTGGAAGAACATTTCCTTTTCACAAACCATTAACATTTATTTTGATGATTTTTATACAACCTGACCAATAATATTAATTTTTGGATTTTTTTTTTTGCATGTTTCAATTATTATAGCTTATTTATTTCAAATACACATTTGTGTGCCAGAACCACCATGAAACCGTCATGTACAATCTCCAAATATTGGTGTGAACACAACCCATTATTAATGTTACACTACACGTGGTGACCTTGTTTATTTCCGATACTGCTGAAGATCACTGTATATGTCTGACTGGACTCCATAAAGCTCCTGTCAAAACATTGTGAGTGAAATGAGTACAAGTATGAGCACCAAGAAACCATTATATTTTTTATATTAAGGCTAAATTTGATCATTAAGACACTTCAGATGGATATAGCTTAGGGTAAAACAAATGAACTAATAGTGATCACGCAGATGATTGATTACATAAGGAATTGCACTAAAATCACAAAAATCTGAACATTGAACTAAGCCTGGTTCAAAGTTCTTATTTTAGAGCCAAAGGTTTTTACAGAAGGGAATTCGGGGAGTTTTTTCGTCACTTAATATTTCGGAAAATATTGCAGACAGCTGTAAAATAAGTCAGATTTTTTTTGGCTGAATAAAATCTTATGAACATATCTCTGTGTAAAATTGTGTAGTTCAATGTGTGTAATAATAATTCATTTATAATATCATTTATACAAATATACATATGTATATATGTAATTTAAATGTACAGATACACACTAATAAAGTGCGACAAAAGACATACTTAAAACTGTATTTTGGATGTTTTCAACAGGATTGAGAAAACAAAATTTAAGAGAAGCCAAAAAGGCAAAGATCTCCAAACAGGTGCATGTAATATAGTTTTGGCAAGCAATGGCTCGGCTTAGTTTGTGAAATTCAACAAAACTGAACTTTTTTTTTTAATCTCACATATACTGTATTGCATTAATTACACTGTAAACAAATGCTGGGTTCCACACAATCGATCTGTGTTGGGATAACATGAGGGAATTAAGTTCACTTATTTTTTTATGCTCAATCCATTTAAATTTGTAAAAACTATTAAGTTTTTTCCAAAAAAACCCTTAAGAATTGTGTGGCTTTAGCTCATTTTAAATAAGTAGTTTGAACAAATAGCAAACATAATTTTTGAGTGTACATATTTAGCTCATTTTACCTGATAAGGTGATTCCACTTCAATTGGTTTTGCCCTCATAGATGTCTGCTGAAGTTTTGCTTTGCCTTAAACATCAGAAAAACATGTGATTTAGACTGAAACTCATAGTGACCGTTTTTTAAATTCTCCTACACACAGGCTCACCTGAGCCACAGCATCTGCCGTGTGCATGTAAACCCCCTCTCCTTTTCTGACGAGAAACAAAACAGTAGACGGAGAGCGCAATGAGAAGCGTGAGAAAAATATCACATGTGATGATCCCCACAGCCACTCCAATGTCCATCTGGTAACAGGAACTGCAGTCTGAAAAGCAGAACATCCATTAGCATATAATATGTATTAAAAACAACCAAACAAACCAAAAATATTCTCAACTGAATATTAAAGATGTATGGAAAAGTTGTTACCTTGATTCGCCTCTACAGAGCCTGCTGATCAAAGTGAAAATTTAAGAGAAAATGTTAAAACTGTGTGATTTTTGATGTTGATCTACAGCAGTGTTTCTCAACCCTGTTCCTGGAGGCACACCAACAGTACATAGTTTGGATGTCTCCATTTTCTGACCCATTAACTTCAGGTTTTGGAGTCTCTTCTGATGTTATGATAAGTTGATTCAGGTGTGTTTGATTAGGGAGAGGTTGAAAATGTGTACTGTTGGTGTGCCTTCAGGAACAGGGTTGGGAAACACTGATCTACAGAACTAAAATGCAATTAGCTTGATTACTTTGCAGTAATGATAACAAATCTACATAAAAAAATTAATCCGCAATTTTAAACAGACAAAATCCACAAGTATAACACAAACAAATAGATTAGTAATTTTATAATGTTTGAAACTGCTATTTTTTAAGTTTAGTTCTATTTTCTATTATTATTAGTGGTTGCACTGTGTGACACGATAACTCCACTGCGTAATGGTTCAGGGCGAGGTTTCGGGATAGTACCCATAGTTATTTGTCATGTGATCATTTTTAGTTTAGAACAATTTGAGTGTAAGTAAAGGTGAGGAAATGTTCATGTTTTGGGGAGAACTATCCCTTTATAATTTATATAATTTCATTGTGAACATGGAGAATAAATGTATTTTCTACAAAACAGTATTAGTAAACATTTATAATATTCATTAACTTAAGAGTGTGTTCATATAAAAATAAGAATCTTTGTACTAAATAATATACACTGCAAAACTTTCGCAATAAAATCTAATATTTAAATATTAGACTAGAATATTTAATTGTAAAATCTTGATCTGTCAAACAAGACAGACACACATACATACAATATGTGGATTTTATTGCAATAGTCTCTACATATAAACTCATATGTGAAAGTGTGTAAAATATACTCAATATAATCCAGTCGTGTCATGTTTTTTTTTCTACAAAATGGTGAAATGTTTTATGAGGTTGGATCAAGAAATGAAAGTTCACCTTCTACCTTCAACACGGGTTACTAAACTAAATGTTAGTAGACTCAACTTGTAATGTTTGTTTCAACACTCAGTCGAGAGGACTGAAAGTTTCATTTCTTAAAATATATCAACTTTAGTTTAACATCCAAAACTTGTCTTAACAACTTAAATAATCGTGTTCATAAAGGCACATAGAATGCAAGACAGTAACATGACTGTAACTTGATATGGCTGCCTTCAAAAAGGAGGGCAAAAGCTCATTTCAACAAGAAGAAATTAGTTGAAACTTAAAGAGATAGCTCACCTGAAAAAAGGAAACATAGTATTTTACCCTAGTATTTTCAAACCTTTACGATTTTTTTTTTCTCAGTTGAACTTGAACAGTTTCTTTTGAAGAGTGTTAGAGACGGGTAACCATTGACATCCATAGACAACAAATATCATGGATGTCAATAGTTACCGGTTTCCAACATCTTTTAAAATACCTTATTTTGTATTTAACTTAAAAAAGATACTCAAAAAGGATGTGTAAATGACAAAGAGTTCATGTTTGTGTCAACCATCTTTTTAATGGGTTAAAATGTTTTGTACCAGATTATTATCTATTTGTATAAAAGTTTTACCAATATGAAACATTTTAAAAAGCTCATTTAAACTTAAAACCCTACAGTTTCTGAAAATTTGCAGTTTATAATCACCAAACAGTCTGGTTTTGTGTTCTAAACAACTATTAAATCACCATCTAGCTTGAGTTCTGAGAGAAAATGATGCCAACAGTCTGTTTTTAACAGTTTAAAAACCTAAACCCGTACAGTTCATAAAAATTCTCAGAATGTACTCACCAAACAGTCCGTTGACGGGGAGCATTATAAACAGAAACCTTCTCATAATGAGCGCAGACAGGTTTAGGAAAGATTGCTCAGGGTTTGCGCAGCCCTGACTCGAATAAAAGAAGCCTTTCTGGCCACGAGCTAAAACACCATGAATATCAGAACCAATGATATGGAAATTGTCTGTGTGTGAAAAATCACCAAGAGTGAGATGATGACTTATCGCCATCCATCAAAATAGAAGCAGCGGTTACTGAGGAGGAGCTACATGTGCTTGTATTTGCTATCACACACAGACACACACACGCACACACACCTTAGTTTTTCATTTAAACTGTTTGTATTTTATCCAATCACTGTTAGAATGTTTTTAGACTTTAATTAAAAGACATTCAAAGCTAAAACCGAGTGTTTTTTTTTCCATGTCACACAGTTGCCTTTTTGAATGTCCTTCTTGGTGTACTTTCACTTGGCAATGTGCGGGAGATGGATAAAGACTAGCAAAGAGGGACCTGGGTGTTAATGTGGTTAAAAGGCTCACAGCACAGGATGTGACTGCTAAAGCCAGTATCTGATAACCACACATAGGTAGAACAAAGCGAAAACAATTGTCTGATTCTGCTAATAATACTTATTTGACTGAAAAAGGATGTTGTACTTTTACTGTGCGTTTCAGTAATGCAGAAGTGATACGACTAAAGAACAGTCCTGTTTACAAGACATATAAACAAAAGTTCCGGATGTTATTGCCTTTCTGAAGCTTGACCTTTTAAACAATTGACCTTTGTCTTACAGCACATAAACTTCTTAAAGATTGTTATCTGTAGTCAGACACATCAGTCTCAAAAAGTCATGTTCTTTCGCTTATCCGGGGCTACTTGTGGTCACGATTCTCAAAATCCATCATAAAAAGAACTGATGCTTGTGTTCATGTATTAAATGTCTTTAAAGTGATGACCAGATGTTAAGTGTATGTCAGTGGACAAGTGATACAATGTTTTGTTGTTTTTGCATAAACGCTGAATCCTCATTTTTAAACATAATTAAGTGGGCTGCATGGTGGCGCAGTGGTTAGCACTGTCGCCTTGCAGCAAGGAGGTCGCTGGTTCGAGCCCCTGCTGGGTCAGTTGGCATTTCTGTGTGGAGTTTGTGTGTTCCCCCCGTGTTTGCGTAAGTTTCCTCTGGGTGCTTCGGTTTCACCAACAGTCCAAAGACATGCAGCATAAATGAATTGAATAAGCTAAATTGGCGATGAGTGTATGTGTGAATGCGAGAGTGTATGGTTGTTTCCCAGTACTGGGTTGCGGCTAAAAGGGCATCCGCTGTGTAAAACATATGCTGGATAAGTTGGCAATTCATTCCACTGTGGCGACCCATAATACATAAAGGAAAATGAATGAATAAAAGTTATTTAAAGGGCACATAGTTTACCTCTTTTTTATGATTTAATAATAATATTATGGTTCTTCTGAGTGTGCCAGTTTAGGTTCAGTTTAAAACACAATTCAGATTTTTTAATTATAATGTGTTAAAAAGTGTCATGTTGGGGGCGTGTCCACAGTTCGCTGCTTTAGGGGTGTGTTGCTTCACATGTAAATTAGTTTCGGCTTCCCGCCCAACGTAACAAGAGGGCGGGGCCATGAGCTTTGCAACACAGACAGGCAGATTGAAAGGAGGAGGAGAGGATCAGCATTCAGTCGTACATGTATGACTCGGACACAGACCAAGCAGAAAGTACAAAATCATTTGTGTCTTTGTACAGTTTTACAGCCAACTGTGTGCTAGTTTCAAGTGCCGAGCTTGTACACAGAAACTAATAACCACGCACAATTAACTGATTAAACAATGAATTAACAATGAATTAACTTTGACTGAGGCACCGGATGCGCCGCTCGAAGCCGCGACACGGCACACCAGACACTCTCTGTGGCGCGGCAGAGACATGAAGTGTCCTGAATCGTCGCGCCACGCATTTTTGAATTCTAAACATAGGTTTCTGCAGCGGTCTGCGGCGCCCAGCCGTGGACTTGAGTGTACCCTGATAGAAACCTATGTTTAGAATTCTAAAACGCATGCTAGTTAAGATCACAGGGAGCTTCTGGGATCGCGAGAAATGCAAACGGCTGAAGTATAAGGTAGACTCAATGAGAAGTACACATTTTTGCAAACCTACCTAAAGAGACAACCAATAATTCCGATTAGAGAGATAATGTGGAGAATATTGATCTTGTGTTGAGCCCAATGAGCCTTGCATCTAAAAATAGAGCAAGGGTGTTCCTTTAGTGATATCGCTTCGACTCACGCTGAAAAGGGCTGACGTGAATCAACAAACTGAGGATATGATGACGCGCCTGTCAATCAATATTGGTGGGCGGGGGGACCGCTCTCCTTCATAAAGTTGCGGTCGGTTTGAAAACCGCTCCAATTGGTCCACCGTTTTTTATGTTGTTAAATTGAAAAAAAAAAGCACTGGGTGTGCTTATATCACCCCAATATGACAGTCTATACACCATACATGCACATATGGCTGTCCAAACAGCTTGAAAAGTAGATTTTTTTTTTTACCATAGGTGCCCTTTAAGTTCAAAAATATTATCAATAAATAACTATTTTAAAGAGTAATAGTTTACGTGGGTATAATAGAACTGTCATAAATAAATTAGGGGGAAAATATACAAAAGAGTGAATTGTAGAGATTCTTTTCTTTAGACTTCCTCATTTTTCAGAGGAAGAGTCACAGTCTTGTGGTTGTTTTGGACATGGGAATTTCTGGGAGATTCCAGAGAACAGTCATTAGATCCTTTCCATATTTATAACAGTACACATAAAAATAACCCGCTAGTATTGAATCAAACATAAACAATCAAAGAAAATGTTTTCTTTGCTATGAATTAACAGTTCACAGAAGGGTTTCGGGAATTTGCATATTCCTGCAATTACACTGTAAAAATGCTATGACTAAGTCAAGACAATATATATATTTTTGCTTTAACTTATTTTAATCAAGTTAAATAATTGAGTTAATCAGGTTTCAACTAAAAAATTTAGTTTTATAAAGTTTCACTGTTTTTTTTGTCAGCTTCATTGAGGTAAGTTGAGATGACTAGAAAACTTAATTTGATTCAACTAAAAAAAATTAAGATAGCAAAAAATGTTTACAGAAACAATCCAGTATTATGACCAGTGTTGGGGAAAGATACTTTTGAAAGTAATGCATTACAAATTTGAGTTACCCCCCCAAAAAAGTAACTAGTTGCATTACTTAGTTACTTTTTATGGTAAGTAATGTGTTACGTTCCTTTTGAGTTACTTTTGCATTTTTTTAACCTGACTGAGGCTTGATCTCTTTCAAAACTTGTTTTTATTTCATTCTTCTTTAATAGAGGAGCTCTGCAATGAACAATGCACCGTATAACCTACACCTACATTTACCTTTAAAAAAAACACATGAAAAATACTATAGGATAATGTTATCTGAAAATTTCCTGAACCCAAAACTAAACATGCCGTATATACAGATTATTGAAAGTTTAAAGCAATGTGTTTGCTGACAATGTTTGAGGCAATTCCCTTTTACTTTTCTTCGATGCGTTCAAAATAATGAACACACTCTCTCTCATTGACTGCATGACTCATTGTTACTATAATTTTAATTCCGCAATTTCTTTTTTAAAAGCTCGCATTACATTTTCAAAAAAAAGTTTAGCCCCCCTTAAAATTTTTTTTCTTTTTTAAATATTTCCCAAATGATGTTTAACAGAGCAAGGAAATTTTCACAGTATGTCTGATAATATTTTTCTTCTGGAGAAAGTCTTATTTGTTTTATTTCAGCTAGAATAAAAGCAGTTTTTAATTTTTTGAAAACCATTTTAAGGTCAAAATTATTAGCCCCTTTTAAGCTAAATATTTTTTCGATAGTCTACAGTCTACAAACCATCATTATACAATAACTTGTCTAATTACTCTATCTTGCGTAGTTAACCTAATTAACCTAGTTAAGCCTGTAAATGTCACTTTAAGCTGAATAGAGGTGTCATGAAAAATATCTAGTCAAATATTATTTACTGTCATCATGGCAAAGATAAAAGAAATCAGTTATTAGAAATGAGTTATTAAAACTATTATGTTTAGAAATGTGTTGAAAACAAAATCTCTCCGTTAAACAGAAATTGTGGAAAAAAATAAACAGGGGGGCTAATAATTCAGGAGGTTTAATAATTCCGACTTCAACTGTACGTATCTCGCGTTACTTGTAACGTGTTCCCCCAACTTTGATTATGACAATGTTATGAGATGCAGAGCAATCAACAGTCAATCACCAATTTCTTCAATCATCAATGCTTTCAGCGTTGGAGCTGGAAAAGGTCAAATTTAAAAAGCATCAATCAAAGCCTTTATTTTTTTGTAATCTAAAGTATCCATTCAGGAAAGCAGCCTAATACAGTCTGTCATATATAAAATGAGGATCTGCAGTATTGAGCCTTTATGCAAACACAGACACTGTGAATATACCAAATAAGGATGTTGAGTCAGGTTTAGCTTTGGACAGTGTGAACCATAAGCGTATGAACACAATGATTCATTGTTAACCTGCAGGTAAATTACGAGTACTGTGTAAAGCAAACAAGATAATCCAGGATTCTCTTTATCCAGGTCTAGAATGACACAAATGAGTAAAGCCTGGAAAAATACTGGAGTAATAGTTCTGAATAACATTCAGAGTGTAAAATCAGTTTTATAACCACAGATTTAATGACAAAGATGTACACTACCTGACAAAAGTCTTGTCGTCGTTTCCAGGTGTAAGAGCAACAAATAATTACTTCTAGTTGATCATTTGTAAAAGTGGCAGAAGGTAGATTTTTCTGATGAATCATCTGTTGAACTGCATCCCAATCGTCACAAATACTGCAGAAGACCTTTTGGAACCCACATGGATCCAAGATTCTCACAGAAATCAGTCAAGTTTGGTGTCAGCCTGAGGTATCAAGACATTTGTGCTGCCCATTATATTACAAACCACGGGAGAGGGCAAATTCTTCAGCAGGATAGCGCTCCTTCTCATAATTCAGCCTCCACATCAAAGTTCCTGAAAGCAAAGGTCAAGGTGCTCCAGAATTGGCCAGCCCAGTCACCAGACATGAACATTATTGAGCATGTCTGGTGGAAGATGGAGACATTAAAGATAAATCCAAAGAATCTTGATGAACTCTGGGAGTCCTGCAAGAACGCTTTCTTTGCCATTCCAGATGACTTTATTAATAAGTTATTGAGTCATTGCAGAGATGTATGGATGCAGTCCTCCAAGCTCATGGGAGTCATACACAATATTGATTCTTTCTTCACTGCACCATGACTTTATTTTCTATACTGTACATTACTTCTGTTAAAAATAATTGTTTCTGAATTCTTTTTTTTTCCCAGATAATTAACAGAAATTCTGACAGCCAGTCAGAATCCATTGAAACATAAAGGGCTCGGGGAGATGTTCACAGATTAATGTTTAGTCCTCTTTTCAAAGATTATTTAAAGATCATGTCTGTCTTGAAAACAACTGGGTGAAAGGGAATAATGTAACTTTACATGGAAGCCATGCGAGCAAACTGTAGTATAACAACAACAGTACCTCAGATATCCAGATGTTTTTATTCCACTAAACTGATTTTGATCGCTAAGTTCACTGTTTGATTGGATAAATTACACAAGCCATATAATATAGCACACTGACGACATCTGCTGGTTATAATAGGTATTGCAAAAATAAACAGATAAACTTAAGGGGATCATTATCTATTTTTTGTTCTTGACACAAATACAGTTATATTTATATTAATAGTTACTGTCCTTGGTATGAACGTCCCTTAATTTCTTTCAAATGTATTTAAAAAGTTAAAAAGCATTTGATATGTCATTTTTTCACACTGGAAATTAGTTAAATGAAAGCAGAAATGTCTGTAATAGATGTTTGTTGGATCAGCTGTGTTAAAATATCTATATATTGTACACTAAAAAATAACACTCTCATCCTCAATCATTCTGACCCAGTCATATATGACCATCTTTCTTCAGAAGAACACAAAATATTTTAGTCCATGTCAGTGTTGTGAACTGCCTCAAAAAAAAAAATTAGCAATAAAATATTAGTATTCGTCATACAGGTGCCTGTTGTTTCGCATTACAAGAGCTCTTCAGTTTGTGTACTTTATGCGTGAGGATGAATCATTTCTTTACAAGAGTCTTTATTCATGTTCATCTGAAGAAAGTCACATGCAGGCTACTGTATCATGTCACAAAGGAAGGATTGTCCCTTTAAGGGCTGCATTTTAATTGTTGTTATATGCACTAGAAATATGTTTTTGTCCTGTGCGACTGCATTGTTTCCCCCTTTAACCAATTTTATTTTTTCGTGTTTGTCTGCTAAAACATTATGTGCAATTTATTTCCGCTTGTGTTGAGGAGATGATTCAATATGATGAAACAAGAATTTCCACTCTCATTTTTATTTTTGCTTGCTTTCTTCTTCTTTTTTAATAATTAAGTACAGTTTAGAGTTATACTTTTTCACTTTCTCTCAAGTTCGTTTTTTGGCCACATATTTTTTCATCATTTCATCATTTAGTTACTAGAATAGAGTTTGTTTTCAGTTAGACATAATTTTTCAATTGGAGATGGAAAATGAATCACAAATCCACTTCTAAGAAAGATGACTTATTTATTAATTGTTAAATATGATGCATAGAAACTCAAAGCTCTGCATAGCAAACAATGCTGTTGAATATAAATCTTTATATAACTCTTTTTTTTTTGCACGATGCCAAAGACTTACTTAACTAATACCCAGGGGCAGACTTAACCAATAAGTGAGGTAAGCAGCTGCTTGGTGCCCCAGGGAATTGGGGGCCCTAAACAATGTCAAGAAGCCTATATTAATCATCTAGCTCTTTTATAAATTTTCTATCTTTTGTTGTAAAATCTGTCTAGAACCATTAAGATTTTAACGTTATTACCTCTTTTCAAAACTAGGAGTCCCCATGAACAGCCTAGTGGAATGTTCCTTCTGTACTGCACACGCAAATATTAAAATCGAACCACAAATACGGCTATTTTTATTTTATTTTATTTATTTCTTTATTTGTGAATTTATTATATTTAATTTTACATTAAGAAGATAAAGGTTTCACTTAAAATATATTTTAACATGCTGTCTATTGACAAAAAAATTAAGAATTTAGAGAGAAAAAAAAATAATAATCTAGACCATTTTGAGGGATGTAAACGAAAACAATGGTCCCAACGTATTTCCTGTTGTACATTTTTATTTCTATAGCCTCCGACAATCCAAAAGGAGCCACATATTAATAAATAATGTTATGATATCTGTTTTAACATTATGTTATGATTGAATTGATTCTTATTACAGTTATGAAATAGTTTGATAACAAGCAGGAAAAGTACATGTGTCAATGACATCACCACATTGAAATGGTCTATAGAGAAAGAGATTGAGTTCAAAGGCTAGGACCCCATACCTGAAATTGATTATATCCGGAATTGCTTAGGGCCCCAGAATCATTAAGTTCACCCCAGCTAATAACCATAACGCAAAAAACAGCTCTTTTTCTTTATGTCTGTAGAAACATAATGAATAATGCATGAACAAAAGTGAGAGGCATTAATGTATAATATTTAAAGGTATCATTTTAAAAAAAAAAAAGAAAGAAAATCCTGAAACCTATCCACTAGGTGGCAGTGTTTTTCTATACTGGTGTTAATCTTACTTGCTTTAATTATGTGCTATATTCTATACTTTCATAAAAAAATTAATTAATCAATTGAAATGTCCATTGAGTGATTTACAATGCAAGTCAAATGTCTGTAAACGTTAAGGTTTGTATCTTTTTTTGTAGACGACAGTAATATTGTGAGACATTATCTACATGTAAAATAACTTTAGTGCTAAATGTCAGTGTCACATGATGCTTTAGAAATTCATCTAAAATGCTTATCTAAAATGTTTCTGCTCTGTTATGATCAGTTATTACCGGAGTTCAATCTTTAATCAGGTTCTTATCATTAATGTTCAGTTCAGCTTCATATATTTGTGCAAATAAGAAAACAAGATTGTTTTATATTTAATTAAAATATTTGAATTTCATTTTTTTTACTGTGTTTTGATCAAATATACCTCGAATAAAATAAACTTTTTTTATAAAAATAAGAATAAAATTAATCCTAATGTTTCCAAATTGAGTGTTAGACAATTAGAAAATTGTGTCTAATTCACAAGGCCACTAAGATTAAAGCTGTGTATTCAAACTGTGTTAAATCATTACTTCATAATATCCACTGTCAGTCACTTAGTTTTCCGTTGTTGATGTCAGTCTTCTAAAGATCTTCACGTTTTGCAGTTTGCTCTAACATTCATGTAGACTTCATCAGCTAAAGAAATACACAAACATGTTAGAAGCACGTCTGTTTCAGAAATGCTGTTAGTCTGTGCAATATCTTACCATTTTCCTTCTTTTGTCTGCGCTTGCTGGCGTACCAGTAGGTGGTGGTAACAATCAGGACCGTCACTGCAATATCAGCGAAAATAATACCTGCTACTGTCCCTGAGCTCACTCCAAAACATGAATATTTGTCTGTGGAAATATTAAGGGTTTGAGGCATGTGAAGTACACACAGCATACACTCACATACTGTAACTGATACAAAAGTACACAATGCTATCTGTACTGTAAAGTCAGATCATTTCCAATGACTCAAAACATTTTGTAGAGGCTTAATGTCTCAAAACATTTTGAGTTTGTCTAAATGAATAGAACTTATTTTATTTTGCACTACAAAAACATTTAGTGATGTGGGCTGGTTTCCAGGCTTCCTTCATTAACATGTCACTGCTGATCATAATTGAATTAAAATATATAATAAACTCATTTGTGCATTTTGCTTAGATAATTGTTGCATAAAATACAATCCTTATGATTAAGTGTTAATGTAACTGTAAAAGAGACCATTAAGTGTTCATGCAAACAGTCTTCATGTTTTTCAGCCCATCCTCAATCAAACCAAAGATGGTTTACAATGGTAATTTTCAACATAACAGAAACCTCTGAAAATCCTAACATAGCATAAAATCACCGACACAAAGAATGTGGGAACTAGAACTCTGCATCTACAAATGTTCACGTTAATACTGTAATATTTTGGGTTCACATAACGTCACTTACTATGTGGGTGAAATGAACTAGTTTCATTATATTGGTTTTACTTTCAACAGTCAAATATTTAATGCTGATGATATTCTGCAAAACTTTTTGAGCAATGTTGCAGGGCAGATTTGGGAAATTATGCCATAACTGGGCAACTGGGTCAGACACAGGGTAACTAATTAGGGCAAAGCGTGACATAAACAATATTGTTGCCTTCCTAATAGAAAAGCAGTCAAGCAACATCGCTTTGCAAAATTGCCCTGTATCTTCAGCATTACAGATCAACATGACAAATATTATGAACTGTAAGTTGCTGACTAAACATAAAGATGCTGACCGAATCAAAACCTAACATAGATTCTTACCTCCATCAGCTCTGACCAAGCCTTGAAAGAGAGAGAGAGACAAACCAAATAGAGGATGAGATACACTTCCTTCTGTTTAGCCCCAAATACACCACAACTAGAGAAATATTTTTCCCCCAATTTGAAACACTGACTAATTCATTTTTCAATTTAAATGACTCAGAAAACCTTTACCATATACTCGGAGAGAATGAATTGACGTATAGACTAGCTGCTAAATATGTATACACTCTACACACCATAAGAAATGGTTCATGTAAATTCATGTATCTTATTTAAATAATCTAGACTTTTTATTATTATAATTGTTATATTTATCAAATATTATATCTGTTTGTCTGTTTTTTTTGTCATTTATGTCTTATTTACTGTATTATTATAATTTAATTTTTTATTTATTATTATTATTATTATTTAATGATTTTAATATACTACATACTTGAAGTGCTTTGGCAATACTGAACTTGAACTTGACAGAAAGAGAAAGAGAGAGAGAAATTTTTACAAACTTTAATTTAATTTAAAAGAATCATAATACAAATATAAAGTTTTGCAAACAATTTATTTGGGCTAAATTTAAACAAACAAATTAAGTTGAACATTACTAAATTTAATTTGTTTGTTTCATTTCAGCCCAAATAAATTGTTTGCAAAACTTTTTGCAGACATCTTTTTTTTTAGTGTATCAGACACAACATTATAAGGTTACAAAAAGGAAAAAATAATAAAAACGCAATTAAGGCACTATTGCAACAGAACATTTGAAATTATCAAAATAAACTGTAAACTTTAATACTTTTTAATTTTTACAAAATGTCACAAAACTATTTGATCATCAATCGATATTATCAATCGAAAAATAGCGTCTCCTCTTTCCACAATGTACATAAAGCTTCATTCACACACCATTTAAATTTAAATTCAAGTAAATTACCTGTGAGCTGCTCAAATTTATATTCCATTCTAATCCTTGACTGGGAATAAAAAATAAATAAAAAAGTCTAATATCTCTTTTCCCCTTCAATGGTCATTCTGCAGGTTTTCCAAATCGATAGTTTTGCTTAACGAACAACAAAATCTCTTGTTCTTCAGAATATTTACACTTTTATTAAAGAGCCTCCAAGAAGGATTATTACTGTTTTTTCCTAAAATATTGATTGTTAAATATACAGTTTATTCTGATTTATTTATTTTTTATCTGTATTTTTATTTAATTAAGAATAAAAAGAAAAAGAGAGCTAAGCTCCTTCTGTCATCGATTTAAGGAAGCTCTGAAGTTTCACGATGAAGAAATAAAAGAAGGAATAACTGCAGCTATTCAAACTGTTGCGCCCGAGATGCTACAAAGAGTGTGGAACAAGTTCGAGTATCTTTTTCTTTGTTCTTTTCTATTTATTTATATTTACTTCTATTTATTTACTGTTTACTATGTTTTTTTAATTATATACGCATGTTGAGAGAGAGAGAGAGAGAGAGAGAGAGAGAGAGAGAGAGAAAGAGAGAGAGAGAGAGAGAGAGAGAGAGAGAGAGAGAGAGAGAGAGAGAGAGAGAAAATCAATTTGCCTCAAACACTCAGAACTGTAATAAATGCAGATAACCCCCCCACTCAGATATGTGTGGAAAGTCACACCTCTGCCTAATACATCTAACAGGATATATGCACACTGCACTGCATGGTGGTCTCAGACAAAAAGAACAGAGAAGTGGTAAAAACAAGCATCGCTTACCTATCAGACAGAGGAAAAACAAAAGAAGCCCCTTCTTTGTCATTTCCTGTTTTTGCACTTTTTCAGCGATCTTGCTCACGATAAGTGAAAATGTGCAAAATATCACAAAAAAGGGGAAAAAAGGGAAAACATCAGTGAACAGCACATGTAATACAAGTACTATTTAAATTAAACATATTTTACTTACGTTACTAAAATGAGTGTGCTTTAGGTCATATTAAAAAAAATTAAACACATAAAATAAGACATGACTCGACAACTAAACTATATAGATGCAGAGAGGCTTCTCCAACTGCATTTACAACATATTATTAGCAGACACAAACTATCACAAGCGTTAACCTGCGTTTAACAGTAACAGCAGTCTTTTTTCTATTAACTTATCTGTTTTAATGGCCAAGTACACAACCACCTTAAGAACGCTTGAATCTAAATCGCATTAGAGACGTTTGTTTACTTCATAAAATGAAAGCATGAAGGTTATTTAAACTCTTCAATATCAAGATTAGAATCTTTCTTACCAACCAAATGACGAGCTGGGATTCATATAAACAGTTGACATGTTGATCGTCGAATTAACCGACTTCCGCCCACTTGGCTTCTTAGGTTTTTCCCTTTCCATTATGAGTCACAATATGTCAAACCTCCTAAATAATAGCCTACTAATAAGGCACGCATGTAGCATTATCAAACACTTTATTCTCAGAAACAGCGAGCGACTTTTCATATTACTTATTATTACAATATTTCACTATGAGCATCGTCTGCAGCAGGAACCCCCAAAAGGTGTAAAGTCAAATGACATCGAGATTATAAATGAACAAATGATGACAGCCACCAAAAAGTATAGCATAAAGTTACACAACATTTCCACAGAACTTTTCTGTTACTCCAAAAATAATTATTTTTGTTTTCTTGATACAAATTTTAACATCTGCTTCATAATAAACCTTGTTTTTATGCAGATTCTACATTCATAAAGGTACATTTTCAAATTGCAAGCCAGTATTCATAGCATTTATACAAGAGATTAAAAATTACGTACAATTCCAGATTCACTTGACAAGAAAGCACTCAAAACATATTCAATTTGCACGACCTTTAATATGTATAATCTACTAAATCTCTAAATTGCTATTATCATATTATTTTGCCCTCTTCACACCCAATTTCTTCTCTCTTATATATCTATCATCAGATCAGATGACCTATTGATATCTTTTTAATTTTTGTTTGATTTCTGTTGTTTTTTCCCCCTATTGTTTATCTTTTTTGATTCTTTATTGGCACCATTTTAAATAATCTAATGATTATTATTGTAAATGATGTGTACCAAATGTATCATTCTGTTATACAATAAATGTTCAAAATAATAATAAAATAAGTTACACAACATTAGTCATTCCAGAACAAATACTTTAACACAGCTAGCTTGAAGCTTCTGCTTTTATATCTGTACTGAAAGATGAAGCGAGAAAAGGAAAAAGAACTCCATGAAACTATAAGCATATGCTGGCACAATTGAAGTTCAGATGTAAAAACCTCTAAATGTCTTCTTCTAAATTGAGCATTTTACCAGGCTCCTGTGTAGTTGCAGAATTTTTCACTTTTATGGCAAAAATAAGCCATGATCATGATCTTTAAGGTGAAATAACTAGAACAACATAGAAGGCTGAGAAAATGCTCATTTTCCATTTAAATTTCAGATGGTACTTAAAGGTTTCTGTATCAAACTCTTTAATTAGATTTAGAATCTTTGAAATACCAAAATGCACTATTGTGGTTGCTTACCCTTGAGTAGAGCCAGACAGAATCTGAAGACGTTTTTTTTGCCATATCTGCGTAGAATATTGTAAAAAATCTAGATTGATGAGGAATGACTGGGTGTATCCTAACTGAAAACTTAATATATTAAATAAAAAATAATACATTCTTAACTTTTATTAATGTTTACAATGCAAATCCTATTAGATCCATTTATTTAATAAACAAAGCAAGTCTCTCATATATTATATCTACTAAAAAGCAGAAATTGTACATTACAAACTGTATTGTATAAATCATATGAATGTTTTTTTATTAGTCAATAATGTTACTAAAATTAACTTGATAAATGAATAAATTTACAAAAGTAAATAAATGGACTCAAAGATGGGCTGAAAATCTGCAGATTTCTGCGCACGCAGATTCCGTGTGGGCCCAACCATGAGTTAACTTTGTCATCTTTACTCACCCTTCATTTGTTCTAAACCTGTTTGAATTTCTTCTGTTGCACACAAGATATTTTGAGGAATGTTTGAAACCTGTACACCCTGACTTCCTTTTTTTTCTTTCACCTATGGATTAAAGTGTTAACACAATCAACAATGTGGCCTGTAGAATTTGTATACAACAATTTCTGCAAATGCAAATCAGAAAATATTAGAGGACTGAAGACCAGACAACAGTGTGCAGAATCTTCACACCAGCACAACTGTTAAAAGGAAACTTCACCCAAATTAGAAAGATTACTGTTGATTTACTCACTTTGCTTTGAACATTGTAGGCATCCGTATTTCGGATGAGACGTTAAACCCAGGCCCGACTCTCTGTGGTCGCTAAAAATCCCAGGATGTCCTTCGAAAAAGAGTAGGGGTTTAACTCCGGCATGTTGGCCAAATCTGCCCTCTTTACAATCATGGCCTCCTAACCATCACCATATCATAATTTGCTCCATCACTCAGTCTCCTCTCCACCAATCGGCTGGTGTGTGGTGTGGTCTGGTGCAATATGGCTGCCGTCGCATCATCCAGATGGATGAGGATATTCCCCCCAATGTGTAGTGGTTTGAGTGTCCAGAAAAGCGCTATATAAATGTAAGGAATTATTATTATTATGTATGAATTACCAAAAGACCACAAATAAAAACACCCAAAATCTTCTTTAATCTTCTACTGAAGTAAACCTTGGATAGTGTGAAGGTGAGAAAATGAACAGCAGATATATTTATTTCTGACTCAACTATCACCTTTAATATGTGCAGTAATACAATAATCAATGTGTGCTGTAATTAATCATCTGATCTAACACTATTGATTATCTGAATCAGTGATTCAAAAAAGTTGGGGTCAGGAACGCCTGGGGGGTTGCGGGACAATGATGAGGGGTCGCTTGATGACTTCCAAAACTCAAATTTTATTCAACTCTTAGAATTCCCATATTTTATTTATAAGAAGATTGTTAACAGTTACATCAAAGAAACTACAACATACAAATAAAAGTTAGCAGATTTCAATTTTTGCGACCCCAGGGGTGTTCAGATTAACCACAGCAATAGCGTCAGCTGCAGCAGAGTGATTTTATGGGGCCAGGTTAAGCTTTCTGGCAACCTTTATGGCACTCTAATACATAAAAATTATGATATTTGAGGTTAATTTTAGATTAAATTAATATATGACTAATAAAATAATTATATGGTTATTAAACTGTTGCAGTTTTGTGTTGTCAATATGTTTATGTTTATATAGGCCTATAGTTATGTGCAACGTTTGTATATTTATAACCATCTTCCAGAAAAATTAGGGTCGCTAGTCACTGACATGGTATTTTGGGGGTTGTGGGCTGAAAAGTTTGCAAACCCCTGATCTTAATCACAATGTAATAAATCATGAAAGCATATTTACCCACTTCCTAATCTAGATTTATTGTATCTTGTAGATCATAGTGAAATGCAAAATACAGTGAAAGCAAACCAGAATACATTCAAAAGACACTTGGTTTTAACATTCACCAAACTTTTCACCATCTGGGAAAAATAATTGTGACACCCGTTTCCCTAGGAAAATGAAAAATGTAAAGATGGTGTAATATTAATGAAGTCAAATCAATTTAAAATAATAATTTTAAAAATCATCTAAATATTCGTGCACTGACGTCACAGCACTGTGCCAGACCGCAGTCTTTTTCTAAGCGGGCTGTGTTGTGTAGTGTGTGTGCCACTGTTAACAGGCGAGGGCTCAGGACCGTCACTGACCACCGCGTGCTTCATGTAGTGCTGAACCATGTCCTTCTCTGGAAGAACTTGTCCACAAGTCACGCATTCATGAAGCTCACCATCCAACATGTCTACTCCGCTGTCTTCATCGCCAATCTCCATTTCTGTACTGCTCGAATCTACATCTTCCCGAATCTCCACCTCCACATCAAAGCCAGACTCATTTTGACCCTGTGGACCATCTTCTGCCTTGTCCTCCATCAAGGTAAATTCCATCTCTGACCCTGTGCACATCCTGTCAGATGAATTGACTTCTTCTAAACGTTGCTCGTCTTTACTTTTGTGATGAGTAACTTCTGACGAAGCAGAAACCAGAGAGTCTTGTGAAGTTTGTGAAGAATTCAGTGTTTCCTTCTGACAAAACGGTGTCACTGTGTTTGCAGGATCAACAGCATCTGACAAATCTACTGGGTTAGTTTTTTCATCCTCCGATCCATTAGATTTCATATTTGATTGAGTTTTTTGCTCATGCTCCATTACTTGTGTAGCAACATTCATTCTTTCATCTTGAATCACGATTGTAGTCTGTTCACCTGCCTTTAAGTTTTCCATATCAAAACCATGAACAGAACCTTGATCTTCTACAATGGTCCACCTCTTCTTTGAGGAACTGTCAAGACTTTCCACAGGAATGAGTGTGTTTGAAGGAATGTTGGGCTCTTCTTTAGTGATGACGCCGCTGGATGAGGCAATCGAAAGGGGAATGATATTTGAAGTGGTTGAAGGGGTTTCTAAGACTAATGATGAAGGTAGGAATGTTTGCGAGCTCTTGGTAGAACCAGAGGTGGGGACCGGCAGAAGCATCACTAAAGGCATTCCTGGAGGAGGCTGTTTATTTAAGGTCAGACTCCACTTGCCATCAGCAGTTCTGTTTTGATCACCCAGTGGAAGCATCTGCACATTATTCAAGCCACTAGAGAACATTGCAGGATTTGAGGGATGAGTGATGGTTTGAAAGATTATGCTTTGAGCAACTGGTTTTGTTATTTGTTGAGTAGGGCTTGCTTTCAGTTTGGGCTTCTTCACAGTAACCTGTAAATAGAAATACAAGATTACAATAATAGAACATTTATTTTTTACAACACATTTATATATTATACAAGTTCCTTCAAAAAAAGAGATCTCAAACTTTTGTTTTAAGATTAAACATATATATAATCAGTTTTGAACTGTAATTTAGGCAAGTGTAAAACTTTTTTTTATGCCAGAAAGCACACCGTTAAAGTGGAAGTGAAGCGCTCAGTCAAATTTACCTTATTTTGTAAATTGGTTTCCACTTTAATGAAGATATAAATAACAAACTTGATTAATGTAACTATTTTAAAGAAAATGACATGTTTTACTATAGCTTTTAGAGCTAGGGCAATGCTATCTAAAAAAAAAAAATCTATGTGTCTGACGACACCTAGTTTCGTTCCCTCAGCTAAACAGATAGAGTGGAAGAAATAGACTGAACACGGAGACTCCAAAGCCTAATTTAACCCAATGCGTGAAGTTGTGGGTGTGGAGCTAGTGCAAATGCAAGCATCAGATGTGTGTTTAATATAGGGCTGGGTAATAAAATAGGTATCGTTATTTATTGACCTAACACCATTGTCAAAAACAATAAAAAAAAAAGTTTGCCATGAAGTTTCAGTATGAAGGTTATAGTCTTACTAAAATGTGGCTGCTGAGCGCGTGCCCTGGAAGCAGTGCCAATAACTTTAGGGTGTAAGTTTGTAATTTCCAATGGAGGCATGCGACTTGCACGAATCACATTAGAAAAAAGAAAATAGTGAAGGAAACTATGCGCTCGTGCTTGTCACTTCATGTCAGAATTACAATGCATGCGAAAACGAGTGCAGTATGGCAGCAGTGAGGAGATTGTAAATAAAAAAGGATGCAAGGACGTCGCCACAACGGCTTTTTGGTTTCTTTTCTTGTGCATCGCAGCCACTAGCTCCCCATCTGAAACAGTTTTAGGGGGAAAATGTAGTCATTCACCTTCACTATTTGTAATGTTGCAGTGTGTATTTGAATAATGAGGTCTGGTTCCTTTACTTGAAAGCTCAGATTTGATTATCATAATTAGTTTTCTCTACAGAGTTTAAGGTTTACTGTATCATTATTATTCAGACCTTACAGATATTGATCTAGCTTTATCATTGCACACATTATTACTTTACATTATTAAAACTATTTGCCTTAGTAATGTTGGTAAATTAAAATAAAGTGGCTAAAAAAATTCCAAATATTCATAAATGTATTGTAAAAAATATTCAATAATTATCGATTTCGAATGATATGAAACATGATACCTTTGATCATTTTGTTCCAAATATCGCCCAACCCTAGTTAAATACATACAAAAATTATTTATTCTCTTTTCCCTTCTAATTCCCGATCATTTGATGCACTTTGGTCCGCTCTCTGTATTCTGCCAGACTGCCTGTCTGAGTTTCAACAAGGTCCGGTACTGATGTAATGGGGCAGGTACTTTCACCTTTCACCATTACAGCCCTCACCTCTTTTCATGTTTAAACCACACTAGGATCTGCACGTTTTTTTTCACATGGTAGGTTTTTACGTCCTTCATACATGTTGACAGATCGACTCGATCGACTTGATAAAACAATATGTTTTGACAATCCACAACGACGTGACTTAGTAAAGCGTTAAATCATGTATCATTTTAATTGTTGCATTAGTCTGAATGTAAATCCCCTTGTCAGGCAGCGCTGGAGCAGCATGGGAGAGTATGTATTTATTAGCCACAACTTTGATGCTTGTATTTGCACTAGCTCCACGCCCACAACTTCACGCATTGGGTTAAATTAGGCTTTTGCAGTCTCCATGTTCAGTGCATTACTTCTATTTATACAATAAAAAATAATTAGACTTAAAACTGTATCAATGTACAAGTATAATAAAGAACTGTTTTAGTGCAGTGTCCATAATAATGCTTGATATCCTTCAGTGTATTTTAAGTGTGCTGCAGTATCATTTGCCACTTTAAAAACTCTCTTATTGACTCTGATTGGCTGTCCATTTTTTTTAACCACTCATTGGATAAAAAAAAGTTCCAAAAGAGATGTTGTTCCTCTGTGCCATTAGTGAGGACTGCCCCATTCTTTTGATTTTAAAACCATTTTTATTAGACACATTCCCACCATTATCCTTCTTGTGAATGGGGCTAATAAACAATTTAATGAATGAAACAAACAAAAAAAAAAAGAATCTTACCACCGGTGGGGCCTCCACTCCACAAGTTTTCAGGTGGCTGTCATAACCCTGCTGATGGGGAAAGCCCAGGCCACAGTCCTGGCAGAGGCACGGTCGTTGTGCCGCATGACCTCCCATATGTGACATAAGCATGAGCGCCGAACGGAAACCCATCCCACATTCGGCACATTTCAGGACCCGCTGGTGTGTGCTCCCATGCTTCTTCAGCTCCTCGATGCTCGCAAACACTTTTCCACACTCCATGCAACGGATCTCATCGGTCTGGGTCTGCAGAGACCCTTGATGACCCCAGCATCCAGTGTCCTTCTTATGCTTGTCAAAATCCTCCTGACTCTGAAAGAAAACCAAACACGCCATGCACTGGAGGCTCTCAGGCTTACACTCGTGGCTGTGGTAGAGCGAAGGTAAGCGGAAATGACGTTTGCACTTCAGGCACGTGTACGGCAAGACGCCCAAGTGAGAGAAACTGTGGCGTAATAAAGAAGTCTTGCTGGAGAACGTTCTCTCACAGTCCGGGCAGGAGAAAAAGCCTCTGCTGTGCCACTCAAGGTGAAGCAGGAGCGAGTTGCGATGGCGAAAGCTGGAGCCGCATTTGAGACACAAATGTCGTTTGGCCTGTTGCCTGTGCGCCTCTACGTGATCCTTGCACACCTCGAGGTCAGTAAAAATCTGCTTGCAAAAATCACACTGGTAGAACTCTTTCTCAAAGTGGTTGGTGTCCAAGTGGTGTTGGAGCTGCTCCTCAGTCTCGAAGATGTTTGAACAAACGCGGCAGTGGATGGAGGCCTTCTGCGAGTGCGATCGAAGGTGCGTGCGGTAATTGACTAATTGGCAGAACTGCTTGCTGCATTCGTTGCAGCGGTAGGGCCGAACACCCGTATGCATGTTCAAATGTTCTCGGAGCAAGAAGAGAGAGGAGAAGGTGAGATCACACACATGGCAGCGATTGTCTTTGTTCTCTCCATTTTCGTTCGACTCTGAAATGAAAGAGAAAATATTAACAGATGAACAAACAAACACAAAAACTAAGTGAAGTTTATTTATAAACTAATTTCAAGAGGATCACATGCTTATGATTGACCGAGTCTGGTCCCACAATAGCCTATGATTGATTCACCAATCAGATGATTCCTAACTCACTATAATCTTCGTCTTGAAGAATCACCCCCACCCACCCCTACTCCCCCTCCTAGATGGATGACACGGCGGCCCAGTGATTAGCACAGTAGTGATTTCCTCCCACAGTCCAAAAAACACGCAACTTAAGTAAACTGAACATGCCAAATTAGCATCATACTCAAGCTCTTAGCAAGCCGTATATCTCTCCTTAGCCATGTCTATATCTGCCATTATTCAAAAATAAGTCGAGGGAGTTCATTGAGATCTACCTAAGCTCAAACTCTCCTCTAGCCCTGCTAATTGGAGGGAGCCCAGGGCTCGTGGATCTTAAAAGCTTAGTGCTCTTTTCCCGGGACAGCATGCTAAACGAGTTTATTACCAATCATCAGCTAAGTGTGAACAATAGTATTTTCCCAGTACTGGATTGCAGCTGGAAGAGCATCCACTGTGTAAAATATACGCCAGAGTAGTTGGTGGTTCATTCTACTGTAGTGACCCCTGATAAATCAGGGACTAAAGGCTGATTTATACTTCTGCGTCAAGTGCAAGCATATTTGTGTGTGTATGCTCCGGCGCAGCCTTCATGCAGTCGTTTAGCCCTCGCTGTGGCTGATGCTGACACTGACGCACACCTCTCAAAAAAATGACATCACAACAATGCAATGCGCAAGCTTTGCGATTGGTCGGCTTAGTAGCTGTGACCTGTGTGGGCGGGACCGAGAGCCATGCGAACCCGTTGGAGCGAGTGTTTACAACTGAGGAGTCCCGTGAAGTAGCTCTAGATTTTGTATTTACCTTATGATTAAAGTTGTTGCACATCCGCCGATTCCCACCTCTGAGTGAGCGGGTTGTAGCTACTTGTACATTAAGGCAGCATTCAGAAAAAACTAAACGCCCACAAAGAAACACGACACAGAGGAACATAAAAACCTACTGCCAGCTAGTGTTTTGGAGATGTTATTGCAGAGCAACACAAACAGCATGCAGAAGAATAAATGCACAACTACGCACAAGGCATGCGCCGAGGGTCACACCAGTCCCTCAACTCAAAACTATAAGTCATCCTTAAACCGAAGGAAAATTCATGAATAAAGTGCTAAATTAAGCAGAGATTACAACTAGTATTAAGATGCATATTGATTAATCGGATTACAAGCACATGAGAGACACATTCCCATTACCTTGTGTTTTAATCTGTACCAGTGCATACGTTTAATTACAAAGTATAATTACATTATGTAACTAGGGTGCATGAGAGAAAGGATTTCAACCTAAGAGAATAAAAAAAATCTAAAAGCAAAAGAAAAAGCAATTTGTAGTTAATTGAAATGTAATTAAAGTACAGATGCCGTGATATTTGAAGTCCGCATGAAATCCAAATTTGCAATGTGCATTTTGCTAGCTCACATTGATATTCTTTAGGTCAATAAATAATCCATGCACATTAATTCACCAAAAAAATTGTTTACTTTGGTAATCTTTAATAATAGCCTGACCAGCTATGCATTTACAGCAATGCAAAGATAATAAGACCATGAAAACACTCAGGTTCATCAATTTACTGGATGTCGAGTAAATTAGTACCGTATGCCATTTGGTATGGTTTGAGTAAAGCGTTACTATTTGTTTTATTCTGTAAAAGAATTGATCACAATCTTCACAATAAAAGAAAATAAACAATCTTCAATGAAAGTTTGACCATTTGCTGCCGTGGCAGTTCTGTTGACATTAACCTGTGGGCTACCATAGCAACTGTATGTTAATACCCTGTCTCACCATTAGTTTGCTATGAGGGAATGATGCGCCAAAAGAAAACTCCGCCCCTACTCAATATTCCATTTCAGTTGGAAGTACATACTGAACAGTCTCACCAATCTCCGGTTCATGCAGTCTTTAACTGGAAAAGTAATTATCTTCGCCCTTCATAAGTATAGCTAAACTAGTACACGGACACACAAACATCAGAATAAGCATGTACACCAATACTCTGAGCAATACCCAAACAGACTGTGCAATCTGAAATATATCCGTGCCAGAAAAAATAAATACTTACTGTTTAGTCTTCAACATACTACATTATTAAATCAAATTTAACCACATTTCTATTTTAAAAAATTTAATTACAATTGCACAGTACCTGACCAGGAAACATCCTCATCTTGTTCTTCCTTCTCCTCCTCCTCAATATCATCTTCCACGTCTTCATCATCATCAACATAATCTCCATCATCATCGTCAGTCAAAATATATTCCACTTCATTTTCATCTGTCCCTTCCTCACCAGACAAAACTTCCTCCATGGTAGGACTGGAGATCCCCTCTGCACATGTCAGCTCCTCTTCATCTTTGTCCATTTCCTCTTCTCCATCTTGAGAGTCATCACTGTTTCTTCGTCCTGCACGCTCTCTTTTTCTCGCTTTATTCCATGAGTTGCAAATAGCTTTATTTTTCTTTTCTGAGCTAACGATACTTGAATCACTCTGAGATGTGTCTGCGTTGATGGGAGATTTTGGTTTGAAGGGACAGAAATACTGATGGTCCTGTAGAAAGCTTTTTTCTGTCAAGGCATTCGGAATGAAGCAGGGATCTTCATGACAGTCTGCAGGGGTTTCAGTCTCAGGCTTTGGTTTTACAGTGGTGTTCTGAGTTGGCAAAAATGTCTCCTTAACACTTGGTGGCTCACAGAGAGGAAAATTCCAGTTTGAAAAACCCAACTCTGTCAGCTGGATATCAAGGGTAAACTCTGACATGGTGCCTTGAGAAAGAAAAAACAATATATAAATGTTGCTGTTTGTTTATTTATTTATTTATCAAGATGAGACACTGTTTTTTCATGCAACTGTACATTTAGAGATTTTGGGCTTTTCTGGGGGGTTTTTTTTAGTCTAAAAGGAAGAAAAGAATCGAATTTACCCTTTCAGTGTTTCTTTCGTAGTATTTTATTTGGAATGGAGTTAAACACAAAAAAACGTAATATTTCATCAATGTGTGCCTGTACACTACCTGACAAAAGTCGTCGCCTATCCCAAGTTTTAGAAACAACAAATAATAACTTGACTTCTAGTCAATCATTTGGTATCAGAGGTGGCTTCTATGAAAGGCAAAGGTCTCTAGATTACGCTTATTTTACCTAAATAAAATATGATCATGCCTTGATTTTTAATTATTTAATTAGGAAAATAAGGTCTGACTTTGTGAAGACAAAAGTCTTGGCACTTAACAAAAATATTGTACAATATAGAATATAAAGTCATGGTGCAGTGGAAAAAGAATCAATATTGTGTATGACTCCCATGAGCTTGGAGGACTGCATCCATACATCTCTGCAATGACTCAAATAACTTATTAATAAAGTCATCTGGAATAGCAAAGAAACAGCGTTCTTGCAGGACTCCCAGAGTTCATCAAGATTCTTAGAATTCATCTTCAATGCCTCCTCCATCTTATCCCAGACATGCTTAATAGTGTTCATATCTGGTAACTGTGCTGGCCAATCCTGGAGCACCTTGACCTTCTTTGCTTTCAGGAACTTTGAGGTGGAGGCTGAAGTATGAGAATGAGCGCTATCCTTGCCTCCTCCTGTGGTTTGTAATGTAATGGGCAGCACAAATGTCTTGATACCTCAGGCTGTTGATGTTGCCACCCACTCTGCAGATCTCTCGCCTCCATACTGAATGTAACTCCAAACCATGATTTTTCCTTCACCAAAATTGACTGATTTCTGTGAGAATCTTGGGTCCATGCTGGTTCCAATGGGTCTTCTGCAGTATTTGTGATGACTGGGATGCAGTTTAACAGATGATTCATCTGAAAAATCTGCCACTTTTCCAAATAATCAACTAGAAGTTTAAAGTTTCTATTTGTTGCTCTTAAAACTGTGATCGACGACAAGACTTTTATCAGGTAGTGCAGATTTCAGTTACACTACATGGGCTGTTTTCTCAAAATAAGTGTGGGTCACAAATCTTAACTTCAGCAGCACGTACACCTTAATTTAAAGCATTATTCATATTTATAAACAGAATACTTTACAGGGGAATATGTTCATGTATAATCAGACAAATTATATGTCATTATGCAAATCTGACGAATTTACTAGAAATTAAATCATCCACTTAAAATGAGGGCATAAAATGGTTAACTTTATTTAAATTAAAAGATGTAAACGGTTAAACTAAAGATAAAGAAATAACCTCACATAAATGCGTCAATGAAGTCAAATAAATATGAATTATTTGCTGATTCTGGCTGTAATTAGGAAATCCAGGAAATTAGGTACTGGATGTAATTTAAACAGTGTCCAAAATCTAACATGCATATGTGAAAGACAAAGTAAGTTAGTACAGTGAATGCACTATAAATCTTTCTTCATTCAGATAATTACCTAGTTGTCTTCGACGAGCATTTGCAAGCACTACTGTTCAGCAATGCAACAATGAACCTTTGATACTGCCTGGTAACTTATATTCATTCCTTAACTGCCATGACCGGCTTTGAAGATATCACCGACTGCTTAAAGGGTGAACGAAATTGCCGTCAACGCGAAAACTATTTTATAACGACACAAAGTAATAATGCACAAATCAGGTTGCATGCAGAAGGTGAGCTGTTGTCCATTCGATTCTTCCGGTATGAAACGCCTGGCCGAAATGCGGATGTTGCCATCTGTAGGAGAGGAGCGTTAGTGCGGTCAGTACAGTACGCCAATCGGGTTGACAATAGTTTGCTGTTTTGCGTAAAGAGAAGGTAAAATAAAACATTCGATATATTAAAAATATAAGCATTTAAAAATCACACAAAGCTTTTCTTACTTTTGTCATGTTGTCTTAGTCCTGTGCCTTTCATTAATAGAAATGCCCCTTGATGAAAGACTGAGGGCACATCAGTGGCTTTGTAGGGGATTTTGGGTGATGGATGGGGAAATGTGTTTGACAGAAATTACTCAATCATACAGTTTTACCATGATTAACACAAGACAACAATTCGAATAGCATAAGTGTAATAAAGTGTAAATAAAGAGCTATGACTAGGCCCACACAGAATATGTGCGCACAGAATTCTGCAGATTTTTAACCCATCATTCTTTGTGTTTATTTACTTGTGTGAATGTGTTTTTTAATTTTTTAAATTACAGTAATATTATTGACTAATATGAAAATATTCATGATTTATTTACAACACAGTTTGTAAAATAATATGTTCTGTATTTTAGTAGAGATATTATGAGAGACTTGCTTTACCAAATAAAGTAGGTCTAATTGGTTTTGCATTGTAAACAGTAAATAAAAGTTCAAAAGGTTTTTTTTTTATTTTATATATGAAGCTTTTAGTTATGATACTCCCAAAATTATTCCGCATAAATCTGAAGATTTTTAACAAAATTCTGCGCAGAAATAGCAAAAAAATGTCCGCAGATTTTGTATGGCCCGACCTGACATTTTAAAACAAGTATCATTTGACATATTAAGTCTCTTATTTGCCATTTTCAGTATTCACAGCTATGTTCACTCTTCTTTTACTTATGAGGATTTACCCATTTACCACATAATTACTTTAATTTAATTTGATCTCTTATTCTTTTACACACACACACTTATTTATTTTCCCAAAATTAGAAACATTAGACACGTGCACATAATATGCTGTCAATGTGTACATACACACATTCTCAATTTACTTGATAGATGATAACGTTGTACTTTTGTTTAAACACTTTTTCTGGTATTACAGAAAATTGTGTGCTCTTTACTAAATCCCTGATAATAAATGTAAATATGTAAAACTACACTGTTCTAAAATCAGTTGTAGCTAATCAAACAAGATACTCTAAATCACTTAGCTCAACTCCAACTCTAAAATATGCCTAGATTTCTAACTAAAACCTACAAGAAGGATGATCATAGGCAAATGTTTAGTAAAAGTAGAAGCTGCAAACTACAAGTCTAAAGAATATTAAAATGATTAAGCAGGAAAAGATCTGCTTAAGATATACATACAGTGTTCAGCATAAGTGAGTACACCCCATTTTGAAAAGGAATAATTTTATTATTTCTCAGTGAACATAGGCAATGTATTTTGGTGCATTTAAACAAAACAGATATATTTATTCAAATAATATTTTAGTCACCAAACATATTTAGACAAAAAATATGAAAAAGAATAACCTACAAAATTTCAACAAAACTTCTTTTTCCCTTCTCTTGATTTTTCCTCTTTTTAAAATTTCTATTTAATATTTTTCTCAAATATAAATTTGGCTGTACTAGTTTTTGGACCGTTATCGTAAGTTATTTAGTTAGATACACTCCAGATTTGGCTTCAGTACTGACTAATCTAATGTATATGCACAAATATAATATTGTATACATCGTATTAAAATATGAATTTAAGAGAGATTAGTGAGGGGTGTACTTATATATGCTGAGCACATATATTGCTGCATAAAAAACATGCCAGAGTAATGGGCAGATAATTCCGCTGTGGCAACCCCTGATAAATCAAGGACAAAGCAGAAGGAAAGAGAGTAAAATTAATCTTCAATTTGGTTAGAAATTATGCAGAACCTTATCCCAAAATAAAAACTGGCACTGGGAAAAAAAAATGTACACTTCAGTCTGTGATAGTTATACTATATTTTAGGACTAAACTGAAAAACATTCAAAGAGTTTCAGAACAAAGTACAACTCCTCCCTTTTGAATCCTTGACGTTTAAATGTTTATAAATGTTTTAAAAAAAAGCAGAAGACATTTAAAACACTTTCAGTGAATTATTTAGACATTTACTTCACGCAAAGAACTGCCTTATTTGTTGGTAACATTAAATTCAAGTCAAATGTCAAGTCATACCTGTAGAAAATGGAAACATTTGAAATCATATCAAGTCAAACCTCATCAGAAAACAATCATTATGTAAATCTTTCCACTCCTCATTGTACACTTCTAAAAATGACGTAAAAACAACAACACATTCATAGAAAAGACTTTAAAATCTTCAACAAAAAAGAAAACAACAATTTGAAGCCTTCAGACAATATAACAAGGTGTTTTCTGTGGGTTTCTCTTGATGGTTTTAGTTACAACATGATTACCCTACAAATGAGACTTCAGCTGTGGTATGAATCCTTTGTTTCTTGCCATGCCAAAGCTATGTACAGATGTCAAGATACAGTGAGGCACCAAACATGGTTACTATTAGTTAACCTTGAACTCACAACCCTTTGGGTCTCCAGTTTTCCAACGTCCACATAGTGTTGCTCTCAAGCATCACTCAGTTGAAGGATTGCCTGCTATGTTACAATTTCAGCCCTAAAGCAAACCTTGCCCCAACCTACATTTCTATACACAACATATTAAAAAAAGAAATGTGTCTTGTTAACGTACACCTGCAAAAAAACAAACCAAAAAAACAACTGAACACAACTCCAACTGAATTATCTTTTTCCAGCCAGCTTCTCCTCTTTCTCGTGGGTCTGCTGATGAGCCTTCAGGTTGCTCTCTCTGCCAAAGCTTTTCCCGCACGTGGGGCAGGTGTGCCGTCCGGCGCTGTGTACTCTGGTCATGTGAGCCTGCAGTTGCGCAGGTCGGTTAAAACTCTCCTCACACTCTCCACAGGGGTGAGGCTTCTTCTGCGTGTGCTTCTCTTTCTTGTGCACTCGCAGCAGCGTCAGGCTGGGGAAAGTAAGATCACATTCAGTGCAAGGGATCTGCCGTTCTGGCTCGGGGACAGATTTCTTGTCATCATTTTCTGCCTTCTCATCTTCCGCCTCGGGCTCCTGGGTGGATTTGGCAGGGCGACCTCTTCTTCCTCCTGTTTTTGCCGGTGTTGCAGAAGCGTCCTCTGAGTGATTGGTTTCCTCTGCCTCTTCATCTTTCTTCTTTTTCTTTGCTTTCTTTTCACTGGGAGCTGCTGCCTCATATTTGGGAGGCCTCCCTCTGCGTTTGACAGCAGCGCCACCGTTGCAGTGCCGGTCTCCTGCGTGGTTCTCCTGATGCTGAAGGAGCTCTGCCTCTTCCTCAAATCCTCGTCCACATTTACCGCAGCGGTAGGTCTTGGAGGGATCTTCCGCATCCTCTTCATCCTGGGGCACGGGGTGCTGCATCAAACGATGGCTACGCAAAAGTCCAGGGCTTCGAAATGTCTCATTGCATTCTTTGCACACAAACTGACGCTCCGGACACACCTGCCGCCGATGCGTTGTTAACTTGTGGAGAGAAAGTCACACATTTGGAAAATGAAACATAGGGTTCTATTAACAATTGTGCAAAGTCTAAACAAACATGGTATGGGTACATCAACTCTATACCATTTCCCACATCCTCAGACTCATGACAAGTCAATATTTAGTAACTGTGTATTGTAGGGCCCCAGGATTTCACCATGAGAAAAATGCAGACAGTATCATGGCATCCAGTCCGAAGAATGTAATTAGCTCTATGTAATAAAATTTGCTCAATTATGGATGAATGAATCAGAAGTAGAGCTGTACTTAAAGTCTGGCTGCAGATTTGCACTTGCACTTTCAGGCTTGCACTCTCTGACTTGCACGCTCAGGAAACTGTACTTCCTTTGCAAGTGGCGTCATTTACAATCGCCACCTGTTGCCGCTTGCATGAAAGTCCTTCAGTAATTTAACTTAAGAGTGTCCCTGAGGGGGAAAAAATCTCTGAGGTAAGGGATTTCATTAGGATCGTTGCAAGAAACTTCTTATCTGTCACCTTTACCTAAGTGCCTTTTTTCTAAACGTTTCACTGTAGTTTCTGGGACTTACGGCGACGGGTGCCGCAGTTGCTATAGTTATGTAAACAGATCATAACGAACCACGAATGCTTGCCGTACAACAGCTCTGCAGTAATGTTACACATCATCTATGTCGATTTCTTTCCATTAAGCGAGTTGAGATGTTTCTTTATCGAGTCGATCTCGACGTTATGTTGGGAGGACCTATAAAACTGGGCTGGGATCATGAAGAGACTTTTGAAGCTGCACTGAAACTGCGATTTCATTTGGATGCACTCCTGCGCAAACGTGCTAACTTATCAACACATATGACTTTATTTATTTACAGTCCTGTGAGTGTTTTATTAAAACATTTTTGTTATGGTGAGAATGTTTGCATTTTGAGTGTCATTTGTTCAAGGGAGCTGATTAGGTCCCTTAAATGTTTTACGAGGAAATGGTTACTAAGCACTAAGGGGAAATACTTAATGGCAGCCTTAAATTCCTTAAGTTGATCTTTTTTTTCTTTCCCCTGGCAACCCAACTTTTACTAAGTGTACCCTTAACCTGAGGGGTTTTTTGTTTAAGGACTTTCATGCAAATGAGCCCTACACTCTCCTGCCACGTCACTTGCACCGACATCTGCATTCTTATTTGCAATCGTCCTGCTGAATAAAGAATAGTTTCCCAAGTCGTTCAAAAATCATTGCTGCAAGTCCATAATGTGTATCCGTTAGTTGTAATACTACAACTTGAAATGTAAAAAAAAAAAAAAAAAAAAAAAAAAAAAAAAAAAAAAAAAGATAAAGCAAATTTGAATTTTAGTTTTATTCATAACTGTGGAAGAACACTTTGTATGTCTATTTAGACCTGATAGGTCATATAAATAAATAATAAGCTTTGCTGGTATACATGTTAATAGTAGCCTGCTTTGGTCAATTTACATTAAAAGCATTATAATCATATGATGAATACACAAACCGCTTTTCGGGGGGAGGGGGGATCTGTCATGGTATACAACTTAAGTACTTAGAATTATTTGACAACATCGTCACTGGCAACGCAAACGAACTGGAAACTTTTAGTTTATTTGTGTTGATTGAAAGTGACGTGACAGGAGAGTGCAGGTGTCGATTGTAAATGACGTCACTTGCATAGGAAGCGTGGGTGCATGAGAGTGCAAGCTCGAGAGTGCAAGCCTGAGGGTGCAAGTGCAACTCTGCAGCCAGACCCTTCTCGCTGTACTCCTAACCAAACCGTGATGTGAACTAGAGTCAGTACTGTACTGCAAAAAGTCTATTTAAAGTATACATGTGTGAATTAATGCGGCAGAAAAACATCATCATATCACATACACAAAGAAACACAAGCGTCTTTATAAATTTCCATCAAAATAAAAGCTACCTTCAATTGAAATGAATTGTGACGGAACACTTTTAAAAATATGTATTATATTGATGCAATCATTTAATGTTCAAATTCTTTCAAAATAGTTCTCACCTCTGAGAATGTACGAAAACATTCTTGGCAGTGAACACATTTGAAGGGCTTGTCCTCCTTGTTGTGGGTCGACTGATGTTGTGTCAGTTCCTCAGATGAGGGAAAGGTTCGGTCACACACATAACAAGTGAAGAGAGTATCGCACTGTTGAAACAAAAACAGTGAGTTGTGAATAGACATCACTTTTTTAGTGGTTCTCATTTTAATTACTGATAAGAAGTGCAGAAAAGGCAACGTGATGGCCCAACGATTAGCACTGTCGCCTCACAGCAATAAGGTCTCTGGTTCGAGTCTGGGATTGGTCAGTTGGCATTTCTGTGTGGAGTTTGCATGTTCTACCTGTGTTGGTGCTCTGTTTTCCCCCACAAGTCCAAAGACATGCGCTTTAGGTGAATTGAATAAACTAAATTGGCTGTAGTGTATAGGTGCGTCCCAAATTGCATACAAGTAGTGCAAGTAGTGTGTTCACATTGGAAACACTAAAAATCTTATGTGCACTTGGATGATGCACTTATTTAACTAGTAAAATGATTTGAATGATGGAGGACCAGGAATCGAACTTAGGTCACCGTGACCACCATAGTGCCAACCACAAAGCTATTGGCGCAGACAATTGACATCACTTTTAAAACCAAAATCATTTCATGAACCATTAAAAAAAATATTTTGATTTTTTTTTTTTTAAATAAATGGTTTTTTTATGCAAATCAAACATCCCTTTTAACATTGAATCGAAGATCATAAGACCAAACATAGTAAGATTCACATTCAGTAAACAGACTTTTGGTTTTAATTCTGCCCCAAAGCAAGTCTTCACTTGATTGAAACTGTACTAAGAAACTTTTGTGTTCAAAATTAACTAAAATATATTTAATTTCTACAGGTTGTTTATGTGTCATTTCCTGGCCCACTGCAATGAGACAATTAAGTGTTTTTATTGGGTCTATTTTAGATCTTTTGGGTCTATTTCTGCTGTGTAATAGTGTGACTTGTTACTAATGTTGTTCCACAAAAAAGACACAAAAAAATTACAATGGTTTTTAGAAATTAAAGAATAAGATTAATATTTTGCAGATATATGAATCCCAAATAATCAGTGATACAGGCTCCAATGCCATTAAATTATCACTTCAACTAACCTGCTGAAGTTGCTGTTTGTACTCTTCCCGATGACTCTTCTTCATGTGCCTTTCCTTGGCTTTTGAGTTACAGAAAGTTATGAAACACTGGAAACACTGTAGGCTTTCATGCTGGTCTAAACACAGAGAGAAAGAGGAATGACAAATGTAAACATTATTATGGGGGACCAATACATTATTGATTTTAAGACTTGCAGATTCTTTATCTTATTAAGAAACAAACTCTTGTTTTGTAATATATATATATATATATATATTTATGTATTTTATTTATTTATTTTTTTGCCACAGCTAATATGCTTTATTCAAATGTATAACTTCACCAATAAATCTTTGATACCCAGGTGCTTCTTCTGTAACATAAATTAAACAAACAGCAAATAGAAAGCATAAGAAAATAAAGGAATTGTGTAAACAACAACATTATTAATCAAATAACACAAAACAAATGTTTTTGTGAAATGGAAGTTGCTGCAGACTTGAATATTTCCAACTGAAACTGAATTTTGAGTATGGGTTGTTTATGCATTTCATATTTCACTCACAGCAAACTTATGGTTGGAAAGGCGTGTCTAAACATATCTTGCCCAAGCGGCCAAACTGACATCAGTTATTCTAGAGCGGAAGCAAATGGTTCAACTTTAATAAATATGACCAAAATTGCTTTCTTTAGTGACTTGCATGAATTAATTGTTCACCTTAAGACTAACAATGTGTGCTAGCAAAATAAGCACTGTACATTGACATGCAGTACATTATCATGCATATTTAAAATATATGTATTCTATTTTAGTACTGCTGTTTTTATAATCCTACTTTCCATGCCCTAAAGATTAATTATAAAAATTAACCATTCACCATTACTTTTTGAAAACAGGAATAATATCAGTTTAACGCAACAGGTGCTCATTAGAAGCATACATTGTAAAGCTGGACGTCTGTGAATTAACTGACCCAGGACAAATTCAATGATTTCACACTCACATGACTGAATGACAGGAGGTGGCAAGCGGTCCTTAATAGAGATGGCGTATGAATCCTCTGTCTTCTCTGGGGGCAGTTCAGCAGGGGCAGCAGCAGCAGCAGCCTCTCCACCTCCCATCACCATCTCCTCTATCTTCAGTAGGTCAGAGTCCATTCTCAGGCTTTAAGAATTCAGTGTACACTTGCTGTAAATGTTACTGTAAAGAAGAGATTATAAGGTTTAACTATGTTTACATTTATGCAGTGTATATATTGTGCAAGAATCACAAAATCCACTCATATATCCACTAGCTTGCCACTTAAATATTAAACAGCGTGAGGAATAAACTCAACCCTTTCTACAGCTAGTTTTAAGAATGAAGTTTTTATTGCTGAATGAGACGGTGCCATTAAATCACATTAACTTAACGTTACGCGAGCTTAAAGTGTGATATTTACCCACCTTTGTTACATGCGCTTTACACCCCAGCTGCTGGTCAACATTTTGTGTCGGTAAAATAAAACAATTAAAAAGAGTTTTGTTTTAGAAAACTGGGTTAGGGAACCAAATGTTTCAAATCGCGCGTTTTAGAGCCGCCTACCGTTTGTTCGCACTAACTAAGCAATGCTAAGCTAAATGCTACTGGCTAACAAGGCCTACAGGGGCCTTGAGCTTCTGCAAAACAAACCCGCGCTATGTGGCTAACTAGCTCATTGCTTCATATATTAAAATTAGTCCCGCTGTAGTTCTACTAAACTCGCCATCAAAACAAGTTTTTAACCATTTTGTGTTAGTGTGTTTAGCGGTTTTTACATTAACCAGCTGCTGAGTTCGAGGTTAAACTTGGTCCAGACTATCAGCCAAGTTCGCTAACGTTAGTCAAAGCTTATTCAAACAAAGCCTAAAAAGAGGGCTGTTTCTGATTTATTTCCATTAGAGTTTTAAAATATTAAGGCGTGATTCTTACCTGGAAGTGAATAACCTTTTCTTGTCTGGAGGGAAAAGGCATAAGCCTGACATATGAAAAGAAAGGGGGCGCAAACGTGTAATCAGTGACCCGCTGGTAGACTGAAAAAACCTGCATCACGTGCCAAGGCGTCCACTGTACTTTCCATTGTGTTGGGTGAAAAGCTAAACAGGTATCGAGGTGCCTCGATTGTCATGCAAAATGATTCAATCGCTTTAATATTTTAATAACCCAGTTAAGTGTGTTGCTACACATAATTTATTTTTTTTGCATAATTTATTTTTTGCAGGAACTATACTAAAACTGTATATATTACACTGGATAAAAGTGATTATAACAAGAAGATTGAGCCCGTTCAAAATGTAAAGGATTTTATTCTACAAATAAAAAGAAAATGCTTTGCCAATGTACAAGAACAATTCAAAAAAGCCACAAAATGAAATGTAACATTCTTACAAAACTCTGTATGACATGATTTAAAATATATTACGTATTTATAGTGACCACAAATCAAGAATTTATTCTCATTTTTATCAATTTGTTCGCTACTTTTAATTTGTCATCATGAAATAAGAATTCCCAAATTTTTATATTTAATACCCTGTTTTAGCAAATAGTGGCCATACTGAATTAATTTGTTACCTTGTTTTAATTTAAATACAAGGCAACAAATTATGACATAGCCAAAATTATTTCATGCACACAGAATACTTAAAATGAATTAGTGGAATATAATTAAATGTATAATTTATTAGAACCCTACTAAATTTAATTTTGTCAACTAAAAGGAACGTTTTAGATAACAAATTAAGACAATTAGATTTAAATAAATAGTTATGGAAACAAATTAGTTAATTAGTGGTCAAGATATACATATTTTCCCCCTGTCATGTGATGTGCTTCATTCATTTTAAACCTTTCCATTTTAGGAAATAGAATGCTGAATTAAAGCATTAAATTAAATGCTGAATAGAATTAAAGACTGTTTGCAAGATGCAAAACCCAATTAAATACAACTTCTGGTTAGAACAAAACCATAGAGCACAGTGTAATATTCATTATACATTCAAATGGGTTTAACAGAGTCATTTTCACACAACTATAATAAATATGGGAGGATGGCTTGAGTTTTTGCTGAAAAAAAACAAATAAACTTGCTTATCTGTATTATTTAATACAATTAGTAAAAATGTTAAAGTAATAGTTCACCAAAAAATCTAAATTTACTCCCCCTCAAGTCAATGGTAATTGGTTAACAACATTATTTTGTGTTCAACAAAACAAATAAACAAATAAATAAATAAACAATCAAACAACAAAAAAAGAGTTAGTAATTGATGACAGTTTTTAGATTTTTGGGTGAACTGCCCCTTTAAATTGAAAAGAACACAGCTTGTGAGCCTCATGAAGACCCCTGACTGTGAAACTTCAGGAAGCAATTGTGGTTTCGGGAAATGCACAGGTACACACAGCATTTAAGACACCGCACACGAGATGTTCTCTCACAGCCTCCAAATCGACACCTCCTTGCCTCCTCGCCCTCAGCCAGCTGCTCTGGCCAGTGGCCGAAGCCATCGTACCGTGTGTGTTCATCAGGCAAAGGGCTGTCAAGAACCTGAGAAGGTCGAGCGTTTGTATCCGAACTGGGAATTTTGGGAGCAGGAGGGCAGGGAGGCGATGAGTCTTGTGCGTCAACACCACTGGAGAGAATCAGCGCTTTGGCCACCTCCAAACGAAACGACATGAGAGATAAAAGATCGGTAATATCGCTGTGATCTTGCTTATACTGTATCCATGCGTTTACCAACACCAGATCGATCAAGTCCCAGAGGACAGACTGTGGCCAAGCGCTGATGGCCGAGTTTGTGCAAGGAGTACGATAAAGACTTCTTAAATCACGGTTGAGATTCGCAGCTTTAATCGCTCGCTCAAAGCCGCTGACGAGAGATGTGGAGCGCGGCTTTTCCTTTACCACAGCTGAAAGGATAAACCCATGGTGACATCTGAAAAGTTTGAGCTTTCCGTCTGAGCTCACAAACTCATCACCTATTTGCCCTCTTGCCCCGCCGACCTTCCCAGCACTTTGCACACCCGCTTCTAAAAGATGCTCAAGCATAGAAGGTGTGGAAAGCTCTGGTTTGCAAAGAAACACCATCCCTTCGTTCCTTTCCTTCCCTTTAGAGACCATTTTTTCAACTACGTTTTCTCTATTGGAGTCATTTATGCTCAAGCTGAAGTCCAAAACTAACCCTCCACCACTTACGACAACTGTGTGCAGTAATGAATGCGTAGGGTGTCTTTGAAAAGGAAGGGTGTACTGGTCGACCCCGTAGCTTCCATTTCGGTCAAGTGCCTGGCATCCATCTTGAACTCTTCTAATCAATGGCATTACCTTCCACAAAGGATCTGTCTTTGAGTTTGTGCAACCATGTGCTGCCTTGCTACTCTGTCCTGGTTGCTCTCTGTTACTTTCTTCAGAATGCTGATCAATACTCAACTCCGTGGAAGATGTATCAGAAACAACCAGCTTCAGTTTACAAGCAAGTTCACAGAATCTGGAAGCCGACATGGCATCGGAGATCAGAGGTACTCGTGTGTAATCTTCCCAGTAGAGCTTAGTGCTTGGAAACTTTTTGGGGAAGGAGAACAGAGAAAAAGAGAGGGAGAACATTTCAGTTTTATTGTGAACAGTCAAATGTACTATTGAACTATCAGATGGTGACAATAATCAGACTTTTCAACTATCAAACTAAACTAGCTCTTAAACAATGTAAATGTTAATTACAATTACATTTTGAATATAAAATAAATGTAATTTTGTTCCTTAAATGCCACCTATTTTACCCTTTTTTCAAGATTTAAGAGAAGTCTTTTGTGTCTCCAGAATGTGTCTTGTAAAGTTTCAGCTCAAAACACCCATCAGATTATTTATTAGACCTTTGAGATCATTGGGATTTTCTGCTCTGAACACAATGTAGCTGTTTTTGTTGCCTGTGCCTTTAATGCTAGTTCTCCCCGCCCACCGTTCCCACGTGCCTCTCAGAGTGTGCCTCAATCTCAGCTTCAGCAACATCAGATAAACAGCACAGTGACAGACATGAAGGAAGCAGAGCTCACGTAACTGTTGTGAGAAATACTACAGTAAGAATTTTCCCAATGATTATTAAATGTATTTGTTGTGGAGTTGCAATGATGAGTTGCACACAGCATGCACATTTAACTTTACATTGTTTTTGCACACAAATGTGACAAGATACATGTTAATATCCACTGCTGTATGGAGATCCGTAATGTTAATTTACAAAATAAACCTGATTTAATGTCTACAAACTGGAATTGAGGCGTCTTCTTGTACTGAAACGTGGCGGTGGTGATAAAGATGGTAAAAATCGCTGTACATTACAAACATGCACTGTTTTAAAAACGTTTTAAACTTGTAAAACTCATTCTTGATCACGTTTGATAATGATTGATGATCACAGAGAGCTGAACAGATCTTTTAATTCCAGCTACTTTGCGCACATCCTGTCTTGTGGATATGATTATACGTGTTACTACGGAAACATGTTAATATGCGGCTGTCAGTCAATTCGGTGGGCGGGGAAACCGTACGCCTACGTCACGCTGTGGTGGGCCTCAAAATGGGAGGGATTTGGATCCTATTGTAATGTCAAGAAATTTAAAAAAGAGACTGATTGCGTTTCTATCACTCCAATATGACTGTGGACACACTATTCCTACACACAGTTCTGTCCAAACAGCTTACAAAAGATAATTTTCATCATAGGTGCCTTTTAAAGTATGTTTTAAAAAAATGAGAAAATCTGTTTTAAAATAACTGACAATATATTGCTTAATATAGGTAGAATTGTGATTTGAAATGCCTTAAGCTTGAGGTAGTAGAAAGACAGGTTAGATTGGACTACTTTTGTATAGTAAACCCACTTGTGGTTGAATGCATCCAAACAGCCACTAATAACCACCTCCTCTCTCTGTCAACATTGATGTAGAGCGGGATGGAACAATAGGGAAGGGTTTCATACAATCCTAACATAAGTGCTCAGATTTGAATGCAGCTTAAAGCCATGCACTTAACCCAGAAAAACAAAACAAGTAATAAATATATAAATAAACAGTAATGCCATAAAATGGTGTAGGTGCATGTTTTGTTTTTCAGGGCACTCAATGAATCAGCATAAGTGTAATAAAAACATGTACAAAACAATATAAAATCAATCCAAATCATATGATTGAATGCTACCCTTTCCATGGCTGAAATATCAAAGACAATGATTGAAATGTCAAGATGTTTGTCACCATCATTTGAGAATTATGCTATTTTCTTAGCATTTTTATGGTGTCTTACATTAATGTAATGACTAACCTTCAGTGTTCCCATTGCAATATGTATTCCCACATATTTTGCAACCTCTTTTTCTGTAACAGGGTTTGGCAGAGTTGAGGCTTCACTTGTACAAACAGCAATTTCCTTCCACGTGTCCGAATTAAAATACTTATTGAAGTAGTTAATGGGCGTCCATAGCTGCCTCTCTGGTTCTCTGTGGCTCACTGGAGAAGCACCAACATTTCTAAAGAAGAGTGGGGAAAACTGTTAAAGATTGCTGAGTGACAGTAATTTGAATGTGGTACATTATTATTATTATTATCATTATTCCAACAGTACTCACGCTCTACCACTTGGATCACTTCTTTCTGTGCCGTTATGATGTACTGTCCCATTACTCTGTATTCCATGGTAACAGGAGAGGACGATAGTTTCAGCTTCTGGTTCAGAATGGATATTACCTGCATCAACTGCATCCGTATTCTCAGAAAGAAACTCTAAAAACCCTTGAGTCCTCTGCTGTTCAGAAATAACATCACCTATGGAAACAGTGAAGCACATTCTTAATTGACCTCAGGGAACAGACCACATATTATATATACGGTTGAAGTCCTTTGAATTTGTTTTTCTTTTTTAAATATTAACCATGTGATGTTTAACAGAGCAAGGAAATTTTCACAGTATGTCTGATAATATTTTTTCTTCTGGAGAAAGTCTTCTTTTATTTCAGCAAGAATAAAAGCAGTTTTTATTTTTTTAAACACCATTTTAAGGTCAAAATTATTAGCCACTTTAAGCTATATATTTTTTCAATAGTCTACAGAACAAACCATCTTTATACAATAACTTGCCTAATTACCCAAACCTGCCTAGTTAACCTAATTACCCTAGTTACGCCTTTAAATGTCACTTTAAGCTGTATAGAAGTGTCTTGAAAAATATCTATTCAAATATTATTTACTGTCATCATGGCAAAGATAAAATAAATCAGTTATTAGAAATGAGTTATTAAAACTATTATGTTTAGAAATGTTTTGAAAAAAGTTCTGTTAAACAGAAATTGGGGAAAAAAATAAACAGGGCTAATAATTCTGACTTCAACTGTACATAACCTGGTCATGCTTTTATTTACCCTCTTCAGAGTTTGTGTACAATTGCTGCATGTCCATTTGTACTGAATCCACTCTGATTTCCTCACATTCTTCAAGTCCAGATGAAGCCCCTGTGTGTTACACGTGGGACTAATTAATAATAGCATTCAAAAGAAATGTATTCACACAAATTATATTACTTTATATAAATATCCTACAAAATCCAAAATTGTGTGCGTCTTACCTGTGTGCTCTCTAGAAACCAAGCTTGTTTGAGCTGCAGGAGGAGACTCCACTAAAAGTTCCCTCTCTTCCTCTTTAACGGGATAAAATATACATTGTTTGCTGTAATTCTGAATGGGCACCACAGTCTTATCAGCAGCCTTATCTGAAAGAATTAAAATATTCAACTTAGCATAAAAAAATGGAAGAACAGGCACAGAATACTATAAGTGTTGAATTACATGTCAGTAAGTATTAATATTTAAGATGTTTTCTTTGATAAAGTGTTGAAGACATTTTGAAAATGTTATTTTATAGAAACGTACGTGTAAGCAAAAATACATAAATTAATAAGCCAATGAATTAAACGGTAATAAAGAAAATACACATGAAAGAAAACGTGATAAAAGGACAAATATTTCAAACAAACATATTTCATTTTGTGAAGTTTATCATTGATAGTGATCATTGATACTACTGTATTAGAACAGATACTTGGCCTTCCCCTATAACTAGTTTTGGGCAAAACTTTTTGTCCTCCTCCCCCAAAATACTGTGCAACAGGGGCAAGAATGGTAATGTACACTTTACATTAACATCATTGAGGTATTAAATGCTCCCATTTAGACAGCATTTAATGGCTATACTTGCTATATATCGAGTTATTCTATCAAGCATATAAGCTATTTCTTGCTATCAAATAGATTATATATCTTTGAAACCAATTACTTGGGCCAGACAGAATCTGTGGAAATTTTTTGCTATTTCTGTTGTGAATTTTGTTTAATTACTGTAATTTGTTAGAATTACTTTGGGAATATCGTAACTAAAAACTTAATATATGAAAAAAAATAAAAAATAAAATAAATAATAATAATAATAATAATAATAATATAAATATATATATATATATATATATATATATATATATATATATATATATATATATATATATATATATTTTTTTTTTTTTTTTATTATTATTTTTTTAAATTTAATGTTTACAATGCAAATCCAATTAGAAGCACTTATTTGGTAAACAAAGCAAGTCTCATATATTATCTCTACTAAAAGACAGAAAACATTACTTCACAAACTTTATTGTAAATAAATCAAATGAAAACTTTCATATTAGTCAATATTATTACTGAAATTAATATAATATAAATGTACACAAATTTACACAAGTAAATAAATAGACTCCATGATGGGCTAAAAATCTGCTGATTTCTACGAGCGCAGATTCTGTGTGGGTCTACCAATGACTAACATTTTTATTTCTCCTAACTAGTCGTTATTGTCAGGAAAAGTTTAAATGATTGCGCCTGTTCATCTGTAGCTGTCAATGTGGCTGTGTGCATGTGCTTGTGACTATTGGCACAGAGATAGATGAGATGACATGGCAGAGTTAATGTAGGAAGTCACATCCATATATTGGATCAGGTTATATCATATCAGTTGATATACTAATTAGCAAACCAGACTCTAACAGTTAAGTCTATTTATCATTTGTTCAAAACTGACCTGGACATGCAACCCGTTGAGGTGGTGCTGGCTGGAGTGTCTGGAATATCTCAGTTGCAGACACGTGGTCTTCTGCTTTCACCAAAAACATTTGTACTCCACGTAATGAACCACCCTCAGAAGAAGTCAGGTTGTGCTGAACCAGATTTGTAGAACGCTCTTCCATTTTCACATCAGAAGAGGTGCCGGTTGAAATCACTTTACTGGTATCCATCTTGGAGTTTGCCTTTAAAGAGAACATTAGGTAATCAACGATACACTTGTAAATCATGCCTCATTTACACTGAATGGTACAGGACAGTAAAGTACGATTATGTATGGGTGACCTTAATCATTTACACTTACACAATAGAAAATAATGTGTGGTGTTCGCTAGAAATATGCGATTAACATCATTCCTACTAGAAGAAGCCTTACAGGTTGTTTACATATTGTGTATTTTGCACAGTCAAGTTCATTACTTCAAACATAGAAATGCACACAGAGAAGAAGCAGTCCCACTCATGCTTGTGTGCTCCATAAACAACAATGGAGGACATACAGCAGATCATGTTCTTGCTTCTTTTCAAATGGATGTTTGTCACAAAAAGAGAAAAGCTTTGTTTGAGGATGGATTCATTTCTGCATGCCGTCATCGAGTTATTACATTATTGTTGTGTTTCGGCTGTGTATTCCAAAAATTGAACTTCATTTTGTTGTCATTTCCCTGACTTGTCATATGTGCAAGAGTTGATTATCTGATTATCTGTCAACCAATAATGTTTAGCACTGAGTCTAGCTCGAAACATTTGGTACCACAGTGTTGAGCCACGTACCCTTATGAAAGAAAAAAAAGGGCTATGGTATAGTTGCTATTTTAGTATTTCTTACATTGGAAAGCAGCTTATTGTATGCATATTGTACTGTACAGAACCATACCATTTAGTGGAAAACAAGACATTACACAACACAGTCAATAACCTATAAAAGAGCTTAACCCTTTCACTTTTCACTGTTAATTCAAATCTGATGGCTCGTGCAAAGGCATAGAAAGAGGTACACTTATTTTTCATTAATTACAATCTATCAGGCTAAAATACCAGTGTTGAAGTCAATGGTGATGGCAATAATAATTATATCTCAATGTAATTGGACATTGTGCCATGTAAGATAAACATTGTTAATGTTAAAAGAACATACTCTATTCCTCTCCCAGTTAAACAGCCACTTCATGTATTTTGGAAAAAAATAATGAATTAACATGGTGTAAATCCAGTAGCTCTGATCTCTCCTGCAGCATAGATTAACATGGCGGTGCCCATTACCCATCATAGATCAAACAATATGATAAGTATTAAGCTGTTTAAAGGTCTCATGAAAATAAAAGTCTTTTTAGATGTCAGTATCAGTATTATTCGTTATTAGGATATCTATATAAGCTAGTGTGCTCCAAAACAGTGACAAAATTTGCATTTAGCAAATATAAAACCAATATAAACAGGTAAAGCTTGTAGTTTGTCACCTCCACTCAATTTGGATCAACGTCACCTCATACTACAGTTTCTCATCTAATCATAACCAATCAAATGCTCTCTAGTATCTGACATGCCCCGCCCCCTTCAAGACACTTCTTATTTGCTTTTCATTTGATGCACTTTAGCTCAACCACTCTCACTGGCAGAGCGGTGATAAAATGAAACGCTATTGGCTTTTTTTGAAATAGGGGGAGGAGCTACAGCATGTCTACAGAACCATATTGGCCAAAAGGTCGATGCATCTGACAAGTCAGAAAACATGCAGAAACACTCACCTGTCTAACTGGACTTTGGATGTTTGGGGTCTCCATATTTCTCTCACGAGCGGTCAAGAATTTTTCCAGTATGATTCCAGGAGAGTTGCCTTCTCTGACCAGCTCTCTAGATGTCTCAAATGATCCTTTTTCAAAATTGACAATATCCATTACACTTGTGGTAACAGAGTCCAATTCAAAAACCACTTGCTCCTCAGGAGCCTCCTCAGAAGTTGATGCTTGAGGAGTTTCAGAGGCATTAACTCCATTCTTGTCCGTTTCGTTATTCTTTTTTTCTGGACTGTCAACTATACAGAGGTGATACAGAACTTGGCATTCCTCTGGCTCCTTATTTCCTTCTATGTCCTTTTTACTTCTGTTTTCTGTGCTAGTTTTTTTTCCAACTGATTTCTTGCCCCGGGCTCTTCCAACCCCTTTCTTACCTTTCTTTACAAAATTCCCTCCAATCACTCTTTTATGATCATCAGCTCCGCGGACAAGGACCTCCTCCTCTTCTTGCTTAATCTCTGGCTCAGTAAGTACATTCTGATTCAAAACGGTCTCTGCATCTTTTGCAGGCTCTTGAGACTGGGAACATGGATTGCTCCCTTCATTTTCAGGCTCTTGAGAGACAGTGTTGTGGTTCTCTTCTGCATTTTGGTCTCCAACCATGATTAAACTCACCCCTAAGGGCAGTTCTTCTTTAATTTCTTCCTCCGCTGCATCTTTGATTTTGTCGCAAGACATTTCTGTGATAGGACTGAACTCATTGCTTTGCTCTTTTACGGAGACACTCTCAACAGCATCTTCAGTGATCTCCCGGGGCACGATGCTTTTGACTAATGCTGGGGTTGATGACTTTGAGATCTCAAACACTTCAGAAGAATTTTTCTCTGCATGTTCCTCAAACCCAAGAGCAATTCCTTCAGCGCCTTTGTCTCCTTCTTGTTCCTTTCCATCAGCACAATTTGAAGCAAGTGTCAAAGATGGAGATGGACTTAATGCTGGGAACGACAGTCTTTCACCCACAATCTCACCCACTTCAGTCTCTATATCCCAGTCTGTTGCAACCTGAATTTCAAAGACATTAGATAGCATACGTTTCTCATTAGGGCTCGTTTGAATGACACGTTTTTTAGCAACACTCATTTCATCTGAAAAGGCCAACTTTCCAGCAGAGTGCCAGGATGCCATGTGTTGCTGCAAAGCCGACACCTCTGAAAAAGTCTTTCCACAATCTTGGCACCCAAGAGTAAGTTGAGAATATGGAGGGCTCAAAGCTATTTCCTGGTCCATCTTTATAGGAGCTTTGCGTTTCCGTACAATTTTGGGCTTTGTAGGCACAGAATCTGGACTATTCTCAACAAGGGGCATTTCCAAAGACAAGCACTCTCCCTGACGCTCCAACAATTTGTTTCCACCTGCCATTTTTTTCTTTTGGTGTGCTGCATTTAAGGATTTACTCTTTGCATTTTTGTTTTTTTGCAGTACTTTGTTATCATTCTTGCTTGGGGGTGATTTCTCAAGTTCAGTGGCATCTAACTTGTGTACCTTCAACTGAGGTTGCTTGTGGCCTTTTAACAAGAGCAAAGCTTGTTTCTCTAAGTGAGCCTGATCTGCAACACCAGGACTAGATTTTGCCTGTTTTACCTTATGCTTTGGTATTTTTTGTGTTTTTTTCTGAAAATGATCATTTTGGGTCTTTCTAACCTTGGGTTTTTTAGCACCGACGTCTTCAGAAATTTTAGCTTGTTTCTTTTTCTTTGGCACATGCACTGCTGGTTTATCTTGTTGAGCCTCTGGCACGGACTTTGCCTTTTTGACCAAATTGGTTGGATTCTTCAATTTTCTCTTTTGAGGTTTCCCTTGTTGTGCTGCTTCTGGTGCCACCAAAACACTGTCAGTTGCATTATTAATTTGACCCACCGACTTCACTGTTGCTCCTGAAGGAGATTCAACCCCCTTTCCTTTTTTATCTTTTTGCAATTTTTGGTTAGAATCCAATTTACTGTCATTCTGAGACAAAGCAGGCACTTGACCTTGATCACAAATTTGCTGGTTCTGATTTTGTTTTGTTTTAGATGTTTTAATCACCTTCGGTTTAGAGGATTTTTTCTTCTCACTTGGTCCAAACCTTACAACAAGCTTTTTGTTTTTTGCATTTTCTTTTTTCTTAGGATTGACTTTTGATGAAGTTTTGACTTTCTTGGATGATGTTGCCATATTGTCACTTTCTTTACTCGGTTCCTTATTCTCTAGTTCATCCCCCAATTGTTTCTTGGATCTTTTCTTCTTTGTTGGAAGTTTCTTCTGAACAAAAGTGCTATCTTGTAACCCAGCTTGAGTCTGGTTTGGTGTTGGCACAGAGCTTTGTTGGTTTACTATTGTGCCATTCTGCACACTATTAAGGGAATCAGGCTGTGGTTGTGGCCCTTCTATGCATGGTTCTTGTTCTGACTCAAACTCCTTTTGAGCTTGGATTCGCAGAAGTTCTTGAGGCTTGCTTAATTTGTTAATATCGTCTTGTTTAATTATCACCTCTAAGTGTGATCCTATTGAAATGTCTGTTGAATCTTGCGTGGGACGAGCTATTTCTGTTTTGGAAACAATTTCCTCAGAAGCTACTGTGAAAACTTGCACAATGCCCTCCTCTACATGAGACTTTGCCACTTCAGACTGAGAAATTTGAGGTGGTTCTTTGTTTATTTCAAAAGCTGCAATGCCTTCTACATGATTAGGCTTTGTTTTAGTTTTAGCCTGAGAAAATAAAAGTACTTCATCATTTGTTTCCAAAGACGCAATGCCTTTCACAAGACAAGACTTTGAGGTCTCAGGTTGAAGAATTAAAGGTGGGTCATTGTTTCTTTCCAAAGCTGCAATTCCCTCCACATGATTAGACTTTTCCATTTCAGGTTGAGGGATTAAATGTGGTTCTTCATTTGTTTCCAAAGTTTCATTAACTTGTGTGACTGTTATATTTTCCTCTATTGTATGTGGCAGCTCATGAACAGAATTATTTTGAGATGCCTCAACCTGTAAAGGCGTTTGATCAAGCAAAACAGAAGGTTCGGTCTGTATCGGTATGAGTTCAAGGTGAATTTCTTCCATTTGCATTTGTGGCTCAGTTTGGCTTAGTTCAACAGGTGTAACTTTGATCCCAGAATTTTCTGAGGAAAATGATTTTTCCTCTTGGGACAGAACAGCAGCTTCCTTTGGTTGCAAATTTGGGAGGTTAATTTGATCAGCATTTGATGGGTCTGTGTTGGGTTGTTCACATTGTGTTTGCTGAGTAAAATTCACATGTAATGGTTGAGGATGAGGTAAACCAAAACGTTGTGGCTGTAAAGGCAATATAACCAACTGATTTACCTTTTGTACATTTCCAAGTTTCTCAATTAGTCTTTTAATTTGCACAGCATCCAGCTTATTTGCAGTCATTGGATGTGATGCTGGTCCTACAGTTTCCACAAACAGAGTCGGCGGTTGTCCATTTGCTGTGTGCACCAGAGTAGGTCCAGGTGCTTTGGGCTGGGGCACCAAAACAGTGCTATTTTGCGACTTCTGAGAGTGTTTATTTTTGATGTGAAGAAGCCGAGCTTTAGAGGCCTTGAAAACTGCATCACAGTGCGGGCATGGAAATTTCCGTTCATTTGTTTCTGCAAAATAACAAAATGAAAAGTATGAAGAAACAAAAAAGGTCAGCTCAGCAACACTCACCCTAAATTTAAAATCATCATAATTGACTCACCCTTTCTTGTTTGAAACAAATCAAACTTATATGAGTTTCTTTCTTACACAAAAGAAGGTCTTTTGAAGAAAGCTGGAAACCTGTAATTATTGACCTTCATAGTATTTGTTTTTTTTCTACCACAGAAGTCAGAGGATACAGTTGTTCAGATTTCCTCTGAATATCTCCTTTTGTGTTTAAAAGAAGAAGAAAGAAACTCAAAAAAGTTTGGAAGCACGTTAGGGATGGTAAATATTGATTTAAATTTACATTTTTGGGTGAGCTATCACTTCAAGTGTCATCTATAATGAACCCAATTTGTTCTCTTAAGTCTTTAACGGCCCCACCAACAAAAAAAAAATTGGATTGCATTTCTTAGCTCCTAATGTCGCTAGTTAACACACTCAATACATTTTTTTCAACACATTCCATAATTTCTAAAATATCAACCATTTGATAGAGGTTGATATATTGATTTCTGGTAAAAGTACCAGAATTAATACATATACTATGAAAAATCAGAAAATATGAAGTGTAAGACCAATTCATTTAAAAACAATCAAAATAAAACATTTTTGAATACTAAATCATCTTCATTTTTGGAAGCAGGCCATAAAATATTTCAGATTCTCAATTAACACGTTTCTTGGTTTACAATAAAACCAAAATCAAGTGTAGTAGTGCAACAGAATTATGTTTGTTTGAGTTTTTTTGTGAACAATAATCTTTATTCAATTCTTTAAATGACTTTAACAGTCATTATTTAAAACAGTCAAAACATGGTCGACCATTTGGTAGAGCAGGCATTTAAAGGGTAAACCACCTTCTAATCACACTTGATATCTAACATTATTGAGGAAATCACAGTATAAAACAAGGATGCATAATTTGGTAGTGTAATACTGGTTATCAACAAGTGTAAATTTTTCATAACGGTATATATCAGTATATACTGGACTTCAAAAATGAAACTGAACTTTTTAGTGATTATTTAATTAAAATATATTATATTATTTAAATGGCGAAGCGGTAGCACGTTCGCCTCACAGCAAGAAGGTCGCTGGTTCGAGCCTCGGCTGGGTCAGTTGGCGTTTCTGTGTGGAGTTTGCATGTTCTCCCATGTTGGCTTGGGTTTCCTCCAGGTGCTACGGTTTCCCCCACAATTCCAAAGACATGTGGTACAGGTGAATTGGGTATGCTAAAATTGTCCGTAGTGTATGTGTGTGAATGAGTGTGTATGGATGCTCCCAGTGCCTAATTTGTGAATTGCGAGGTCCCGGAACAAATCGGGGTAACGGATCCGGCATGTACCCAAGGATATAGAGGTGTTGCGCAAGACAGTGGAGGGGGGATGGGGGGTGTTGGATGGCAGAGGGGTGTCGCGGTTGTTGCTAGATCGGATACATTTGTGGCCGGAAGTTAATGAGAATTATTTCTATTATTTATTAAATTTCCCATTTATTGTATTTTATTAACATCTACCCCACCCCAACTCTAAACCCAACCGTCACAGTAACGTAAAAACAGTTGTTATACTGAGTATTATTTATGTTATATATAAAATTACCCAATAAATTGTATTTTTTTAATGTCTTCTCCCACCCCAACCATCACAGTACTGTAAAAATATTAAATATTGTTATACAGTGTCATAAAAAATGCTGCTTTATTAATGTGCATATCGCACTTCCGGCCGTATATGATCTAGACTTTACCGGGTGGACGCGGACTAAGGATGAAAGTGAAGAGCGGTGGGTTGTCGCGGACGAAAGTGAAAAGGGTTGGGGAGTCGCTGAAGAAAATGAAAGTGAATAGTGGATGGGGGAGGAGGGCGGTTGAGGAGGGGGATCGGTAAAATGAGGTGCCGGATCAGATTTCAGAGGTTCCGGGTCCGGAATGTTCCAGCACAAATTAAGCCCTGGATGTTTCCCAGTGATGGGTTGCAGCTGAAAGGGCATCCGCTGCGTAATACATACGCTGGATAAGTTGGCGGTTCATTCCGCTATGGTGACCCCAGATTAATAAAGGGACTAAGCCGAAAATGAATTAATGAATATTATTTAAATATCCAGCTTTAGAAACTGATTATAGACTTGTGAGTATCTGCTTGACGTGCAATATCAGTGCATCCCTACAATATGTCTGTTTATAGACCACTATTTTCCACATCACCGCATAATATCTAATTAAACTATACATAAATTTATATTAAATCTCTACTTGATCAAAAAAAAACAAACATAAATGCTAGGATGATTACCTTTAGTCTTCTTTTTCTTAATGGTGGTTGAAGCATTTGTCTGGTCACCCTTGCCCTCTTCTTTTTGATGTTTTTGTAAATGGTTCCGAAGAGATTTAGACGTAGAAAATATTTTATCACAGGCTTCGCGTGGGCAAACATAAGGCTTTTCTGCTGTGTGTACCCGCTGGTGGTATCTGAGCAAAGTAAATGTTTTAAAAGGCTTGCTGCACTCTGTGCAAGAATATCCATGCTTGTTGTAGTGCATCTTCTTTTGTGGCTTGTTAGCTCGGAGGATGTGTAAAAGGCCTCACTACAGAAAGGGCACTTGAACCGCCCAGTATCTGTGTGTGTGCGCTGATGGGCCATGAGCTCTGTGGAGCAAGTGAAAGACTGATCACATACATAGCACGTAAAGACAGCATCTCCCAGCATATTCTTATGATACTCTGCAGGGTGACTCGATTTAATGTGGCGATCTCTGCTTTTAGCGTCACTGAAGATGATGTGACACTCCATGCACTGTAGTGAAAGCTGGGATGCTGAAAAAAAAAACAAAGCAAAATGTATTAGAAAAAGAACAAATGGGTAGAGTCAACAACAACAACAAAAACTACAGGCATTAGAAACAGGTTTACTTTCAATAGATCTTCGTTTGTTTTCGTTAGACAATCCAATAGGGTATATGCAGAATTATGCAGGACTTTTAATTTTGCAGTAACCTGGGTCAGGCACTTCAGGTGAAATGTATGCTATGCAGTAACAAAATCGGCATGTTTTAAGATCTGTTTTCTTTAAAAATCTCCACTGCCTGATTGATATATGATATAAAGTGGGTCTCAGATTGCTCAAGTAGTACTGCATTAAATTACATTTTACATGTATTTAAAATATGAACATTTATTTTACCCCAGTATATTTTCAATGATGTTTCTGCCCTCGGCTGCTGATCCTGACGGGTGTGTGCATGTAAACGGCTTTTTATCTTGTTTTGCGCTTGAACATCTAAATGAATGCTGAAGTCTAATTAACTGATTGTTTTTAATTACATTACAACATTGATGCTGTAAAAGGAACCTTATAAAATTGAAAAAAGTCACATTGACCGTTCACCGGAAGTGTATTGGTATGGGACGAAATACTCTATTAATAGAGTATAAAATACTCTGTGAATACTCTATTAAATATACCCTAATAAATACCATTTAATAGCATAAATACCAACGTACAACATTTGTCTCAAATGGCACACTATACACTATGCACTTATGCACTTACACAATCAACAGCATAGTATATGTATGCAGTGTCGTCACATGGAACACTAACATTTTTTTTTTACTAAGAGGAAATTCAAACCATTTCCCTGATGACATTATTATAGCGTCAAGAGGCGCTATAATCACTCTTGTAGGAGAATTTTGCTTTCACAATCCAAAATAAATAATGTAATCTAACACGAGTGCCCGAATGCTCTGCCCCTTCCGCTATGTGTGCAAAGCATCGGCCATTGAGTGTGTGAAGTGTCCAACAAACCACACTTCTTTTTACCTTTAAAGTCTTTAAAGCGCACTGATTATTTTTAGTTTTCAGTGAGAATGCACTACTTACACTATTTATACTACAAAGTGCCATAGAATAGTGCCTAAGTATGTGATTTGGGACGCACCTATTATTTGGGATGTTCCATAATTTCCATAAAAGCCCTTTTGTGGTGTTTTTTTATCTTTATCTTCTATTTTAAAAGTGACAGATTGAAATATAAGCAAACATGGACTAAATTAATCTTTTTCTTTCTTGTTCTAGACTCAATGAACGAAGAGATCTGAACTACATTAGGGCTGAGCGATTCATTGTGATGAAATTGCAAATGCAATTGAACAAATCTACAATTCTCATGCACAACTTGTCAGGAAAGCACTGTATGATCTAGGGGTGTAAAAATTAATTGATTCTTCGGTGCACTGCGATGCAGATTCCATATCGGTTCAGTAATAGATCATACCTGATTATTACGTATTGACGTCATTTATCTCCTATGCGCAATGTTGCAGTAGAATACTATGGCGAAGGACGCGAGGGCGAGTAAATAAAATGCTCCTACTACTTAAAAGGTAGAAAACTATGCACAATTCAACTGCTTGTGAATTTGCTGGAAAGTCCTCATTGACACTGAAGAAGGCATGGCACACGAGCCGCGATTTCACTACTGGGGAGAAATGCTGTAGAACTCCATCTCTGCCTCTCTCTCACACACTTTTGACATTTGACCCGCTGCGCTGACCTGTTTGTGAGGTAACTTTTCCTTTCCTCTCGGCTGTTAAAGCGAAACTTGTGGATCCAGACGCAAGCATGCCTGAGTTGTGAGTTTTCTCCACTGTGTCTATTACGGATTACCTGTGATAACCGCATATTATGCACATATAGACTGTAACCGCGGCTGTTCTTCCCGCGTGACTCATCGGTGAACAGCACTTTCATTTCTAAAGCCAAGCGCAGCCCTTTCTGTTGAGCGGGGATAACAGCGCTCAAAAAGAAAGCAGGATAATATTTACAGAAGTTCATTTGCTATAAATGCTCATGTTGTCTTTTGTGCATGTATTGGAGTTTTGTTTAATATATTCAAAAGAGTGTTTACTTTGAGCAGGTAAAATAAAACATACAGTTCATATATCTTACTGCTTGTATTAAAGGACAATATTGTATTACAAATAATGTATAAATATTAGTATATTTATAGATTTTAATTTTTAAAAAATTATTGTGTTGAAGAAAAAAATTGAATTGTTTATGGAAAGCATTGTCAATGCACAGAGATATCGAATTGAACCGAATCGATGGCATGATAATCATAACCGAACCGAACCGTGAGACCAGTGTAGGTTCACATCCCTAGTATGATCTGTAGTAAATCTCCTCCGAATGCCATAGGGCGCTCTAACAGAAAAGCCTAATTCCAGGAAATCACCATAGAGGTTGCTGAATAAACAGAAAATGTAACAGCTTTAATTGATTTACTAATTTTTTAGCGAGATTATTGAAAGGAAAGCATGGGGAGCAGAGAGAGGGGAAGGTTTGGGCATAGGACCACGAGGTGGAAATCGAACTCGGGTCGCCGTGATCACTGGAGTGCATGTGTCGACGCACTAACCACTACAACCACTGACGCCAACATGAATTGATTCACTAATTAACTGACTAATGAACACTTGACTATGGAATCATCTCACAATTAAAGACTTCAAACACTCGACTGACATTATGCAGCGAGTTTGGAGTAAAACCATGTTATTATATGTATTATATTTCACGTTCAGCCTTTACTTCATGGAGTCTTAGTTCATTGTAGTGATGCAAACAGCTGTCATTATCACAGAACAATCACCTCTATGTTATTATCTACCGATTATATTGAATTTGATTTTAAATCTTAGCTTGTCAGTGAACTATGGCTTTGTGTAGTAAATGTTGCTCCATCTTAAAAGCACATGCTGGAGGCTTACAAGAACCGGCTTTACTGACAAAATGCCCAAGAACATTTTCTTCGATTAATCTCCCAGCCCTGAACTACATATGTGATTTCTAAGGGAAATGACTTCCGATAAAGGGCTATGACTTCCGATTATTTGGATTGTGAAAATGATGTGCAGTACAGAAAGAGTAGATTATGACATTTTGATATTACAATGATATTACAAAGTCAAAACGTGCTAATGTAAAAATAAATGTATATATGAATTGTTCAAAATGACAGCAGTAATCTGCATAAAAACTGATTTTACCATATATAAAACTTAAAGAATTCTAGGAATACACAAATAATAGATGATTAACTTACAGGTGAGAGGTATTACTTTGGCCATGTCAATTCTCAGAGGGTTAAATTTGTCCTTCTTTGGAGGGATGGTTTTTCTCTCTGTATTGTACACTTTACTTCGAGATGATGCTTTAATGTTGTCACGTGTTTCTGGTGTTTCTTTGGAGCTTACAGCCTCTTCTGGTTCACAAGTTGCAGCCTTACAGTCTGAAGAGGCCGTTTCATTGGATGCTTGTTCACATTGTGCTTCTGTCACAGTATCTGAGCTCGATTCAACCAGACTTGGCTGATTTTCACACTGAAAATGTTTAGCATTGGCATCTGTTTTCCCTTTTGTGGCTTCAGGTTGTGTGTCGTCCTCTTGTGTTGCCACAGGAAGAACACAATGCTCCACTGTTTCCTCTACAGGAGTTATCGGCTCTATGATTGGTGGTATTGGGACATAGAGGTCCAGTTTTAACTCAAGGCCACCGTTCCGATCTGTAGCCTCTATTCCATGTTCAATACCATCTAATGGTGCTTCCACAGAAGACAGATTGTCTGAAAGTGAAAGGTGCTCAAGGTTTGCTTCAGAAATAGCTGGTTCACAGAGCGGGTCAACAGTGAGTTCCATTTTGCTCAAATTCCAAATTAACTGGATTCAGAACTTTTAAGGTTTTTCTAAAACAGAAAGAAATTATGTTTATTGTCAAGAGGAACACACCAAAAACAACAAAACAAAAAAAAAACACACATTGCATTTCACAGATCAACACAGTACCACTGTATAATATTCAAGGCCGGATTTAACCAATACGCAAGGTAAGTGGCCACTTACGTCACCAGGAAATCTGAGGGCCTCCCAATAAATACCCAGAAGTATAAATTATACCTATGAATTATATATAACTTCGTTTTTGATCATATTTTGTTTGGTGAAGGTATACTTTTTTATTTGAACGTAATCATTACATCTGTGCAAATGTGTCCCCCGTCCTCAATCATGGAGCAGTCCAGCTATCAAAAAAGTAAAGATTTAGTTAAAAAAAAAAGTTCATTTAATATTTTTAATTGTCAATTCATTTTAAGAATTTTTTTTTTTAAATGTTCTATATGTTTTACATTTCATTTTCATTTAGAATTAAGATAAAATGTAGAAAATGAGATTAAGTGATTAAAAAAAAATAGCAAAAAATTTCTTTGGCTGAATTGCTTAGGGCCCCTAAATCCACTCCTGATGATAATATTAAAGGTTTAGTTCACCCAAAAATGAAAATTCTGTTATTAATGACTCATCCTTGTGTTGTTCCAATCCCCTGAGACCTTTTTTATCTAATATTTTTTAAAACAAATTAAGCTGAGCTCTCTCGTCCTACAGTCAGCAACAGTCCCAAAATGTCCAGAAAAGAAACCAAAAACACTGTCAATTTTCTTTTTTTTCCTTTATTCTTGAAATTCATGAGCTTCTTCATCCTCCACAGACCGCAATAGTCAAAAGATGTTCAAAATCCAGATAGGGCTGCACGATTAATCGAAACGAGATCACGATCTTGATTCGTCCCCCCACACAATCTTAATTCAGCATTTCTATGATTCAGCCAATTATATTTTCAAGGTCAGGAGAGAAGCGCACAAGTCTTCACATTGTTTTACAAACGTTGCTCAGCAACATGGACACCTCCAAATAGTGTTGAAAGAGTTACATACTACACTTAAAAGGTATAATTTACCCAAAAATGTCATTTCTGTCTTATTATAATGATGTATTCGTGCCCGCGAAAGACACATGAGCGGACACACTGTTTATTTGATACTGAGAGGAGGTGCTTGTGCCCATGAATAATGTGTGAACAGAACCTGCATAGACTGTAGTAACAGGTAATAAAGTTGTAATTAACGTTCAGTTTGTTGCACAGAGCGATCATTTGAGAGCTGTCTGGTAAGTATGATTTGCATGTATGTTTTTTTTTCCCTCAGAGTAACGGCAGCCATGACATGAGCACACTCGGCAGTGAAAGTGAAACCGAAAGCATGCACATTATTTAAATGATCATATCGCATTTTAGAGTTATTAAGACAAGCATTTTGATATATTTTTTCTTTCATAGCTAACACAGAGTGTTGTGTATGAAAATAAATGTTTACAGAATCAGTATAACTACTCTAGCCTATATAATGCAGGAGGGAATCTGATAATGACAAATGTCTGATTTTACCAGTGAAAAAAGGGTCTAATAATGTTGCCAATGACAGATTGCAAGCATACGCCTCAAACATAATAATTCAACTTTAGAATAATGAATAGTTGTATTCTGATGTCACCACTTTACTGTGCATTAACAACAAGGACAAATTTAAAGTCTATTCAACTCCACCGTTTTAAGTCTACACAAAATTTAGCATTTTAACCAACAGTAGACCTACACATACAGTAGGCTAAAGATTATTGTTGTTGTTTTACCATGTGTTTGAGAATAACAATAATAGCCTCCTCATATTAACCTTTATTTTACATCTACAGAATCGTGAGAAAATCGTGATCTTGATTTTAAGAAAAAAAATTGTGATTCTCATTTAGCAAGAATTAATCCAGTTAAAAAAACAAAAACATAAAAAAATACACTCCATGTGACTTATGCCAAGTTCACACTGCACAATTTAAGCCCTGCTATTAGAGTCAGCCCTGCAACACGCAAAGATCGTATTGCCCATATAGTAAATGCACAGATTTAGGCAAACAAAGTTGTTTCTTTTGCCACACAAAAGTGTTCTTGGAACTTTATATGAAAACGGTTGAACCACTAAAATAAAACAAAAAAATGACAGTTGCTGTCTATGGAGGATGAGAGAGCTCTCAGATTTCCGGTGTTAAGGGATTGAGTAATTAATAACAGATTTTTTATTTCTGGGTAAATTTGCCCATAAACCCTTATTTGTGACACACTAATGCAGGCTAAATATCAGTAATCACTAGCATAGTAAAAGTGAACTCATTAATTGAATAGCCTTTCCATAAACATTCATCTATTCTCACATCTAATTGTTTAAAACATGTTTTATTGGTACATATGGCAAGATCATTTAATCCCACCTGCTTTTCTGCACATTTTCATGACTAAGCCTCGTATATCTTTGATATAGATGTCAGTAGTACATACAAACATATTGTTTACCAGCATCAATTCAGTTTTTCTCCAACAGAACTCCAATAGTTCAATAATTCACTACAGGCTTTCTTATATCTTACCATGGTCTTTGTCTATATACTCTCAGCTAATGAGTTTTCTTTGTTAAAGCATAGTCTACTTGGACTATAGCCATGTTTCCATCCAAAAGTTGTGAATATATACTTTGTGCAATATTAAAATATTTGTGAAGAAAACAGCATTTGCATTTTTATTGTTTTAACAGATTTTTGTTGTAGAAACTGCAGGACTTTTTAAATGCATTTTATATAGTAAGTGGGTTTATAGTTCATAGTTTGTGCAAGTGCAAGTATTTGCACATTTCTTGGGTTATTTTTATATTATGTTTTTTATGCACATTCCTTTACATTCTTATATGATATTCTAAAATGTGTATAAAAATAGCTGGATGGCAACTTCTCCTGTGTTATGTTAGTTTAAATAAAGATGCTACATGACCTAAGCTAAATTACTAAGGTCACAATGCACAGAATGGAATAGACAAACTGGCAGCCTAACTGGAAAGCAAGTGCAAAATTGGGATTTATTGGACTGTACATGCTCGAAAGCTGCATCTACCTATTGCAGTTAATAAAATAATAAAGAACTATACAACAATACTTAGATCTATTATACTCCATAATGTGTGTAAATGTAACCTATGCAATGAGGCTTTCATTTAGTGAATTAAGTAGCAGTCCTGTAGACTGGGCGTTCAACAGAATGAAACCAGTGTTGATGATACACATCTGCTGTCTATGAAGGTACTAGGCTTTGAGACACAGCCCACTTTGCACGTTAATTGCAATCAAATTAATAACGAACTAAAGAAAATAAATAAATAAATACGGCTGCAGCAAAATATGGCCTTTATGTTCACCTGTACATCAGTGAAATCTTTCAATGTTTCGCTAACACGAGCTTATGCTGTTCTGATCCATTGTGTGCAAAACTGCATGTTATATGGCGCACAGCTTTAGCGATATAATAATTCATAGAAGCTCCAAACTCACCGAATTTTTTTTTCATCCTCCCAGTATCGGTTTATGTACAGCAGATCCCTAATAACTCGTTGGTTTTGCAGATTTAATACGGCCTTTATGCAAGATCGCCATATCACAACACTGGGATGCAGACTGTGTGACGTCACGCTCAAGTCTTGATTCTATTGGGAGTTGTAGTTCACAGAAACGAAATACTGTAGTCCTTGAAATCAGCACGAGAGGTTTCAGAAATGTCATGTGTACAGTTAAATATGACTGATACAAATAGGTTTTACAAATTCAGTTTTACGAGTTTTATTCTCTTGGTATTTTGTTGTGAATTTGGTACAAAGACCTCCTGTGACATCTTATTACAGACAACTTGTTCTGTTCCTCCTGATTTTTTTCTTTGTACACTCTCAGAAATGAAGGTACAGGAGCTGTCAATGGGGCAGTACCTTTTTAAAAGATACATATTTGTACCCTAATAGTCCACAGTGGTACCTAAAATGTGCATATTAGTACCCAAATGTAACAAAAAAGTACCTTTGAGGTACCATTACGAACCCTTTAGGTACAAATATGTACCTTTTGTAAAAATTTGTCTAAATCAGAGGTAGGGAACCTATGGCTTGGGAGCCACATGTGGCTCTCCAGCTGTCTCTCTTCAATAATATTTTAAACTAAAGTTTAAAAAATTATAACTGTCACTAGGTATCAGTTTCCTACTGAAAATACAATTACAATTCCTTTTTATTGTATTTTCTAAAGCAAAATAAATAAATACTCAGTTTACAATAAAAGGACTTCTTAACTAATGCGCATATGTGATGCTGTGGTTTAACTTGAATCGTGACACCAATAAAGGACAAGCAACTTACATTTCTATGGTAACCATGCACATGTAAATTCAAACAACATTCATTAGTGGCGATGGCAAAAAGAAAAAAAAAATCTATAAATTTCCTTTGTTCATACATTGTGATGCGTTATATTTCCTTATTTTAGAGTTGTGCATGAACATAAATAAAGGTTTTGTTTATTAATAAATAAAGGGTTTGTTATATACACACTCCCAATGGCTATTTAAAAAATACATTTGATAATAAAAAATCAGAAATGGCTCTTTGCTGAAAAAATGTTCCCGACCCCTGGTCTAAATAAAGGGAGAACCCTTTGAAAATCAATCAGCATTGCAGTAAATAACAGGACAATTCTAAATATACAGATAATATATACTTTTAATAGCCAGTAATTTTTAACATGTGTAATATTGCTGCTAATTTAACTTTGGAAGTAAACCATGAAGATTGAATTTGCAAAAAACCTCACTCATTCACTACCCTTCGGATTAGGTCCTGATTTAGCCGAATAAACCGCCAATTACTCTGACATATGTTTTATGCAGTGGATGCCCTTCCAATCATAACCAGTGAAAAATTCATACATTCTCTCATTCACACACACTATCAATTTTATTTACTTTATTCACCACATTGGGTAAACCAAAGCACCCAGAGAAAACCCATACAAACACAGAGACAGACACAGAAATGCCTTCTGGTCCTGCAAGGACTTGAATCAGGCGACCTTCGTGTTGTGAGGTGACAGTTCTAACCCCTGAGCCACCATGTATTCCCTTGCAAAAACCTGCCAGCTGAAATTCTCTTCCATTTCATTAAATTCATTTTCTCTGCTATATAAGACATGCTATATTTAGAAGAAAATATCAGATGGCACTAGAGGTTTTTGCATCTGAACTTTTTGTATGTTGGTAATAATTTTGTAATCCATTTACACAATTAAGCATGCCTTGCTTTATGTTCAATGGATGAGGAGTTGTAATTAAACTTAAGTCATCTGTTTTTGAAAATTATAGGGAGGTAACATCTAAAATATTTTACTGGCAGTCATTTGACTGTTCACAGATGCTACTCCCATTATTTGCTCAAACTATCATGTGATGTCGGGAAATGATGAATAATTTGCAGGAAAACAAAACAAGGTTCTTTTCAAAATAAATGACAGAAAGAAGTTTCAAGCTGAATTTAATTTAAAATATTTCAAGAATACACAAATGGTTGTTATCTACAATGCTATTAGCCCGTTAGTGTAGCAGCAGCAGGATATCTCAGAATACTCTAGGTTTGTCCTTTAAAGCACAGTAGTAGCCCCAACAAACAACACCTAGCAGTTGCGTATTAAACACTAGCGTATAATATGAACTATTGCCCATATGAAATAACAGAAATCTTTTTGTTTTGTTGCAGGCTGAGAAAGCGGTTTATTTAAAGATGCTTTCAGCAAGCCCAATTCAGCTGAACAAACAGTTAGTTGTTTGCGATGGTGGTTGCGATCCAGTCAGTGTAACGGCAGACCTCAACATAAACTGCAGGATATCCTGGTTCAGCACAGCCTGCTCCCCACGAAACAACTCCTCGCAGTTCACCATTGCACACAAGCGGACCACCAGAGTCACCCTGAGAAAAGTTGGGAGAATTAAGGTATATCTTAATGCAAATGTAAAGATGCAGACTAAGCCATTGACGTACATGACAAACGCCTTTTCCTCCCTCCATGAATCCAGCACAGAGCATGTTCTGAGTAAATTCATTTTTATACACACGCTCACACTCCTGTCTCGACTGTACAGCCAAATCCAAACACTGCAGCGCAGAAGGTAAACCAACTGAGAAAAGAACACAAGAAAAACATTTAACTTATTTCATATTGAAGATCTTATTAGGAAAAAGTAATTTAGAAAAAAGAGACATCTCACCTTCAGTGTAGCCCCATCCTGAAACCAAGCACTGCTCTCCTTCAGAAGAACAGCTGGTCGTCAGAGGAATCGGCTGAACGTACAGGGTGAACACTGCAGGCTCTTTCAGCTTGATCAGCATGATGTCGTTGTCCAATGAAGGAAGTTTAAATTCTGGGTGAGGAAACACTTTCTCTGTCTTGATCTGCTGCTCTGTTTTGTCTACAACATCTATGTTGTGCTTTCCCAGATAGACAGTAAGAAGATTAGCTCTGCTTTTCAAGACAATTACAGATTAACAATCATGCATTAGTGTGCTAACAGGTGAACATTTTAGAAAAGAATAACCAACCTAATTTTTCCATTTATATAAATGAAATGGGAAGCGGTTTACTCACGTAATGTTGCAGTGAGCCGCAGAAACGGCCCAGTTATCGTTAATCAGAGATGCTCCACACCAGCGTTGCCCATCATTAGTAAGGTAGATCTGCCAGGGCTGTGAATTTTGAGGACAATCATAACCTCCAATGATTTTGTCAACCGGACTACAAGCTTCAGAGAAAAAAAAATGATAATAAATAATAATAATAATAATACATTTCTTTCACATTACCATTAAATCAATTTATCGGTTAGCATCTGTATCCTGTATCTGTAATGAAGCTATAACAGCGAACATGCATGATGTCCAATAAAAGAGTCAACATACCCACAGTCACAACAAGCAAAGCAAACACAACAGTCTTCATTGCAGTGGAGAAGATGAATGTAAATCAATACTTTATCAAATCCGCTGAATCTTCAATGGCTTTGTGCAAAAGTCAATGAGCATATATCCAATGTCGACAACTCCATGGCTTATATAAGGATTATGAAGATCAGACTCCCACATCCAAAGCCCACCCAGTCCTCCTACATTTCCTGAGCTGGTCAGTTTACTTGCTCATCTTAGCTAAAGGTTCTTGTTTTTCCATCTGATGACACTTTCTAACTAGAGTTAGGGGATACGGATACATTTTTTTCTCCTCTTCAAAATAAATTAAAAAGGTTCTTTCTCCGCTCTTTATTGTAAAAGCCAAAATTACACACTGAAAAAAAATTATTCAAAGATGATTCCTTGGATTTACTCAATTTTTTTACGTTAAGTGGTTGTAAACAATTCATTTGGGCTGAATTTAAACAAACAAATTAAGTTGAACGTTGCTCAATTTATTTTGTTTAAATTCAACACAAATAAATTGTTTGCAACAGTTTTGCATGCAACACTTTTGTCAGTGCACTTGTAAGACTTTAAAAACTCTTTTATATAAAAACTTCCGCTTTGTCTTGTTGAAATATTCATGAGTGTCTCTGGAAAAGAAGGCAGCATAACATGCTTCAAAATCCCTATGTACTTTTCAGCATTATGGTGCTTTAATGCTGAGTGACACCTTTGCCAAGAGCACTGACACAACCCCATACCATGACAGACCCTGGCTTTTGGACTTGTTGCTGGTAATAGTCTAGACGATCCTTTTCTTTTTTGGTTCTGGAGCACATGCTGTCCATTTCTCCAAATAAATACATGAAATATTCATTCATCTGACCACAATACACATTTCCACAGCGTAACGATCCATCCGAGATACCTCAAAGCCCAGAGAAGTCGACGGCACCTCTGGACACTGTTAACATAGTGCTTCCTTTTGGCACAGTACAGTTTTCACTGGCATATGTGAATGTAACTTCATATTGTGGTACACTTGACAAAGGTTTGCAAAGTAGTCCTAAGCCCATGTGGTGATATCACTTCCAGATCAAAGATGATTTTTGATGCAGTTCTGCCTGAAGGATCGGAGATCACGGTAGCTCAGCTTAAGTTCGCGCCCTTTTCCTTTATGCACTGAAATTCCTCCAAATTCCTTAAATCTTAAATATCCAAATGTCTGTCTTTCTTTTTTGAGGAACATTGTTTGTAAACAGTTTGATAATTTTCTCATGTATTTGTGGGCAAACTGCCGATCCTTTGCCCATCTTTGTTCTCAAAGGACAAGACCTTGGATGCTACTTTTGTACTAGATCACAATTACAATCACCTGTTGACATCACCTGTTTCAAATCACATCATTATTTAACCAGTTTACCTGACTACTAGCTTACACTTTTTACAATGTGTTGCAGGCCTGAATGACAGGAAAGGATGTATATTTACAAATAAAATGAAGCTGACCAGACAAAACATGAAATATATTGTGTTCATATTGTCTGCAATGAAATACAAGTCAAAGTAAATTTGGAAATCACTACGTTCTTTTTTATTTGCATTTGCCACAGTCTAAACTTGTTCTGATTTGGAGTGGTATTTCCTCATGTGTTCTGGTACTTTTTTGACATAGGAATGAATTATGAAGGCCTCCCTACATTGAACTTTTGCTCACTGTCCCGACATCACAAGAAGAAACACATTTCTTATCAGTAACACATGACGCTGATATCAGTAAAGCAGCAAACTCCTCTTTACATAAGCATCAATTTATCATCAGCCTGGCTATATTTAGATAGATAAAAATATATAACAAATTACCAGAATGCATGTGAGAGCCTGAATATGAATACCTTATTTTACCTCACCTTATTTTATAGCAACAAAATGAACCATAATCGTACTAAAGAGCAAATTCAATTAACAAACAAATACATCACTCACTGCAAAAAAGGCCATGAGCTACGAGTTAAAGAAGTGATATTAAATATTGATGTCTAAAATATACCTTTACAGGAAAACATTAGTGGTCTAAAGAAATCTATATCAAGAGTTACAGTTAAGATCTATTTTAAGGCATCTCATGGCCTTGCGTGTCATAATTAACTAACTGAACAACAGCAAACTCATCAAATACATCATTGTGTATTGCACAATATGAGCATTGTTTTGGGCACATGATATCTAAAAATGAGCATAACTTCCCATCATTCATTTTCTTCCCAGCTCCACCTTTCTGCATTCTCGGATTCATATTGTGTGCCTCATCTCCTGTATTCTGATAAATAAATGAATGACAAAGATCCACTAACATTACTATCTCTCATAAGTGTAACTGCGTTCTTTCACGTAAAAGGAATAACACAATTACAGCTTTTGCGTAGTCACGCTTTTGTGAACACACTCTTTGGTTTAAGGACATCTGTAATATCGCTGATGTCAGCCATGCTTCTTTCTGTAAACAAACAATTCAGCTAGAATTTAGAAGTTTTTCTGGAACATTTAAATAATCCTTTTTAACACTGCAACATGATTGATTAGTCATTTTAAAAGTATTTTATTAATGTAAAGAAAATAGTTCAACAGCTAGACTAGTGTTAAGTACCTCAATTTTCAAGTGTACTGAAAATAACCTCAGATGACTTCAAAACACTCTAGTCATCTACAGTTAAACAGTTCACTTGTACCATTTTGGAATCCATTCAGCAATTGGAGCACATTTAACTTATCAGTAAATCATATTAGACTCCATATTAGACATTCCAGTGTAACAATCAAGGAACTATGCTGCTGTACCATGGCTACAACAGGTGCAATGATATTATGCAGCACCTGAAAGTAGTGCCCAGCTAGATAACTTGGTAATAGCACTCTGTAATATCATTGTACAGCATATATCATGTATAATTGTGCCTAGATTATACAAAGTTCCTAGATTATTATGCTGGAATGAATTCAAAGCAACTGGTTAAACAACTGTTTAACTCTAGGTGACTTGTAAAATGAACATTTTAAAATAAAGGTAGTGTTCCTTTAATGTAATATTGCTATACAGTGTTTGTCTTGCTTCTAGGCAAATTTGTTTGTTAACCTCTTTAATACATAAATCCTTTTGATAGAACTCATTGAGATTTTTGATAACACAAGTCTATGATTGTGAACACACAGAATTTGTGATTTGACTCCCGCGGTTTTGTGAAGATCTTTTTGTGAAGTCTTGTCCAGGTTGTAGCCTTACAGGAGCTACGGGATCTCTACAGTTTAGTGTGCTGCTTGAATAAGTATTCCAGTTACATTTTTAAGCTGAGAGCAACAACAAAAACCTTAAATATACCATATTTATACAAAACACAGACAAAAGACTACTGTTGGTTCCAATTTGAATTTAATTCACTTTTAGAAAATTAACTTTTAATCAAATGGCCACAATCGGATAGAGAAATAGTTAGTTGTTTGCAATGGTGGACGCAACCCAGTCAGTGTAGCGGCAGACCTCAGTATAAACCCCGGGATAGCCTGAATCAGCACAACCATAACCCCAAGAAACGACCCCTCGCAGCTCACCATTGCATATCACAGGGCCGCCAGAATCACCCTGAGAAAAGTTTGGAGAACGAAAAGGAAGTGTGATTTGGTTTGAAAATATGTAACCCAGATAAAGAAGAAGACCGTGTTAATGAGATACCTGACATGCGTCTTTGCCTCCCTCCATGAATCCAGCACAGAACATGTTTTTAGTGATTTGCCATCCATACGCACCCTCACACTGGGCTCTTGTCAGAACAGGCAGGTTCAAACACTGCAGCACATCGGCATAGTCAACTGGAAAAACAGTCAAAAGCTGTTCATCTGCTGAATCTTTTATTAGCCTTTCAAACAAAGATCTGCTACAAGAAGCCATTATTTTGACACTTGTATTCAGCTTTAATATAGGCAAAAATCAAGACTATGATGAGAAGAAACAGGTCTATGTCTTTGGTCTATTTTGGGTTTATATTTCCAACTAACTACACCAACGTTTTTTTGCAAGTGGACAGAGAGCCAAATTGTTTCATGGCATTTCAAAGAAATCCTGTCTGCTCCAACTTGCCAAATTCTGCAGAATGATTTGTCAACTAGAATCAACTTATCTAGACCGAAAATGAGGGAATATGTTGGTAGTCTACACTACCTGACAAAAGTCTTGTCGCCCATCCAAATTTTAGGAACAACAAATAATAACTTCTTGTTGATCATTTGCTATCAGAAGTGGCTTTTATAAAAGGTAAAGGCCTCTAGATTATGCTTATTTTACGAAAATAAAATATGATCATGCCTTGATTTTAATTATTTAATCAGGACAGTAAGGCCTGACTCTGCCTAGACTAAAGTCTTGTTACTTAACAGAAGTAATGTCCAGTATAGAATATAAAGTCATGGTGCAGTGGAAAAAGTTTTTGTGTATGACTCCCTTGAGCTTGGAGGACCGCATTCATACATCTCTGCAATGACTCAAATAACTTATTAATAAAGTCATCTGGAATGGAAAAGAAAGCGTTCTTGCAGGACTCCCAGAGTTCATCAAGATTCTTTGGATTCATCTTCAATGCCTCCTCCATCTTACCCCAGACATGCCCAATAATGTTCATTTCTGGTGTCAGGGCTGGCCAATCCTGGCGAACCTTGGCCTTCTTTGCTTTTAGGAACTTTGATGAAGAATTTGCCCTCTCCTGTGGTTTGTAATGTAATGGGCAGCACTGTCTTCATACCTTAGGCTGTTGATGTTGCCATCCACTCTCTAGATCTCTCGCCCGCCCCAATACTGAATGTAACCCCAAACCGTGATTTTTCCTTCACCAAACTTGACTGATTCTGTGAGGATCTTGGGTCCATGTAGGTTCCAATAGGTCTTCTCCAGTATTTGTGATGATTGAAATGCAGTTCAACAGATGATTCATTGGAAAAATCTACCTTCTGCCACTTTTCCAAATGATCAACTAGAAGTCAAGTTATTATTTGTTGCTCTTACACCTGGGATCAATGACAAGACTTTTGTTCAGGTAGTGTATTTCAGGCTTAACTTGTCACCCTGTACTGGCATATCACTATAAACTAGAGAGAAAGCATAATTCTAAATGTGCTTCATGAAGGTTAATGGACTTGACAAACACCTGTAGGAGGCGCACCCTTTCCTCTTCAAATGCACCAGAGACTTTCTTATAAACAGTCCATGTTTCTGTGGTAATGTTGTGCAATTCTATAACACACACACTCTTTCCTATCACTCTCTATACGCACCAGACACTTTCCTACAAACACTCGGGTTACAAGAACTCAATCAATAAAATTAAAACCATGCTTAGCTAACTTAAGAGTTGACATGGCATCCATATACTGCCGCTTTCTGGTGATTTGAAGTGCATATTTTATCCTCATTTGTAAATCACTTGGGATAAAAACATCTCCTAAAGGAATAAATGCATAAATGTAAAGCGGCTGAAACATCTCCACAACTATTACACAGACCAACAGCCTGTCTAGAACTCCCACACAAAGACTTTTATAATAATCACCTCCAGTGTTGATCTGATTCCCCCATCCAGAAACCAAGCACTGCTCTCCTTCAGAAGAACAGCTGGTCGTCAGAGGAATCGGCTGAACGTACTGGTTGAAAACTGCAGGTTCTTTCAGCTTGATCAGCATGAAGTCATTGTCCAATGTATAATCATTATATTTCGGGTGAGGGATTACTTTCTCTGCCTTGATTCGCTGCTCTGTGCCTTCTTCAACAGCTATGTTGTGCTCTCCCAGATGGATAGTAAGACGATTAGCTCTATTTGACAGCAACTCATTAATAAAAGTGCATAATACAACTTTTATCAACAACATAACATCAATGAACAATCTAAAGTGATTGTACTGTTATACTATTACAGAATTGCAACTTTTTTCTTCACAGCAAATCCTGCAGGTTTTATATTTTACGAATATCTAATATTAGTATAACATTATTCATGTGACTGATTACCTTTATAATAAAAGCATGATATACTTACACAAGATAGCAGTGGGCAGCAGAAACGGCCCATCTATCATTAATCAGAGATGCTCCACACCAGCGCTGACCGTTATCATAAGTCAAGTAGATTTGCCAGGGCTGCGAGTTGGGTGAGCATTCATAACCTCCAATGATTTTATCATCGGCACTGCAAGCTTCACAAACAAAACATTTAATTGTATATAAAGCATGCAAGACAAAGCAAAACAAATCAGTTTAAATAGTGAATGAATGATTTATTAATGGTTTTCAGTAATATTTGATACTGTATATCTGGTCATTTGGATGAGACTGTCAGATTAAACAAAATGAAGTAACCCAATTTTATTATGAGTTGATGAAGATCAAATTGGTCAAAATGTTAAAAGAATTAGGATATTACAAGTAAGTTACAATCAAATGACATAAGTAATAACTAATAAAAAATATATACATACCCACAGCCAGGACCAGCAAAGCGAACACAATCGTCTTCATTGTAGTGAAGGAGAAGAGGACTGTTCACGCACAACTTCAGACAGAAATCATCTGCAAAGCTGTTTTTAAATAATCGATTTAAGTTTGATACCTACAAATCAGCCAATGAAACCATGGCAAATGATTCAGAAGTGAAAATGAACACCTGGGACAACAACTCTTATCACACTGTTTTCCATGAACTTTGTTTCCATGAATCTAAGGTAGTGTACGGGCATCAGGTTAAATAAAAATAGCTTTTATGTTTTTAGTGAAGTATACAAATGTAAAACTTTTAAACGTTTAAAAGCATGGCTTCAAGACTAGAAGGATCCAACATCAGTCAAGGTCTTTACAACGAGTTTAAAATAGTGATACATGCTAGTATCAATACATTTCTTACTAAACTAAGGCCAATCAGATAACAGTGTACCTAAAATACTCAAATTTCTCAATTTAAGTACAAAGTGTCCAAATGACCATAAGACAAGCCAGTAGTGTTTAAACCAACATCATACAAATCTCAAAAATAAACTCAGAGAGTAAAAAAATATCAAGTCTTAAACATTATGTTACAATCACCCTGATATATTTTTAAAAACAGCCTTTTTAGTATTCCCCAATTTATACACTTATATTCAATATATCTATGTGTCAAGATGCTGAAGATACTGTGGATGTGTTCTCTGATGTGATGATAAAATCATCTACTCAAATTTAACAGATTAATGCTTCAAAATGTACGTTTTTTTATTCTTTAGCTATTTATACTAAAATTACAGAAGTTTTATTTGATTGCAGCAGTTCAAATAAATAATAAGTTGCTATATTAAATGACTAGTTCACCCCAAAAGGACAAATCTATCTTGCTGTTCCAAACCCATTTGCTTATCCAGGGAGCAGCTCTACCCTAACCCATTTTTAAAATAAGCATTAAAAGTGTAATTCAGCATATGGCTTCAGGTTATCCCAGAAAAACATCATCGTTTTTTCATTAAAATGTTTCTGTCAAAATAGCGATCTGATTAATTTAAAGGTTCTACACCCATACAACATTCATTCAATCCTCACAGTGCAAATAAAGACATTTCACAAAAACTGTCCCTTCAATAAAACTATATATACACACAAGTATTAATTTAGAATCATATACATTTGTTTTTTTTAACCAGCTACAATTGGTTGAATGTAGAATCCATTAAATAAAAATGCTGACAGAAGAAATAAATCAGGTTAATGCTTGTCAGTAGCCTTTTCTGATGACATGATTAAAAAAAAAGCATCATTATATTTCTAAAAATTAACTAGTCCTACCTTAAGGACGAAAATTCTATTTAAGTACATTTCTGTCACCAGTGTGTTAAAGGTTCATCATTCATGCATATATAAGAAAGATATTACAACAATAAGGAAACATAGCAACATGAATAAAGCCTATCTACATGACAAGATAATAAGCAGACAATTATTCAAGGAAATTATGACCTTTTAATTAAAGACAGTTTCTTAGTCCATGTCTACATTCACTGTTTTTTAAACAAGGGTACACGTTTAAACCTGTAATTATTGGAAAACCAACAAAAGCAAGTTGGGGAAAGTACAATCAATCCTATTAAAAGCAACACTAAATAAACATCTCTCAATTAGTGAGACAATGCTTGTCACAAAACTCATTTAAGGCATTTAAGCACGCACTGTATCTATCAGCAAACAAGAATATGTACAGTATTTTGGAGTGATCACTTAAGATGACCACAGTCAGTAGAGGTTTCAGTGCAGTTAAAACGTCTTGAGGTCTAAAGTTTGATGATACATCAATGCAAGTTTAAAGGGATAGTTCACCCGAAACCGAATATTCTGTCATTATTTACACACCCTTTACTTGTTTCAAACCTTGAAGAGTTTCCTTGTTCCGTTGAACCCGAAAGAAGATATTCTGAAGAAAGCTAGAAACCATTGAGTTCTTTAGTATTTGTTTTTTCTACAATGTAATTCAATGTTTTTCAGCTTTCTTAAAAATACATATTTTGTTTTTAACAGAAGAAAGAAACTCATTCAAGTTTGGAACCACAAGTTAATATTTGTTGGGTGGACTATATCCCTAAATGCCCACCATTATTATTATTACTTAAAGGTCCCCTTCTATCTGAACACATGCATATTTTCAAGGTCAAGTAATATAGTTAAATATCTGGGTAATCTCAACAGTTTTGAAAACGAATCAACTTTATAAGAATACTAAAAGACTGTCATTTATTAACAAACCAGAATCTAAACCCTCACATCCATCCAAGATACAAAAACATATCCATTTAACAGTTTAACTTTAAGTGACTCGCTTTTTTATGATTCCACATCTTATTCATACATTCTCAGTGTCATTAGCATGACCGAAGGGCATTTCCACAAGCACATAGCGTTATTATACCTAGCAAGGAAACAATTCTCTGTACAGACTTATTATTTTTAAGAGAAACATAAACTCCTATGTTTATCCAAAAAGTTGAAAGGTGAACATATTTGTACATTTTAACTTTAGGGAAATGTGATTTGAAAAAGGAATGATGACACTGACATGAACAGATACTGTGCAAATGACAAATCTAGCATGGCCAAACAAAAGGTTGAAGCTGTAATGCTCACAAAAACTCATTTTAAATAGCATGTACATCAAATATCCAAGCAACACCTTCGTAGTTTAAATTAAATACTCTTTCAAAAAACAGAAAGCAACAGAGGGAAGATATATCTTTAAAACCCCATAAACACCAAAACGCATCTGAGAGGTACACTATGATCCCTTGCAGAGATCTCATAATATTTTAAAGGGAATAAAAGAAATTTACATCTCCTGTACAAGTAATTCAAGAACACACTGTTTGGTTTAGAGCAATGGCCTCAAACTCAATTCCAGGATGGCTGCAGCTCTACATAGCTCCAACCAGCTCTAACTCATGCCTGCTTAATAGTCTCTTGTAGTCTTGAACGCCTTGATTTGTTGGATCAGCTATGTTTGATTAGGGTTGGAGCAAAACTGTGCAGAGCTGCGGCCCTCTAGGAATCGAGTTTGAAATCTATTGTTTAGAGCAGGGGTGCCCAAACTCAGTCCTGGAGGGCCAGTGTCCTGCATATTTTAGTTCCAACCCCAATTAAACGCACCTGAACCAGCTAATCAAACTCTTCCAAGGTATACAAAAACTTCCAGGCAGGTGTGTTGAAGGAAGTTGGAGCTAAACTATGCAGGATACTGGCCCTTCAGGACCGAGTTTGGGCACCCCTGGTTTAGAGTATCTGTAATAATGCTCTGAATACAGTAGAAATCTTCCTCTATAGCAGAATTGTACAAATTTAAAAGCTGACCCTTTCTCTTCAAGACATACAGTTGTTCTACTGTATGCTTGCAGTTACAGCAGGTAACAAACCTAAATAAAATCTGTGCAGATGCATCAAACAATGTACTAAAGAATCTGTGTCTACTTTAATGCAATTTAGAGCCCCTGTGCATGTTCAATATAATGCTGATGCAGTTCTGTTTCCTGCTTGAAGTAAATCCCACACTCTGTGCAAGTCAGGTTAGAAGTATCTCTTTCTGACGGAACAGAGTTACTGTCTTTTAGCTCTTTACCACCCAAGCACTCTTGATGGTGGTCAGTAAGACTCTTGAGGTCAGTAAAGGTCTGTGAACATGACGAACAAGGTTTCAGTTTCTCGTTTTTGTGAAGAGTCTGGTGCTGCTGCAATGCACGAGGTGACAGGAACGTTTTTCCACAGTGTGGACATTTATGACTATTAGCTTGCTTGTGGTCTACTATAGACTCGGATCTTTGTGAGAAAGTCTGCAGGTTGTCTGAAGGTCCAGGTGCTATGGAAGCACTCAGTCTGTACCGCAGTTCGGTTGGCAGACGCTGACGTACTTCATTGTGCCATGCAAGATGCTGTTGCAGCTGGTTTTCCGTCCAGTAGCCGCGACAGCAAAGAGCGCAGCAGTGAGGACGAGTCTTCGCCACCGCCTTATGAGCGTTTAGGTGATCCTCACTGGGAAAGGATTTTGCGCACTTATTGCATCTGAACAAACATTTAGCGAGTTCCACGTTTCGACTGCACTGTACAGACTCCTCTTCAGTATATGGTTTTAGCTCTTTCTTCTTTGGCATTTCACAAGAAGCAATGGCCTTTGTATATACCAAGGGTTCTTCTTGAGACGCAGTGGCCTGTTCGCTAACCTTGTTGTGTTTCTGCCACTTGTGCGCACGGAGGCCACGTATGTTCAAGAAGCTCTTAGGACAGTGGGGGCATTGATAGTGCTGCACCTGAGTCGTCTCTGTGTTGGTAATATCTAGTTTGTATGTGTATGATTGTTTGATGGGGGAATCCAACTCCTCTGTAGGGACATTTTCAGACTGTTTCTCAGTCTCAGTTGTCTTGCTGTGATGATCTGCAAAGTGAGTTGTTAGCAGAGACCCAGTTGAGAAAGACATCTGACAATCTGGACAGGTATAAAGATCATTTGATTCAGCAACTTTATTGTCTTTTTGGGGTTGAGCCTCCATGGGAGGATGATGCAATTGATGTCGACGAAGAACACAAAGGTAGAAGAATCCTTTCCCACACAAATTGCATAAATAAGGTCCACCGTCCATACTTTTCCTTGAGCGCACCTTATTGGTCTTTGAGAGATATTTGGCAAATGTTTTGTCTTTGTGCCATCGCTTATGTGTGCCAAGAGCGGAATTTGTCCTAAAATGTCTTCCGCATTCAGCACAAATAAAAGGTGATTTTGCTGAACACTTCTCTGCTTTTACTTTGCCAAGCTTCAACGGCTTTGCCTGATAAGATTTAATTTTTTTAGATTGGTGACCTTTGCGATGAATTCGCTTGTGAAAGTTGAGAGCACCAATTACAGAGAAGCTTCTACTGCAGTCTTTACATTTGTATTTCATATTTGAAGCTGGAGGTGCTTTCTGTTCTTTTTCAGAAATAACGGAATGAGACATTTCACCAACATCTTCAGATTTCTGGGAAGATGCATCTTGTATATATGTTTCAACTTTATCATGTTCCTGTGGAGGTTCCACGTTGTCCTCTGGTTTTAAACAGTGTTTCTGATGATCCTGCAGTAGCGACTCAGACGCAAAAAAAGAATAGCATTTTGGACATTGGGGTCGCTCAGATGAACCAGGGTCAGTCACAGGAAGTCCAGTCTCAAAGCCATGACTTTTCATGTGAAACTGGAGGGCCATTGCACGGGAGAAAACTTTTCCACAGTCGGGACATTGGTAGGAGTTCTTTTTCAGCTGTTGAACTTGATAGTCAAATGATTTGACAGCAGGTCGGAGACCTTGAGCATCATGGACAAGCTTGTGTTTAAGAAAACAAGCCAGCATATGGTATGATTTTCCGCACACCTCACATTTATGTTCCACTTTTGAATTCATAGGGTGCACTTTTTTATAACCACCCCTACGACCCCGTTTCTTGCGTCGTATGTGGCCATTCTCAGTGGTGACCGCACTTGCAGGCCTCGTCTCAACATCTGCACACTCAGAGTTGTTTTGTTTGTGATGACAGAAGGCTCCCATAGACCAAAAACCCTTACCACACTTTTTACAGTGATGAACTTTTGGACCCAAAAGTGTTTTGGTCGGGTTGAAATGTTTTGTCATTTCATCTTTGGCGTCACCACAGCAAACTTTCTGATGGTTGTACAGACCGCTTGCAGTTGCATAGCTCCTTTCACATTGCAAGCAAGCAAAGTGCTTCTTTTTCCCACTGTGAAGCTGTTGGTGAGAATGCAAAGCAGACAGTCTGGAAAAACACATGCCACACTCTTCACATTTTATATTATTCTTCTGCAAATTTTCAAGTTGGTATGAAATAGACTTGCATGCTACTTTATCTTCATGCTTTCCCATGTGAAAGTAATGAGCACTCTTGGAAGGACTTTCATGGCCACAAACCTCACATGTTAAAATTACCTTCTTAGTTGGTGACAAAATGTCAAATTTCTGCCATTTGTCTGCTTTTTTTCTCATGGACCGTTTGTGCCAAAGTACGTGACAGCGCAAGGACGAAGCCTTGAAAAACTTTCTGTCACAGTGTGGACAGTCATACTTTGCCACTCGAGAACGGCTTTTGCTCATCAGATCTGCATGCACTATTGGTTCCTCATTTAAATGCTCGTAATCGATCTGCACAATTTTAACATCAATCGCTGGATTCAATGGCAAGGACGATGTGGATTCAGCTGTCAAGCCCAAGTCATCTTTTTCCTCTTGGTCTGATTCACAAACTAACTCAAGATCAGGATTTGGATCCTGTGTGCTCTCAGAATCATCTGAAGACGTGATATGGACAACTTCATAATCAGCATCTACAGCATTATGCTCCTCTACTGTGTTGTTACAGTTAATATCTTTCTCTTGAACTTGAGCATCCGAGATGTCCTGAGGCTGAAAAACAACACTGTCAACATGGTCCTTCTGGTATACTTTCACAGTGTGAATGGCGGTGCTCATCTCGGGTTTCTTCTCCATGATGTCAAAGAAGGCGTCAGTATGACAGAGCTGATGCGACTGCAGTGCTGATGCTCGAGAGAACCGGCGCCCACACTGCTGACACTCAAAAGCTTTCTTCTTGAGCTGAATAACTTGATGAAGGAAAGATTTTGCTGCCTGCTCTTCACTGTGTGCTAGACGCTGATGCTTATTGTAAAACGTGAGCGAGGTGAAGACCCTGTCACATTCTGAGCATTTATACGATTGGTTATTGCAGACAAGTTGCTCCCGTCTTTTATGCCAACGCTGGTGGCACAACAGAGCCACAGAGCTAATGAAGGTCTTACCACATTCAGAGCAGACAAACGGATGCTTAATTTCCTCCTTCACCTTTCCTTCTGAACAGCTAGTTGAGAACCTCTGGTGTGTCCCGAGGCCACACATAGTACGAAAAGATCTGCCACAAAAGCACTGAAAAATCTTTTGTTCTTGCTCCTCTGTCTGTTCAGAGCTGGTACCATTGTTCTGATCTTGAGCCAAAGCTTCATTGAGGGACAGAGTTTTCTCAGTTTCAAAGGTTTTTGACTTCACCAGCTTTACCTCATGACAACGGCGATGTGCATCAAGAGCCGAAGCCCGAGAGTAACAGCGTCCACAGGTGGGGCACTGAAATGACTTTTTCTTTAAGTGAGCAATCTGATGGAAAACAGACTTTGAAGCCTGTTTATGCGAGCGCTCATGGTTGAGACACTGACCAATAGTGGAATAAGTTTTTCCACAATCTTTGCATTCAAAAATCTTCTGCCGTGCTGCACCAAAGCTGTTACCTGTCTCACGTTTAATGGCTTGATTGCGGTGTTTCATTTGATGGTTGAAAAAACCTTTTGAGCTTGAAAACTTCTGTCCGCACAGACCACAGAATAATGTTCTCCGACCTCCGTCTGTCGAGATGAGCAGGTGATCCCACTGCGAATCAGTGTCCAGGCAGACTATTGGACCATCGTGGATATGCTCACTGCGATGCTCCAGGTATTCCTCTTCGTTCCCAAAGGTCTCACTACAATCCTCACAGCGAAATGGCCAATCTCCTAATGTAGAAAGAGGAAAAAGAGAAGTCAGGGTAACTCCTGTTGCCACAGGAATGATAAATATGATTTAAAAATGTACACAGCTGACAAACATTGTAAATAGGCAAGGGACGATAACCGGTTTCAAGGTTTACCGCGATTTGCCAAAGTCAAGGTTTCAAAACCGCCAAAGTTTTCTGTTATGCCGTCCCTAAAGCCTGGCTCACCCTGCAGTTTCTTTTATAATCCTGAACGATTGTCTCACGTCACACTGCACAAACATGGCTCCCATGTCACACTGTAAGATCTCAGCTATCATAAAGTCAGACTAAACGACAATGAAGATGCACCAAACACAAAAGAAAACGCCCCCGGAGTTTGACGTCATCCACCTGTGACACTTTCACTATCCCGTATTCTGAAATGATTCCTCACAGCAAACGTAAACAACATGTAGCGGCCATTTTGCACATGGCGAGTCTCAATAATAAAACCAGGAAGAAAAAAATATTTTTTGACATTTCCCTCAGTCATTTGAATTGTCGCATGGATTGCGTCATTAAATTCAGAGCTCCTATTGGGTCTTCAATTGTTGCTCATCGTAACTGTTGTCACACTGCAGGAAAGTGTCTGAATTCTTCTGACACTTCCTGAACTTCATCAGAGGAAAAATCTTATCGCAGTGGGCACTAAGCTGCTGTCAGTGAACCGATTTTAGCCTAGGATTTCAGGAATCTTTTAGGATTTTCAAAATTTGTCTCAGACGATAAAATCGTGGCTTAAATCTCACAGTGTGAGCAGGGCTTTAGGTATATGTAAGATTTATTTATTTATTTACTTTTTACATGTTTTTCCCAACTATTTTATTTAGTTTTTAGGGGAATAGTATCTCCAGCAGAAAAGAAACCTCTAGATCAAAAGCTACTGGTCCAAAATATTTTAAATGTTTCTTAAATAAAAATATATTGTGTTCAGTAGAGACATAAGTTGTTGCTTTTTACCCAGACATTACAAAGAACTTATTTTAGAGCAATAATCACAATATCGCTATATTTTTATCCAAGGTTATCATACTGTCAGAATCTTATACCCACCCATGTCTAATTGTATATAAACTGCAAAAAACCAACCGACTGCAAAAAAAGTTTAGATGTTTGAACAATTTATAAGGGAGAAAAACTATAAGAAACTTAAAGTGGAAAACTGTATTTATTCAAGCAAATTTGTAATAGTACAGAAAAAAAAAGTACATTAATGCAACTAAAGTTTTTCATGAGAACAGCATAAAATACATATTAAAAATCTACAGTACAATGGTTACAATGATCTGAATGTTTCTGCAGAGCTGTAAATATAGTTCATCAACATAAGCTTTGATGAAAAGATCTGTTGCCAGGCAACGGCAGAACAATTCATAGTCTTGCTCAATTTATTAGTTCCACCTTAAATTGTGTTAAAAGCCTGGTCCAACAAGCTGTATTATTACATTTATAAAATGTTAAAAATCCCAAATATATTGCAGACAATCTGAACGTGCAAACACTGTATTTTAAAATAATATTTAATAGAATTTATGTTATTACACACATGCAATTTGAAAGTAAAGCCTGCCATCTACTGACAAGTCAGTGTTACTTCTATCTAATTTAAGGTGGAGCAGATTTTATGAACGACCAGCCAAATACAATGACTGCACAATTGGTTTTCAAGTCTTTTGGTCTTAAATTAAACCCTCGTCTTTGTGTCAGCCAAAATCAGCCAACCCTATTCTAAGGAATCATGACAGCCAGCAAGCAGGACATGTCTAAAACAGAAATTCCTCATGGTCATATTGTACAGTTGCTGCTGTTTTGCCTTTCCCCGTGACGACTCGTGATACTGGTGGAAACGATTCCAGCTGTTTTAGCGCAAAATATATCAGTTAGATGCAAGACTTTATTATGCACTACTGCATGATGATAAAACCCAAATTATGGCTTACATATTATCAGATGTTTAAATTGTGAGGTGAAATTATTTTGGGGCTTATTTTATTTTCCAGCTTGATATGATTTCAAGGTAAAACGACGTTGTCAACAATAACAACAACACAAAGTTGCTTACCCTCGACACTTTCACCTCTCCCAGACGAGTCTCCTTTACTGATAGACATAACAGCCACATCTGCGTCCCCAGCCTCGTCCACATGTACAATTACACACTCCTCTTCCTCCGCCTGCTCCACTTTAATCTTCACGGCTGAAACTGCAGCACCGTCGGCGTGGTCTTGGGCTTTGAACGCAAGGCCAGCGGGACTTAATGCCATTTCTCCGTCTGTGTTTTTAGCATTGGTGGCTTTGCTATTGCGCACTGGATCGATATTCATCTTCTGGGCCGCGACATTCTTATATTCAGGGGACAAACTGCCTTTATTTGACTGCAAACTGCACTCCTCTGCAGAATTAACCGCAGCCATAACGTGAAAGGCACCGCACTTTTCGCGGTAAAGGGGAGAGTTGATGTTGGGGGGGAGGCAAACCCTCGAATCCTACTATGGCGACAGCTTATCTCATGAATATTAATTAGGCTACGTTCCCTCTGGCTCCAGGATGGTTGGCAAGCAAAGTCTGCTTGAACCACTGAGCTGTGGCATGAATATGTTAATATATTATATATAACTATGTATAAAAACCAGTTGATTATTATACTATATACATTTGTTACAATATGTAATGAGGTATTTCGTAACAATAATAATGCAACATGTAAAAATAGGCGTGGCTTAGCGGCCCGGACGTTGTTTAAAATTTGTCGGGTCATCTAGACAAAATTATATACAATTATTTTTTTCTTTTCACTGTGCACTTTCTGGTTTGCTGTAGTAGAAAATGCTGTCCATTTGATTTATTAAGCTTAATTGTTAAAATATATTACAAGGGTGGTATGATAACTTATAATACATATTTCAGCGTTTACTATTTTCTTGTTCAATGTTTAAATTAGCAACGCAACGAATTATGAGATTATGAAGATTCATAAGTGTGATCAGGTTTTAGCTCACCACACTACCTGATGAGTAGCCTAAAGCTCTCCACCTAATTCAAATGGCTAAATAACTTTTTTAAAGCTGAAGATGTAAAAACAGCAGAGGATTTTCTGAGGGAATGTTTAAAGTTAGCTTGAAGGAACATAATAATCATTAAGTCAAATTAGACCTGTTTTCACAGCTTTCAATATGTGTGTGTGATCGTACAGTAATAAACCACTTTTTAGATAACACATGACTGTAGGCATGAACTAGTTTGAACATACACAATACCACCCAGAGACATACTTGGTAGTAAAATTCTGGCATTTCGCTGAGATATAGTTTCAATAGTTTTAATTGCATATTCTTTTGGTACTGTGTTGTACTACAGAGATAAAATGATCAATTGTGTGCACTTGTTAAATATTAATATTTTAATCTACATGATAATTATTAAAATATTTGTTTTACTTTTGGAAACACCTAATTATTATTTAAAAATGGTTTTAGAATTTGTAATATTTTATTTTGACCCTGAAAATTGACCTTTCAATGACACATATACATTATTAACATGTTTAACTTTTAAAACACTCTAGTCATTACGAACCTGCAAACTGATCATACCATCATATGATCATCATATGGCTTGTAAATAACCATAGGACAACAGTATTTCTGTATTAAAGCAAATGAAATGAATTATGATTAATCTGAAATTAGTATATGTTTACCTTAAACCAGGGGTGTCCAAACTCGGTCCTGGAGAGCCAATGTCCTGCATAGTTTAGCTCCTCCAACCTGCCTGGAAGTTTCTAGTATACTAAGAAATGGCTTGATCAGCTGGTTCAGGTGTGTTTAATTGGGGTTGGAACTAAAACATGCAAGTCACCGGCCCTCCAGGACTGAGTTTGGACACCCCTGCCTTAAACTAACACTGTTGTTACTCTTTAATAAATATTTTATTAATTTTTATTTGGTTCATGAGGTTTATTGAGTGTGATAAAGCACAGGAAACCTGAATGTGTTCAGCTGGAAAATTTAATAACTGAATAAAAACATTAATACATCTTAAGTCTTCAACAAACACTCCAGCAGCTTAACAGCAATGTACAACAGCAATGTACAGTAAAACAATGGAAAGACAATCTAAACCAACTAATTTTTATTTTGTGTGTATATCATTTCTAAAAATCAAAATCAGACGTCTCGCTGTGCATGTTGCATATAATGCATCTGTAATTCTAGCTCTCCAGGCAAAGAACAACCACAAATCATGCACTGGAACAGATGATCTGGGGCGAAAGGTAATTTATTGCCCATTTTGTGAGGCTCAGTTTGTTGCACTAACTGAGGTAAGTTTGTTACTTGTGGCAGAAGTGCCATCTCATTTATGGTACCCTGTGAAGTGAAGAAGATGCCCTGAGGCAATGGACCTGGAAGAGGCCTTCCAACAGAATGCATTGGATGTGGAGCAGATAAATTTAGACCTGGTGGAAAAGGGGGCGAGATATAAGTTGGAGGCTGATTTAGTGGAATACGTGGGCCAGAAATTAGTGCTACGTGTTGTTGTGCCTGGATGTGGCCTTGTGGAACTGGTCCATTTACGAGGGTTTGAGAAACAACTGGAGCAGCTTGAAACCCCCACAATGGAGGTCTGTCCCCGAGGGGAAAACGAGGTGGTGAAAAAGGCAAGTTCACTGGACCTATCTGGTTTGGAGGAGCTGTACTAACCCAAGTAGGAGGTATTTGAGCCTGTTGCGCATGGATCTGCTGTTGTAGCTGCTGCGAAATTTGCATTTGCTGTGGCAAATGCTGTATTAGTCTGTTTTGCTGCTTCTCTAATGCATCCCCAGGTATTTCTTGTAAGCTCACAGGTACAGACATTTCTAGAGTTGTTTTTATGCCCCATGGATTACTATTCGATAGGCAGGAAGCACCAGCGGACAGCACTATACCACTAGATTGACCCATGTCTGTTTTAGCCACCCCAGAGGAATCTGACATTTGTAAATCATGAGATAGTTTATTAGAGTCGCTGATGGTTGGTGCTTCTAAATCAACAGTTCCTTTACCATCTGAAGAGTTACTAAACAGCTCTGGCTTGCCTGTTTGCAATGGATCACAGATTACTGGCCACTGCGATGGTTGTAGGTCTTGAATAGATCGCTGGGACTGTAATTTCACACCCAAAGTGGAAGGCCTGTCCATGTGGTGTTGCGATTCTGAAGAGGTTTTCTGCAGAGTGGAGTTTGGCGCATTCATCCAGAGTGCAGGATGCTTGCCTTTTTGTTCTATCTCAGATGCATTTATGTCAGAAAAGTGATTAGGTTGTGCTTGAGGAGGTTGCTGCTGGTGCATAAGCTCGGGAAGACCATCACATTTAGGCAATATTGTCTTATGATGAGTCCCTGTCCAGTGAATATGCACTGTATTGGTTGGTGGGGCTTCCATTAAACTTGCGGACTTCTGCGAGTGCAGCAGCTCTTCTGACGATGATGATGATGGTGCAATTTGTATCTGCCATTCTGGCTGCAACTGAACTTGCTGCGAATGATTCCCCGGCTGTGGTCCTCTACTTGTACCAAACTGCTGCTGAACCACATTTGGCAACACTGTTTCTGGTATGATTCTTTCAGGTAGAGGCGGCGTCCTCCCATTGTCTCGATCTAACCTTGGCCTACCTCTTCTGCTGGGGCCTATTCTACCTCTTTGAGAATATATGGACAATGAGTAACTATGACTCTGACCTTGCCGCTTGCGCACATGAATCTTTTGATGCACAAGCAGGCTACTGAGCCAAGGGAATGACTTGTGGCACTCCTGACAGCGGTGGGGTCTCTCCCCAGTATGAGTGTTCAGATGGTCTCGGAGCAAGTAGGCCAAAGCAAAGCTCTTGTCACACATATGACACTTGTAAGGTTTTTCACCTGTATGGGAAAGCATATGTCGTTGAAGCTGATTTTCATCGCTGTATCCCTTCCGACACTGTGTGCAGCGAAAAGGCTTTTGTTGATGCAGCCGTTGGTGTGTTTTCATGTTATGATGAAATGCAAAATCTTTACCGCAGTCTGGGCACTTATAGGGCTTCTTCCCAGTGTGGATAATCGAATGCTGCTGCAAATAGCTACTAAATCTAAAGGACTTTTTACACACTTGACACTGGTAGCCCTTGTTGTGTATGCGCATATGCAGCTCTAATACTGACCGGTAACGAAAGCACTTTCCACAATCTCGACACCTAAAGGGTTTCTTGCCTGTCTGGTCCTCCAATTCCCCTACTGCTGACACACGGTCAAGATCTGCCCCATCCATAGCAACATCATCCTGCTTTTCAAGCACTGCTTTAACTTGATTTGTGATATGTGTTGCGTTTATGCCTAAAATGTTTGTCAAGTGTGTTTGTGAATGTGCTTGTAGTTGGGATTCTGTCTGGAACTTGAGAGAACAGCACTGGCATGCATAGACCTTATCGAATTTTTTGCCATTAGTCATTCGTTCATACTCTGCTTCATGAATCAACATGTGTGTTCTCAGATCAGAGGCTTTGTAAAATATTTGAGGGCACAGTGGACAGTTGCGCTGCTGCTCAACACTTGCATTCTCTTTACCTACTTGCCCCACAGCAGATATATTATGGTTTATACCATGTGCTTCAGACCTAGCGGAAATCTTTTTATGTTGGCGAAAATGTGCTCGCATGTTTTGTGCAAAAGCGAATGTTTTGCCACAGTGCGAGCAGTGGTAAGGCTTTTGGCCACTATGGAGATACTGGTGCTGTTGTAAAAGGCTACTGTATTTGAAGTTCTTCCCACAGATTTTGCACATATGCTCCCTTTCATCCACATGCCTCCGCCGATGGTCCTCCATGATGGAACGATGCCTGAAGACCATGCTGCAGTCTGGACACTCATACGGCTTTAGCGCAGTGTGAGAGCGTTGGTGGACATACAGGTTCTCCAAAGTCTGAAATCCTTTGTTGCACTCCTGACACCGATAGCGGCTGTCCAAAGAGTGACTTTGCATGTGGGCATTAATAGACACCCTGTACTGAAACTCTTTGCGGCACAGAGGGCAGCGAAAAGGCTTGTCCACTTTCTGCTCACAGGCATGAATTTTTAATCGGATTATTGTTGAGAAACACACACCACAGTGCTCACACACAAATTTCTTCCGTTCCTTGGATATGCTCGCAGAGCCTTTCGAAGGTGAGACACTTGCTTGGCTGCTTTCTTTATGAATACTGCGGTGTTTAATGAGGTCACTTCGATGCTGAAAAGTGATGCCACATTCTTTACAAACGAGGGAAGCCTGCTCATCCTGGTGCATGTGAAAGTGGCGATGCAGGTTGTATGTTTCGCGGCGTGTGAATTTTTTACCACATTCGTTGCATTCCAGTCGGCTTTTCCTTCGCTTGACAGATAAACCTGTCCCATCACTCTTTGATTCATCTCCTCCTCCTCCTTTCTCCTCTATGTTGTCCTTATCCTTCTCTGTGCTCTCGTCCATCTTTGTCTCTGTGCTTTGCGTGGTCTCATCTTGAGGTTTTGATTTTTCTTCTACACTTGCAGATTCATCTTTTTTAGGTTGCTGTTCTTCCTCTGAAAGCTTAGATTCTTCACTCTCATTTGTCGGTTCATCATCTTGTTTTGGTGGGTGTTTATTCTCCACGACACACTCTGATTCCTCACTCCCATTTGTCAGCTCATCATTTTGTTTTGGTGGGTGTTTATCCTCCACAACACACACTGCTTTATTGCTCCCATTTGTCGGCTCATCTTGTTTTGATGGGTGTTCTTTCTCTGTGACAAGCTCTGAATCTTTGCTGATGCTTTCTTTAGTTGTGTTCACTGATTCTTCTTCTTTGTCTATTTCTTTTCGCCCTGTTGGGTGATACACATTAGATAAGAGTTTATAAGATAAGCACCACAATCATAGCTCATTATATATACATAAGCTATTTGAAGTACTTTAGAGTAGATCGACTACATTTTTATATGTTTGATATCTTGGCAAAATATCGTTCAATCATTTTCCTTTGTCTTAGTACCTTATTTATCAGGGGTCGCCACAGCGGAATGAACCATCAATTATTCCAGTATATGTTTTACACAATGCCCTTCCAGCCGCAACCCAGTACTGGGAAACACCCATGCACGCTCACATTCACACATACACTTATACACTATAATCAACGTAGTTCATCCAATACACCACTTTGGACTGTGGGGAAAACTGTCCCAAAGGATATTCGCACGAACATGGGGAGAACGTGCTCGAACCAGAGACAGTCTTGCTGTAAGGCAACAGTGCTAACTACTGAGCCACCTTGCCCTTATTATATAAAATATATATTTTTTATATTATGCATATATATATATATATATATATATATATATATATATATATATATATATATATATATATATATATATATATATATATATATATATATATATATATATATATAATTGGTGGTTCATTCCATTGTGGCAACTCCTGATAAATAAGGGACAAAGCCGAAGGAAAATGAATGAATGAATATATAAAGCTACAGATAACTGAACACACTGACCTTTCGTGACTTCATACTCAAACATTCTATTGGAGGCTCATTTTAACTATTTAAAAGAGTGCAAAAGCTTAAAAATATATATGAAACTAAATATCAAAACAATTATTTTGAACAACAAACCAGAGTGTGCAATTTGCCACCTTTTCTCTGCTAGTGTGACTAAATGTAGTATGAGGTTGAGCTACAACCTGTTTGCATGATAATTGATATTTGTTCTATGATATATAAGATAAAGTGCCAAACTAAAAAGCAATATTTGTTTGAACTGTGTTCTGTAAAAAGTACATTTCTAACATTCTAACATGTAGCTTAAGCTTAACATAGTTCTAGTAAAGTCCAGATTTCAAAACTGTTCAGTTTAGTTCAGTTCAGTGTGGTTTAAATTTCACTGCTGAAAGTTCAAACACTGTAGAGCAAATCCACCGAAGTGCAGCTCCACAAGTCCCGATCCAAGTAAGCCAGTGGTGAGGAAAAAAACTTCACCAACTGATGAAGTGAAGGGAAAAAACCTCGAGAGAGACTAGGCTCTGTTGGGCATGACAATAATTCTTCTGGCCAAACTTTGTGTGTGGAGCTGCAGTCTAGCTGTGTGGTAACATGCTAATGAAATGGCCTCTTCTGACCAATGCAATTAATCTCTCTATTTTTTTTCCTCTCCTTCATATGGAAGGTCACATAAACCCTATTGTGGTTGCTGTTGTTTTTCAGTAGCTGCTGGCAAATACAGTTCATCCAACTATGAAACTTCAGCTTCTGAGAAGAACATCAAAAAAGGCTGTTTTATTCTGTATGCTCTGTGCACAACGTATGCATACATACTTTAAGCAGCTGTAGATTGTTGGGAAACTGAGTTTGCAGATCTTCATGGGAGTAGTCTGACTGATCATAGCAGATTTCTCTGTGGAATCATAGGTGTAGTTTTTTCTTTTCTTGTTTTTAACCAAGAACTTGGGGGAATTGTTCATTCAAGATTAACACTGATTAACAACCTCAGGCCTCGGTTACACTAATACGTTTAAAACAGCGTTTTAGAATGAAAACGATCCGCGTCCACACTAGTGCTTCACCCAGCATTTCTGAACAACTCTCAGTCTACATTACACCACTGAAAACGCACCTCATGTGACCACACACACACACACACACTTTGGCATGCACGGCAGCGTGCTTTGAGCACAATTGTCCATATGAGAGCTCTGCACGTCGGACTGTTGATCAAGGATCTACCGCTGGATCTAATCTCACTATGTTAAACGTGATATTTAATTCATCTTGTTGTCTCCATCTAACGACATATTTCCCGACTTTGTCTGTTGAATCTAATACTTGTTCTCTGGTAACGCGTTTTGGCTGAGCGCAAAGATAAGTTAGATTAATATATTAATTAATGTAACCGCATACATTGATTCTGCACATTTGACTGATCGCTTGCCTTTATTTCCTATATTGTATAAACTTGTTGTACGTTATACTTTTATAATGGCCATTGTTGATTATTAAACCTGATATTCTGTAAAAGAGACAGGGTATGTTTCATATTTTCACTGAAAATGAAAGGAGGCAGTAAGGTTACAGGCTCTATTTTGTTATAAATATGCATACAGTGAAGATGACGCTCATATAAATATGCAGCTACACAACGCCTCAACATTTCTGGTGTTTAAGTTGCAAATATCAAAATGAAAATAGGCAGTTCCTTATATCATGTTTTCATTTTATTGTTAAGAAAGTAAAACAAGGTAGCAAGGGTAATGTGAATGAGGTTATACAGTACACTGTTCTCTTTGAAGATTTACCCGATGTGTCCTCGGGAGTTTGTTTTACATATCAAACTTGCAAAGTCTGAACTTACAGGGAAAAGATGCAAGACTTGAACTGTGTGTAGGCTACTTAATATTGAGGAAAAAGCCCCAATCAGATAGGCGTATGTCTGCAGCCATGCCTCAGTTTTTTAGATGTCTTCGTTTTCCCCCATCCACACTGAGATGGAGCAGCAGCGTTTTAGAATGAAAACGGCCTCTTCAGCGTTTCCAAAATGCTCAGTGTCCGACGCACGAAAACTCTGGCATAGTGTGGACTCAGTTTTTTAGATGTCTCCGTTTTCCCCCCATCCACACTGAGATGGAGCCGCAGCGTTTTAGAATGAAAACGGCCTCTTCAGCATTTCCAAAATGCTCAGTTTCCGACGAACGAAAACTCTGATGTAGTGTGGATGGATAGCGTAACCATAGCAAAACGTACGCGATTTAAAATGAAAACGTATTAGTGTAAACGGGGCCTCAGTCTCAGCTCCAGTACCTCTCTCTTTTAGTGGTGAACAAGTTATTGTTCAAAGTCAATTCCACTAGGAGAAATTGAATAGGATTTTTTTCTTAACTTGCGAAAGCTTATAAAAACCTGGGAAAAACCTGTTTTCATTTGTTTAATAATGGGTGACTGTAACGATAACAAATGTGTTTTTATATGCCTATCCAAAGTGTCTATTCTGTATTTAAAAAAAATGAAAAATGTATCGTCAACTCTGATAAACAGGACTTTTTTGTCTTTTTTTTTTGTGTGTTTTTAACTGATAAATGTAAAGGTTTATTTAAAAAAAAAAGTTGCACTCAATTAAAAGCCTCATCCTTCAAGTATGAAAGGGTTAAACAAGCAGTTGTGTTTCTGATTGGGTTAGAACAGGCCAATTACAGAGTTATAATTAATTGGTGCACATAAAAAAGGACACGTTTTCAGTTTTCACGTGCTCTCTTCTAACAACTGTGTGTGGAACTGCACAAGAATGTGCGATTTATTTTACAACAGAGAGCGTGGTAGGTTTTACCATTTACCCTTGATGCAAAGTTAAACTTACCAATGTTTTCATTGTGGAAATGACCCGACGTCTCCCCAAAGTCCCTTCCGGGCTCGGATGAACACTGCTCGCCGTTATCCTTACTAAGCACATCCGTGTTTTCCTCGCCCGCCTCAGATGTCCAATTACACGACATTCCTGAAGCATCTTTGTTGCTTGGTAAAGGAGCAGCGCCATGTGGAGGTGAATTTTCACTTGCTGGTGAAGACGGAGCTGCAGGCTCTGTTGTTCCCTTTATGTCGGTGCTCTGTGCACAGACCACCGCGTCCCCATCAGCGGCCACAGAAGACGAAGCTTGTAGTTCGGAGTTATTTCCAGCGAGCGTTCCGTTAATGAGTTTATTGTCTAATGGTTCCTCCGATTCAGACTGTACAGTAGCCATTTTTCACATATTTTTTCTTCTCTCATTCTCCACCCCTAAGAACATGGATGCCAGCGGTTGATTGGAAGCGTGTTGCTACGTCACATGCACCGCTGCGGCCACGCTTAAAGCGACACCTTTCGATAAATTTGATGCCTGCAAATCTTCCACTTATTTGCATTTCAGATTTACATAGATTTTGTCCAAACGATTTATTATATCGATAACATCCATGTATGCCCGTGTTATTGTAGGTCATGTTTTAGTAATTTTGGTTACAACCGGGGTAATATTTTACTGAAATGTATACAAAATAACAGAAACATGCATGTGGGGTGCATTTTAACTACATACACAGGGGTAACAGTAATGTTATGAAATGTGATTGAAAACAAAAATGATTTATGTTTTAATGTGTAATTTATTCCTGTGATGATAAAGCTGAATTTTCAGTCCCAGCTGAAATATAAACAAAAATGTGCTACAAATACCATTAAAGCCATCAAATTCGGACCATTTAAAACTGAACATTTGAAATGTTTGAAGAGAGTTTTGGAGCATATTTGGATTTATATTGCCGCCTGTAGAAAACAAAAAATTAACAGTAGACCCAAAGGATCATTACTATTTTTATTAACCAATACAATTACCATTATATCTAATAAAACAATTCCTTCGCGAGGGATTCAGTTACACTTTACAACAATGGACAAGTGGTTAATGTTAGTTAATGAATTTCTGAACACGAACAAACAATTATCAATGCTTGTCCAGCATTTATTAATTTATCACAGTTCAACATTTACTAACGCATTATTAAAATCCAACACAGTGCTTGTTACAACATTATTTAATGCACTGCAATTAACATGAACTAGAACAACTGCATTTTCATTTAATAATGTTAAGAAAGATAAATTCATGAATAAATGTATTCTTCATTGTTTGTTCGTATTAGTAAAAACGTTAACTAAAATTAACTACATATCCTGTTTTGTGAAGTGTTAAGAAGGATGCTGTTGTTTATCTTTTCAGCTGGGTGTCACGCAATCATCCAGACATCTGTTTAATGTTCAAGAAAAATGTCTGTATCAAATTTAGGAGCTGTTGAATAAGCATGAGTCAAAGTCAAAAGAAGACCGACCAACTCACATTTTTGCAGTATGTCTGATAATATTTTTACTTCTGGAGAAAGTCTTATTTTGGCTAGAATAAAGGAAGTTTTAAAAACATTTTAAGGTCAAAATTATTAGCCCCTTTAAGCTGTGGTGTTTTTTTTTCAATTGTCTACAGAACAAACCATCATTATACAATAACTTGCCTAATTATCCTATCCTGCCTAGTTAACCTAATTAACCTGGTTAAGCCTTTAAATGTCACTTTAAGCTGTGTAGAAGTGTCTTGAAAAATATCTAGTCAAATATTATTTACTGTCATCATGGCAAAGATCAAATAAATCAGTTATTAGAAATGAGCTATTAAAACTATTTTTAGAAATGTGTTAAAAAAATCTCTCCGTTAAACAGAAATTGGGGGGAAAAAAAATTAAAAAGGGGGCCTAATAATTCTGACATATTTATATGTATGTGTGTGTGTATATGTATGTGTATATATATATGTGTGTGTGTGTGTGTGAAAATACATCTTATATAAATCAAATGCATATTTAGAACCTAATTCAAAAGATGATACAACCGTTATGATTTATCAAGAAGAGGCTAATTTAAATTATAGCAATTTACATATTATAGAAATTGCATGTCAGTATTAGTAAGCTTTTTCATTTTTTACTTAAATGTGTTATACTGAATAATAAAGGAACATTATTTTATCCATATATTGGCATTTTCAAGCTTGAAATACTAGACATTTCAGTAGCATTTAATATGCCTTTCGAGTATAACACTTCATTTTTCCAATATGGAATTACCAATAATTTCCTTGGATGAAAAACCTTTATAAATGTATAGATTGCTTTTATTAAAACTTGTTCATAGGCAGACATTTTTTCCAAGTACAAGTGATTTTTGTTAACACGGTGAAAAGTTTTCAAAATAGTATATTTGAGCGTAACTATCTTGCGTTGCATGCAGAATGACTGGGCAACCTTAGATCTATACATTAGTCAGTATTTCTGATAACTGCATTTATTTTCACGAAACTTGCCAAGTTCTATGTATTATAACGTCCCTTACAACAGCATTTGGATGTATTTCCTTAAACTGCGATAGTAGAAAAGTAAAATGTCATTTTGCAGTGATCATGTGAAAGAATAAAAGTGACGTCTCACTCTCAACAGCATCAACATTGAAGAGTATTTAAGCCTGCCAAGATCATATTTTTTTTAAACTTGCAGTTTTTATACATGAACGCAAGCAAGCAGGTCTATAAAACCTTAGTAGTTTGCTATCAGCAACAAGAGCTTAGAAGTCAATTTAGATCGAGAAATAGCTTTGAGCTATTTGGTGTACATCTTATACACTTATAATATATCTGCGACAGGCATAACATAAAAAGTGGCGGCAATGACATGGCACAATCTGCAACTAATTATCCTTATAAAACATTGCTTTAAATAAATAAATTGACTGCAACCGCACAGTACAGTTCTATTCGCATGTCAACGTCTGCGTCTTCGCCTGAGCTCGTGACGTGGCTGTTCAGTTACTCCGTTCATCTCAGTCGGTGGTTCTGAGTGCCGAGTACCATCTAAAATATCTGGAGGAGGTGGAAGAGGTGGGACAGTTGCTGGGATTTGCTGCTCGAGCTGCGGATGGTCCTGTGCCAATAACAGTTGTTGATAAGGCTGCTCTTGTGGAGGGTCCTGTTGCTGCTGAACTGCAGGTTGCTGCAATTGTTGTTGTGGAATTTGTTGAGGGGGCGGCTGATGCTGCATCTCAAGCAGACCCAACAGACGCTGCAAAAGTACATTATTCTGCTGCAAGCTATTTGTAAGGGCCTCTTGGGAAGCCACAAGCGTCCGCATATCTCGCCTGAAGCCTTCTCCAAACTCTCGCAGGTTTTGTTCCATGCGGTCGCCAAGCTGCATGGCTGCTTCTCCCAGTCCGCGCAGTTCATCTTCCAGCCAGGAGGAGCGTGGAGGAGGAGGCTCCAGTGGGCCCTGGTGGGTCCCTAAGGATGGTTCTGGGCTTGGCTGAGGGGTTCCGTTGAGGAAGGGAGCACTGTAAAGAGGTGAAGGAGGTAACCAGCGCTCTGATGTGGGAGGTGGTACTATTCCCAAACCCAGGCCCAATCCCAGTTTGTCCTCCATACTGTTCTCCACACCCTCACAGTCATCTCCATCGTCACACTCCGGCTCGCCTGCTTCTTCCTCCTTTTCAAAACCGTCTCTTTCAGAACCATCGCCAACCACAACTGAAAGAGTAACAAAGAGTAATGTTAACTATTAGTATTCCCATGTTTTAAGTTACTATAAAGTCAAACACTAAGAAGTTGTCCTTTTTTTAAATGACATACTGCAGTAGACAGCCTTATCGCACCAGTGAAGTGTCTTGAAATGTGCATTTTTATTTGATGTTTGACAATCTCAACTGAAAAATGAAGAGAGGGTGGGACATAGAGTAGCCCCTTTTAAAAAGCAGCCAATAGCGTTTGTTTTAAATTACAATTCTGCCAGCGAGTGTGGTTGAGCTCAAGTGCATCACATGAAAAGCAAATGAGAATCATCTTGGAGGGGACGGGTCATGTCAGATACTAGAGAGCATTTGGTGGGTCAAGATTTGATGAAAAATTGAAGTATGAGGTGATGTGAAAAAAGCGTTGATGCATTTAGACGGAAGTTTTGCCCCTTGTTGTTTTAATAGCAAATCCATTTGAGCTACTTTGTGGACTCATGGGTGTGCCCATCTATAAAGAAAGTGTGTTAGGGTGCATTGTTGGCACGTTGCTATTTTGAGGAACTGAAATGGACCACGCCACACCAAGTAAAAGCTGGTCTAAAGTCCAGCACAGAGGGTGTTAGTTATGCGCCTATGCAGGTTCAAACGCTTAATACACAAAGGATGTACAGCAATACACAAATATCTTTACAAACCAAAAAAAGGATTAAAATACTACAAAAATTATTTTTACTACATAGATATAATAATAAAAAAAATAAAAAATAATAAAAAAAAACACTGCCTCCATGCCTTCTTCATGTCCGGGGGGCTCTTTTCAGTTTTTTTTTCAGTTTCAATTATTTATTGCATTTTTATTATAATGTTATTATCAGTATGATTTATTATATGCATATTTATATTTGTTTTAATAAAAGCAAATTTAGATTTGTCCATCTGTCAGGTTTTAGAGACGAATGCTACACCATATGGGGCATAAGAATAGGACATGTGTTTGGATATAACTCCAAAACTATAAGTTGTTTTTTTTTAACCACACTTCATTATTATTGCTCATTTATTCATTTGCAGAAAAATAAAACTGAATTTAGAAATAGTTTAAAAAAAAACTTTGGTGCTTAACAAATAAAATTAAATATGTAGGCTGATGGATGTCTTCAGTGTAGTGCTTACAACACCGTTTCCTTCTCCACGAAAGTAAAGTATTAAAGTAAAGAGTAAAAGTAAAGAGAAAGTAAAGAGGCCGAATGGAGGAGGCTCATTCTTTATCCTCGCTCTACAGATGCTCTGTTAAACTGTTTTCTTGCTAGTGAAGTGTTCAGTTTGTCCATTCAGTTTTTTTACTCACAAAGTTCACCATGTAAATAGCAAACGCACCATGGCAACTGACTCTTAAATGGAATGAGAGATGAGATTCTGATTGATTTAATGCACGCTATGCTCAAAACACACCCACAACTCATTAAGAGAATGAGCACAACCCTGTTAGACCATGCGCCACAGCGCAAACCGTATTTTTCCAACCGTAAAATAGCAAAAGTGAATTCAGACACGCCCTTAACAAATTTGCGTTAAGCGCTTTACACTTTGCACCTAGATTGTTAAAATAGAGCTCTTAGTCTATTTATTCTGTCTAAACTCTGGGGAAAACCATGTGGAAGCTGTTATAGAGGACTAATTAAGCAGGGAAGGGTAATTTATTTTTACAAACTGAATTTAATATGTGGTAAAAGATATGCATAAGCAGTATTAAAATATAAGCCAATTATTTCATTTACTTGACCAGAACTAATAAGAACAAACATGAATCTTATCAAGATTCTTGCCTAGGGAGTCCTGGTTTAGTTTGGTCTACCACAAATACCTTTCTTTAACCCAAACATGTTTTCTCTCTTCGGCTTGATTTGTTACAAGTTTTGGAAATCTACAGTACTCTAATGATGCTTTTCCACTGCATGGCATGGTTTGCTACCGCTCACTTTTCCACTGCGTTATATAACACCTTGGGTGCAGTTCCAGGCGTGCCACAATATTACCAAAATGTGACGTATTCACACGGCTGATCAGCAATTGGTCTGAGAATCATCACTACCAATGTCATTGAATTTGTGACACTAGACACCAAACAACCAGAAGAAAAAGACATGAAATGGCAAAAAGACTGAGATGGCAGCAGAATCAGCAGATGAGGTCCATATGTTCCTTTCATTGGTAGCTAGGGAGCAGACCCAGTAAAAGTTTGACAGGAAGACCCAGAATGATTTTTTTAGAGGCCAAGGCAGTAGAGGCAGTGCAACTACAGTGATAATCCCACTTTAGCGGTACTAAACTGCAGTTGAAATAAAAAACCAAGCCGAGCAAAACTGAACCGAAATAAAGCTTGCAGAACCATACCAAACCCAACAGTGGAAAAGCAGCTTAAAATGATAGTAATTGATCATTTTTAGCAGTAAGTCTGTTCTGTGCCACCAATATGGACAATCGATGATCGCCCTGAAAAAACTCCATAAGGAAGACTAACAAAACTTGTTTCATGCCAAATTTACCAGACAACTCAAATTTGTGGTGATTGATTACCTGGATCAGTGTCTGACGAGCAACTGTAACTGGCTTTTCCTCTGGTACTCTGCTTTTGGCGAGACTGCTGCAGTCTGGGACTAGTAGGAGTTGGTCTTCCCATAATTGTGGCCCCTCTGCTGGACGGCAGGTAGCAGGAGCGGTGCCTCGCATCAGCCAGTCTCCCGCCGTTACGTCTCTTCAGGTCATCCCAGCGTTTCTTCACTTCTCTTAGTGTCCGTGGTACTCTGGACACAGCATTGACACGCTCAAGTATCCCGGCCCAAATGCGCTCTCGTTCTCGGCGCCGGAGCCTCCCAGCTGGACCAAACAGCTCCCCTTCACAACGGGTCACTTCTGACACCAACACCTCCAGCTCTGCCCCACTAAAGCGGCTCTTCCGTTTCCCTACACCTCCTGCTGCTAATGCTGAAGACACACCTCTGCCTTTAATCAAAAGATAGATTTGAATTCCATATAATTTTCTATTTAAAGATGCACTCGGTACATTTCTTGCGCATGTTGTGCAGGTCAGAATTATACTGACAGCATCATATACAGTAGTCAACATTTGAAGATGATCAAAACAGATTTTCCAAAATTGTCTCAAGACAAGAATTTGGTGTTTTTGTATGGTTTTCAGATAACTTTGATGACAGGTGAAGATTTATTTTATTTTTTTAAGTTTTTATTTTAACCAAGTTTTACTTTAACCAATTCTTTCTACATTTGCTAAACTTTAGTTAAAAGGAAAAACAGACAGAGTGCATCTTTAAATACTATCATTAAAAAGACAGCTCGCACGCAAAATCATTTCCTCAATCATCATTTACTCACCCTTGACTTGTTCCAAGCCAGACTGAGTTTTATGTTATGTTGAACAGAAAAGATCATATTTATGTTGCAGGTTTAAGTATATTGCGTAAGCATGTTGGAAACCTGTTACAATTGTCATCCATATGAAGGGAATGAATGATGACTTTTATTTTGGGGTGAACTGTCTCTTTAAGGACAAAAATCACAACTTAAGTGAAATCAACTTATCTTCCAACCATCCAAGACTTACTTTGGTCAATTGGGATGAGATCATCCGAAGACATGCCAGGAGCGACTATGTTGGGGTGCACGACCACAACATTAAAGGGCAGGCTGCTTGGCAACCCGCCGTTCTGATGATCACAGCTGGCCTCAGAGTCGTCATCTTCCCTGGGAAAACCGTCCTCGGACACCCCGCCTCCAAAGGGACCCTCTGGAGACTCCACTTTGATGTGCATGGGAGGTGAGTGCTCGTACAGCAAGCCCCCCTCCTCGTAGTACTCAGTCATGGATATGTAGTGCTTTACAGACACACCGACGTGACGGCTGGACAGCGTGCCATTCACAAGAAGGGTGAAAAGCCACCATGCTGTTCCATGGCATAGCATTCATCGCCTCATTGTAATGACTAACATGGACAGTAACACACAGCCACAGAAAACACACACTCACTGGAGAACAGCAGTAAGTTAGCGTGTCATTTTATGAGGCAATTCAGATGAATTCAGCGAAAAAAATGCGACGTGTTTGTTGTGCATCTTAACAGAACAGGAAAACAAAAACCTGTGGCTTTCATCCAAAAGCGAAACTCGTTGATGTTCTTCTGATATTCTGACATTATGTATATGAATCATTCATAACATGAAGAAATCCGAAAGCTATTCCGCTAATCTTGAAATGACGAGGAAACCCCGAGGCTACAGTGGAGAAATTAAAAATAAAGAAGGTATGGATAATATAGTTAAATGCACATTGAACGGAATGTTTAAATACGCGAAAAGCGTAAATATGAAGGCCAACATTACCTGTGTCGCAGCAATGCGCATTTATTCTGCACCACATCCGCAATGGATGCGCATTCCGCATAAATTACGTTAGCCGCCACTCGCTCTTCTCCAGCAGCTACTGCTGATCGCGTTAAAGTCATAAATGCGACGTACCCGCATACCGAGTCACGTATATTCTCATAAAATTAATCCACAGCCACACTGAAGGACTGTGATAAATCCTAAGTTAGTTTATAACACGACATAAACATGATTTAAAGTGCACAGGCGCAAAGCTAACCTGTTAAAATCCTAAATGTACACACAGCCCAAATGGTCGCAGGAAAATGACATCACAGAAAGCTGTTTACCGTGCGGCTATTTCCGAAACTCTGACACTAGTTTATTGATCGAAACTATTGTATATTTAGACAAGTCCGCTTTAACACATTTTCCAAACAGACTATTTAACTAAAACATATTTTAAAAACAAAATAAATGAAGGCTGATTGTACATCTCAAAAAGTGCTGTAAAAACACCAGGCCTTGGCTACACGTTTTGCAGAACTTTTCAAACGATAAAACTAGGCTATAATAATTTATATAGTTTTATAATACATGTGTTTTTAAATGATGCTTAATGAAAAAGCTTGCCTGCCGCCAAGCTGGAATTAGCCTAGCACTTAGTTTGTGCTATCTGGTTTACAATTACACACGACATCATAAGAAAGAGATGTTGTTGTTCTTGTTGCAATCTTTTATTTGTGAAATGATTATGCTTATGTGACAAACCCACATCCTAAAATGCAAAAAGCATCTAACCTATCTGTAGAATTACTATTACTGTATATTTATCCGAGTCATATATTTTTAAGCCGATGATTGTTAATGATAATTCATTATTTTTTATATTTGATTTCTAGATGCTGGTCACACTTTACAATAATCTTTTACGTTATTGTACTAAACTGAACCTATAATGATTATGAACAATATTTGTACAGAACTAATAATAAGTTAACTAATAATAAACATTTACTAATGCATTATTAGAATTTAAAATCATGCTCAACATAGTTAATGCACTGTGACGTGAAATATCAATAAACAACTTATTTCATTAGCTAACATTAACAAAGATGAATACAATAATAAATGTGTTGTTCATGTTCGTAAATACATTAACTAGCAACCTTATTGTAAAGTAGGGGTGTTGCTAGACATAAAGCTTTACTGGCGCACGGGATCCCTCAACCGCACACACTTCCCCCTACACAAAACATATGCTGGATAAGTTGGTGGTTTATTCCGCTGTGGCGACCCCTGATAAAGGGTCTAATCCAAAGGAAAATGAAAGAAAGAAAAAATGAATAAATAAAACTTTTATTATACAACTATTATTATAAATAAATAAAAAAAAAATCAATACACAACTAGAGTAATACAAGATCTTCTAAGAAATCTTTTGCATGAATTTTAGTTTCATATAACAATAGAGAACACAAAAAATGTATAGAATTATCTTTTGTCTGAGACCTGATTGTGATGGTGGAAAATTAATGTTATGTAGTCTAACTTCCCTGACTCATCATCTCTTCTTTGTGCATTATACAAAAAATCATCTTACAGGAGCCATGTTTAGTCAAAATATGAAGATGATCATCATATTACTTAAAAATTAGTTTTGCTGCCTTCAAAAACTTGCTTTGTGCCGACCAAGTGGCAACCCCCTTCTCTCCCTTGTGAAGCTAAAACGGATGTAACTGAAACTGCAATTGATCGACTCGCCTTTGGGGGCTGGCTCCAGGAACTCCAGATGTTTACTGACTGCAATGCTAAATTGGCCAATTTTACAGCTGATAAAAAAATGTTTACAGCCTGGTATAAAAGATGGTTTTGGTACATATAGCTAATATAACCCTTCATGACAACTCTGAGGGGGGTGAATTTTTTTGTAACTCATCCATTCCGTTTTATTAAGTTATAGTAAGTCTGCATAATTAAGGGCGTGGCCACTTGAGTGACAGCTAGGTCTCGCTGGTCACCTTCATGTCACCTCAGCCAATTCTGGCTAATTAGCCACTGAACTTTTGGAATTATTTTCTACAATTATCAGATAATATAGCATGCTGTGTGCACTTAATTGTGGTCACAAACCATTCAAATGACCTCCATTTCCCGTTTAAGTGAAATTATATATTTATATACCATCTCGATAAATGTATTTGTTTAATTTAAAATAATTTATCATTTATATTTTTTTTAGAACTGTAATGCACTCTAGAATCCAAACAGATTGATTAGCTGTAGGCTATAGAACAGTCACCTGAAACGTTATCATACAGTGTTATGCCTAGATTTCATAAATAGCCTTGCATTTACTAACTTTATTTGACTTTATTTGAAGTATTAGGGAGTCATTTGCATTTTCCTCCTGTATAAGAACACCATTAGTACAATATTTAGTGGCTCAAAGTCTTACAACAGTGTATTTTAAAAGACTAAACACTTTATTTATATAATATACAACTAAGCACATGTAGTCAGAACACAAATGAGTCGCAGGTAATGAAGTATTAAGCGTTTCTCCCTAAGAGAATGTCTAAGCAAAATGCTAAAGTAGGCATCTTTAGCTTCACTGGCGCTCTGCCTCTCCCTTTTTTGGGCACCCCCGGTCGGTTTAATGACGCGCAAACAAAATGGCAATGGTTGACCACACCTTGCGTTCTTCAGAAACCTATGGGTGACGTCACGGATACTATGTCCATATCTTCTACAGTCATGGTGCTGACACTTCTGAATTAAAAGCTGTTACACCAGTTCCACAATGTATGAGCAGCGCATATTTTTTTCGGCATGCAAGTTAAACAACTAGGATTCACAGCAGGAGCAGTGTGTGAGGCGCGAGGGAATGTTTTTCGCTGCTTATGTGTCAGTTTGTTTTGAATTAAACTATATTGCTTTCACAAGCGTTGATTTGTTTGTACATAGAGAAAAACGTCTTTATTCTGGTAATGCTACTCGAATGTATTATGAATGAACAATCCTGTTTTCTAGCAATTTTCAGATAAATTTTCAACAATGCTCTTGTGAGTCTTCTTCTTCTGCCCATTGTGGTTCCATTAGCCACAATTTAAATAACTGCCACAGAGAAGACATCTAACAATCTATGAACACCACCACCCCCTTCCTCTTGGAAGGACATCTGTTCATGCACCCATCAATCTGCCTTTATAGGATATTCCTGATTATCAATTTCCAAAAGACAAAGACAAGACTAATACAGCTGTACATGCTTGCTGATCTCAAGCAACGCACAAGCTGTTCCACTCTATTGAGAACTATGACGTGTCTACAGACACTTTGGAAGTTCGCTAGAAGACCAATCACTCTGAAGAATGAAGTTGCGGTCACACTGGGCTTTTCCTCCCATAGACTTCCATTCATACGCACGCGAATGCGTCAGACCGGAAACGCAAGGTCATGCGTTAAGTTTCGCAGTTCGCTGCGATGCAAAGTTTTAGCTTGGTGAACTCTGACCTGCGAAATCACATCACTTGACTGCGTGAGACCAATCGAGGATCAAAACAGGACCTCTCTGGACAGAAATTTAAAACATGGAGCAATCGTTCGCTTTTTTTAATGTCTAATTATCTTGTTTAATCCCGCCCCTTTTCGCAGCGCCATACGACAGAATTTCGCACACACAAAGCCCAGTGTGACCGCAACTTAAAGCTGCGGTCACACTTGACTTTTCTTCCCATAGACTTCCATTCATACGCACGCGAATGCGTCAGACCGGAAACGCAGGGTCATGCGTTAAGTTTCGCATGTTGCTGCGGTGCAAAGTTCAAGCTTGGTGAACTCTAACCTGCGAAATCGCATCACTTGACTGCATGAGACCAATCGAGGATCAAAACAGGACCTCTCTGGACAGAAATTTAAAACATGGAGCAATCGCTCGCTTTTTTTATTGTCTAATTATCTTGTTTAATCCCGCCCCTTTTCGCAGCGCCGTACGACAGAATTTCGCACACACAAATGCTGGTGTGACCGTAGCTTTAGACAGGCCAATGAATGCCTATGAATTGGCATAGCTCAGCTCCGCAGGTGCTGGTGATTAATCATTAGTAGAGTTTATAACCAGCGCACATGGAGTGAACCGTTAGCCTTTTTGCTTCAGAGCCTCATGAGAAACTGAAGAGAATGTTCTGCTAAGCTGTCTTCCAGAAAGAAAGCAGTATTCCATCCAGTCTGTGTGACAACACATACAGCAGCGGCTGAACTATGTCTACTTCCCATTCTCTGAGTGTTTCACTAGTGGCTAAAAGAGCAGTTTCAAATAAAAGAGCAGATTCCCATAAAAGAGCAACAGCAGCGAGCAAAGCATCTTTTTAAAGATTTCATTCCAACCGTGTGTTTCTGGGTGTGGTGGTTTCCTCTCCCTTGATGAAGGGCACAAGTATTGTGTTGCATGTCTGGGGCTCAGCATGTTGGGGTGGTGCTTCCCCGCTCCCCGTAAGTTGGTTAGCACTCAGGCAGGCATGAAGGTGACAGTGGGGGCTCATCCGTTGCCTTCTGGCCTGCGGACCCCTCACCTCTCCACAGTGTGCTTCGTCCAAGCTTTATGTGAGTGAGGCATCGCATCCCTTCAGGATGGTTGCACTGTCACTTAATGGCACAGAGGGCCAGATTTCCATCGCTGCATCGAAGAGTGGGTTGACGTGTTCTGATGATTTTCCAGACCCACTCCCGCCCTCCGAGGGTTGTAAGTGAGGTCTCAGACCTGGAATCGGACATGTTGGCTGTGATATCCCAGGCTGTTTCGGTGGGGGGACTCGAGACTGGACAGGTGTTATGTGGGAGTCAAGAAGAGGGTCAAACCCCCATCACCTTCTTCCCGGAGGTGCACAATGAACTCACGCAGGCATGGAGGACACCTTTTCTCATGCGCTGCCATCCTTACCACTCTTAAAGGCGGACCAGCCAGGAGGTACGAAGCGATTCCTCAGATGAAGTGGACTATTTAAGTTAATCTTTGCCGCAATGCGATGTAACCTGGAGAGGTCAGCCTAGACTCCCATCCAAGGCTAGTAGGGAGCCTCTGGCTTGCATGCTTTGGCCACGCATCAGTGCTACCAGGCGCAGAAACTGGCTGAGCTGCACGAGTGTGGTTCCTCTCCAGGCCTTACACAGAAACTGAGTATAGTTAATTTTAGGTTTATTAGAAATTCTTTATCAAATAAGGCTGCAAAATTGCATTTTTGTAAAAATGTAAATTCTATGATTCTCTCTCATAACAATTATTGTCTGATAAGTTGGTCTAACACAAAATCTACAGTTTTAAAAACTCTGGAATTATTATATAAACACTTAAAATTTTAGATAAAAAAACTTTTTAGTTTTCATCATTGTACTATTTTAAAAACCCATAGACTGCTTAATTGGGCAAACATCTTCTCTGAGTTCAAAATTGTTGTGTAACTTACAAGATTATGCATGGTTCAGCTCACCTATATCTGAATTTTTAAAAATTTAAATCTGTAGAAAACAATAACTAGGAGTGCAGCTAGAGCTGATTAAATTATTCCACTTAGAAAACCTTATTTTGGTCAAGCTTTTTAAAGCATCACGTCAGGGGAATTTGATACCACAATCTGCTAGAGAATGTGTATCTTTTAAATCATTTAAGTATAATTTAAGCAAAGGCTTCTTTTTTTTTGTGATCAAATTTTTATACAACAGTTGAAAATAATCTTGCATTACAGACAAAGATACCAACCAACTGCATTTTCTATTATTACCCCATCCCATCCCACCCCTGGAGAGAATAATAATTAAGAAAAAAGAAAATAAATCAGAGCAAAAAACAAAGAAAAAATAAAATAATAAAAAAAATAATAAAAAAATTTAAATAAATGAAATAAAATTAAATAAAAAAAGAATACATAAATAAATACGTAAATAAATAAATTAACCTCTGCATTTAACTTCTTACAAGAACACTTTTAACAAAGGTAGATACATTGGACTTTTACACATTGGTTAAATAAAATACAAAGAAGAAATTCACAATAGCATTTTTCCTTTTATCTTAGTTATTGCACATATCCATGAAGTGATAGTTTTTGTAGAAGCGCCATGGAGCCTTGCCACAGACATATTTGTTCCATATTTGTGATGCCCAAGAACATATACATCCTGTGTTTTCGGTCCAGGGTGTGTGGAGGCTGCCAACATAAAGCTAACATTTTTTAGCTGCTGTTAAAGCAGAAAATAATATTTTTTCTGAAATAAAGAAAAAAGTCAAAGAAGGAATCATCATTTAAAAGGAAAAGCTTAGGGCAACATGGTATGTCTGATTCCAATATGTCCTTCAAGGTCAGTGACACATTATGCCAAAAATTATCTACTTCAGGACATTCCCAAAACATATGTTTGAATGTACCTATGACATCCTCTGAGCAGAAATTACAATTGGGAGATGATGTTAGTTTCATCATAAGTGACGTTTCCTTGGAGTGAGGTAAATTCTATGAATCATTTTGAAATGAATTAGCTGATGATTAGGATTCTTTGAGGTAAGTTTAAAGTTAGTCCATATGGAGTCCCAACATAAATCATCAGTATTTGTAGAAGAGTTTGTCACACAATTCTTTATGCCAGATGTTCATAATTGTTAGTTTTTTGTATGATGCCTCTAAAAACAATAGATATAAAGCAGACACTACAGCTTTCGTTTTTACTTGTTATGTCAAAGTACTGTGAATTCTGATGGAGGGAATATTTACTTTCCACGGGACACCATAAGCTTTCATTGCAGATCTCAGACGTAAATAAAAGAAAAAAGATGTCCCTGGAAGATTATATTGTGCCTTCAGATCACTAAAGGAACGCATGCCATCTTCCCCCAAAAATGTCTGCTGAAGTGTGAATGCTTCTGTCGCTCCACTAAGGGAAAATAAAAGGCTTATTTTCTGTGAGAAGTCCATGATTATGAAATATAGGGGTATGGAAATGCCATTTAATATTCATACAGGGTAATTTAGCAACTGTGCGCCAAACAGAGAGAAGATATGATATAATTGGTCCAAAACGTTTAGCACTTTTCAATGGGATATTGCAAAAAACTAAATCTTTTAATCTATATGGAGAGACTAAATTAAGTTCCACTGATTCACACGGAACATGAGGGATGTCCTAAGTGGGCGTAAAACAAATGCAAATTCAAATTCAAATTTGTATAATTTGAAATCTGGGACACCCAGGCCCCCTGCATCTTTGTAACGCTGTAATGTTTTATGCATGAGGATTTATCATTTCATATAAACTTGGAAATTAACTTTGGTAGTTTAGACCAGTAATTAGTGGGAGGAGCTAGTGGTATCATGGAAGAAAAAAAGTTAATACGAGGCAAAACATCCATCTTAACTGTAAAAATTCAGGCTTCAAAGATAATGGTAATAAAGACCAACAGTTTAAGTCCTTGTCTATGCAATTATAAATACCTTGAAAATTATTTAAAGCTATCGTATGTAAGGAAGAATAAATCTCAACGCCCAAATATCTAAAACCAAAAACCCCTGGTATTCCAACTGGGAGTGCAGAAGAAGAGGATAGATTAAGTGTGGTAAAGCCGATTTAGTCCAATTGATTTTATATCCAGGGACAATACTGAACGAGTTAAAGACAGAAAGACCATGCGGAATGCAGTTAGATATCGTCCGCAAATAGGGAAATGGTGTGTGAGGTATTGGAAAAGGTGATTGGTTTGATCATAGCATTCTGATGGATTTTCTGTGCAAAAGGTTCAAGAGAAAGTGCAAATAAAAGAGGTGAGAGAGGACATCCCTGACGTGTACCGCGTAAGATAGGGAACTGAGATGAATATGTGCCAGCAGTCATAACCACCGCAGAAGGGTTAGCATACAAAACTTTAATCATGTTGATATAATCCTTACCTAATCCAAAACGTTCCAATACTGACCACAAATATTTCCACTATAGCCTGTCAAAGGCTTTTTCAGCATCTAAAGAAAAAGCGGCACAGGGGCTATTAAGACTGCTCATTACCTGTATGATATGTGGCAAACGAAGTACATTGTCACTTGCCAGGCGTGATTTAATGAAACCAGTTTAATCAGCGTGAATCAAGTTGATCATGAGACTGTCCAATCTGGAAGCTGGGACTTTGACATAAAGTTTAACATCACTGTTTAAGAGAGATAGGGGTCTGTAATTACCTCATAGTGTTAAATCCTTGTCAGGTTTTGGTAATAGAGTAATAATAGCCAAATTAGCACTGTTGTTTAAGGAGCCCTCATGGATAGAATATAGAATCATATCTAGTAATGGTTGTCCTAGCTCATCCCAGAAGGCAAGATATAGCTCAGGAGGTAGTCTATCCCAGCCTGGTGCTTTCCCCTTCTTCATGACTGTAAGAGCTTCTTTTAATCCATCTAATAAAATCGGGGCACTTAGAGATATCGTTTCATCCTCAGAGAGAGAAGTCAGGGATATATCTTGGAAAAAATTATCATTGGCAATGTCGCAAAACACAAGTTCAGAATTACATAAATTTTTATAAAAAAATCTTGAATTCTTTATTAATTTGTTTAGGTTTATTCATCAGGCCGTTGAGAGTTTGAATTGCTGCGATATTGGAATATTTTTCATTGTTTTTTAACCTGAGAAAGAGGAGATGATTTGGTACCATTAAAATAGTAAGTTTCTCTGACTTTGTGCATCAGGAATTCTGCTCTATACCTAAGCAAAGATTTAAGTTCTGCATTTATCCTGATAATTTCTTGTTGAACTTTTTCTGAATTTGAGAGTTGTTGATTTCCTTGTAAATTAGTAAATTTTGCTTCTAGGTCATTTATTTTGTTCAATCTAGTTTTATTCCGATGTGATGAAAAACTAATAGAAAAGTCTCTTATACATCCTTTAATTGCATCCCATAGATAATGAGGGTCCTCTACTGAACTAGAGTTTATTTCAATGAACCAATGTAATTTCTCCTTGAGCCTTGCACAGAAATCATCGTTTTGAAGTAGTGTTAAAACGCCAACGAGATGCTTTAATTGAAGCTGGCAAAATTGAAATTTTAGCTGACGCAACACTGTGATTCGATAATGGTCAGGGAGTTATCGCCACCTCATGCGTTTCAACACACGAAGGTCTGGATATAAAAATATAATAAATTCTGGTCAAACATTTATGCCTAAAAGAGTAAAATGAATATTGCTTTGTTGAGGGGTGAATTAAGCGATATAAATCTAGTCAATTTAAATCAGATAAAAATTTACACAGATCTGCGGATGATGGTGATTGATTCTTAGTGTAGTGTGTACCTGATCGGTCAAAAGATGCATCAATGACTGCATTCATGTCTGCGCCAACAATAAAATAATAAAAAGCGGGAAGGAATTTCGCATTAAATTGAGAAGGAGAGTAAATTGAAATAAAAGTTTTGGCCAACTATATTTACTTTAATGTAGGATATTCTCCCTTCCTCACAACTAAACCTTTGTAGAATATTAAATGACAATCTTCTTTTTAAAACTACTAATGTTCCACATGATTTACTGTTCATTGAGGAAGATGCCCCAATGTGATAATGCTTATTAGAGACTCTTTGGACATCTGTTTTTTTTAAACGAGATTCTTGAATGAGAGCTATATCTACCTGGTGTCTATGTAAATAGTCAAGGCATGCTGTGTGTTTAATTGGACCATTTAGTCCGTTCACATTCCAGGAAATTATATGTAAATCGTCAGAGGTCATGTCAATGAAAAATACAATAAAAATAGCAGTGCACATTGAGTAAGCATGATCTTCACGGAAACCCCATAACTGCAGAGGAATAATGCAAAATAATAATAATAAATTATTAAAAACAAACAAACAAAAACAAATCGCCAGTATCCCCATGAACACCCCATTTTCCACAAGAACAGTGAAAAAATGAGTAATACCACACCAAAGTGGTGAAAACGCGCCTAAGGCAAACACAAAAGGAAATATGGGTGAACAAAATCCTAAAATGGACAACATGACCCTGAGAAAGGCGGCAGACTTAATAGTGCTTCTCCCCAACCCATTATATATTATAGTCCTGTTTCAAAAATGTGCCGGTTAGGCCTTTAGAGTATCTGTAACTCCAAACGTTAATCAGAAGCACCCTTACACACTCTGTGGCATTTTTTAAACCTTAATGCCTCATCTCTCTTCATTTACTGGTGTGTCAGACCCGACCAGAAACTCATTAACCTCCAGTGGAGATTTGAAGACGTTCTTTCTGAATGTCATCAAGCCTTTCTTGCAGAGTTTTAAACTGAGATTCAATAAACACTTGTTGCTTCTCCATGGCTGATGAGGCCGTGAGGGATTCCTCCATCTTTTCAGTTTCGGATGTTTGTTCGCGATTTGCTTGCTTGCCAGCCAATTTTCCATGATGTAAGGACATTTTATTGCACATTTTTTGGAAAAGTGTGGCCTAATAACAAAGTAAATATATGAATAATTCAATGAAAACGAGTGAGGTAGACGGAGGTAGAAAACTAAGCTGCCATCACGCTCACAGGTCACGTGACCAAGTAAAGGCTTCTTAATAATGAATATTGTGAACAGTAGGCTTTTAATGTTGTTGTGGTGGGTGTTTTCTATTGTTGTTCATTTGAGTATGTTTTTAGTTTGAATTTGTATTTTTATTTGTATGGCCTTTAACATCTGGCAAAGGGACCACCAATAAAAAGTAGTCTTTGGGCTAATTTGGGTAAATTTATGTTTTTGATGAACGTTGATTAATGTTCACTGTCCCTTGTTATGAAATAAATAAATTAATAAAATAATTGATTTTGCACAGGGACATGGTGCTCCAGCACCTCGACCAGTTGGGGCTTCAGGTCAACCGGAAGAAGAGCAAGCTTTCCACTGTGCAGAGCATCTCCTATCTCGGGACGGATGAGATCTCTTATCTCCATGACGACACGCCTCACAGAATCGTGTGCCTGGATGGTGCTGTGCTATCTGAGACTACTCGACAGGGACACAGTGGTCCCACTAAACTTTTTTCAAAGGCTCCACACCCTCAGTTTTTTGACGGACCTTGCCTTTCTATGGGCCGGGATGCCCTTAGAACAAGTGTCCAGGCATGTTGTCATCTCGACAGATGCTTCCAGCATGGGTTGGGGGCTGTGTGTTATGAGAATGCTGCTGCGGGTTCATGGACCGGACACTGATTGCATTTGCATATCAATTGCCTGGAGCTGTTGGCAGTGTTTCTCACTCTCTGCCGATTTTTACTGGTACTGGAGCAAAAACATGTGCCGGTCAGGATGGACAGCACGAAAACGGTGGCGTATATCAACCGTATTCGCTCCCATCGCATGTCTCAGCTCGCTCGCCATCTGCTCCTCTATAGTCATACATGGTTGAAACCGCTGCATGCCATTCACATCCCGGGCGAGCTCAACCGTGCAGCTGATGCACTCTCACGGCAGCTGACGTCTTGAGAATAGAGACTGCACCAGGCATGCTCCAGCTGATATTGGAGCACTCCGAGGAAGCCCATGTTGACCTTCTGCTTCTCCTGAAATGACCATTGCCAGTTGTTTTATTCCCTGACCGAGGCCCCCCTTAGCATGGATGCATTGTCCCACAGCTGGCCCCCAGGCATGTGCATTTAAGCATTTTTCCTAGTGAGCCCTCTCGCACAGAGCTCAACCGTGCAGCTGATGCACTCTCACGGCAGCTGACTTCTTGAGAATAGAGACTGCACCAGGCATGCTCCAGCTGATATTGGAGCACTCCGAGGAAGCCCATGTTGACCTTCTGCTTCTTCTGAAAATGGCCATTGCCAGTTGTTTTATTCCCTGACCGAGGCCCCCCTTAGCATGGATGCATTGTCCCACAGCTGGACCCCAGGCATGTGCATTTAAGCATTTTTCCCAGTGAGCCCTCTCGCACAGGCTCTGTGCAAGGTCAGAGAGGACGAGGAGCAGGTCTTGTTAGTTGCACCTCTCTGCCCCAACCGGACCTGGGTTTCCGAACTCACACTCCTTGCAATGGCCCCTTTCTGGCTTTTTCTCTAGAACCTCCCTGTGTGGTCCATAGATGGAGCTCGGAAGACTTAGGTGACCTACTGGAGTCAATGCCTACACCCTGAAGTGAAGTCTATTTACTGAGTGGTGTATTTCTCGACGAAAAGATCCCTGGATTTGCCAGATTAGTGTTGTGTGATCCTTCTTTTAGGATAGGCTGGAGTGTAGGCTGTCACCCTCCACACTAAAGGTTTACTTTGCAGCCAACTTCGCTCACCATGATGCGATGGATGGCAGTATGCTCGGGAAGCATAACCTAATCATCCAGTTCCTCAGAGGCATGAGGCGATTAAATCCATCATGCCCCTTTCATGGCCTCTCTGTAGTCCTAGCAGGTCTGCAAAGAGATCTATTTTAGCCACTCGTCTCAGTATCCTTAATAATTCTGTTCACAAAGACAGCGTTGGCATTGATCAAAAGGGTCGGGGATCTGGAGGCATTTTCGGTCAGCAAATCATGCCTGGAATTCGGGCCGGCCTACTCTCACATTATTCTGAGCAACTCTTTGTCTGTTATGGTAGTAGGCAGAAGGGAAGTGCCATATTAAAACAGAGGTTGGCCCATTGATTAATTGATGCCATCACCCTCACCTATCAGTGCCAGGGTGAGCCATGTCCCCCGGGAGCAAGAGCACACTTAACATAAAGTGTTGCCTCCTCTTTGGCATTAGCACTCGGCAGGGATCTGCTGGGGATCGGTGCCAGCTATGCATGATCCCTGTTAACAATCCCATATGCGTCATTTAGCCACAGTGTTCCCCCCTCTCAGTCGGACCAGTGTCTTTCCTACCCGCTAACCAGTTTATCATATGTATCACTCTCCCTGAATAGCGCAGGTCCATATGTTCATACTGTCACCTAGTCTCCCCTTGGGTAGCAGGTGGCCTTCGCAGTGTCCCCTTTGGGACTGGCATGCTTTCCCATTGTACTGTTGTATCTATAAAATACCTAGACTACAGTTAGCTAGGTAAAAAGAATATTTACGACCCCCCAATCCTAAATTCCAGAATTATTCCCGTATTCTGGTAATTAAAAGGCCTAGGGGACGTTAGAAGGTTACACCCTTGGTGATGCTTGTGCACTTATGCTAATAAGCTTGGCAAACTTCACATCAAGAGTGGGATAGGCTCAGTTGCTGTGGCGTTTTCCTTACACACTCCCAAAGTGTCGGTAGACACATCTTCTTTCCCATCCTCAGGGAACGTGGGTTATATTCATAACCTGGATGTTCTCCAGTGTTCTTCAGATAAACCTCCAACGATGCTCTTGTGAGTTTCTTTCTTTTGCATGATGTGTGTCCATTACCTGAAAAAGAAACACCTGCCACAGACAAAATATTTAACTATCTAAGCCCACCTCCACCCCCTTCCTCATGGAAGGACATCTTAGTCGATAGGTGATACCTGACCGTCGGTTTCTTATCATTCCTGAGTTGTGTTATTCCCTAGTGTCTCCACTACACTCTGTAAAAGACAAAGACAACATAAATAGAACTCTGCCTGCTTGTTCAATACTATCTATCTATCTATCTATCTATCTATCTGACTATCTATCTATCTATCTATCTATCTATCTATCTATCTATCTATCTATCTATCTATCTATCTATCCGTCCGTCTATCAACAAACTCCATTGTTTGAGTCTGTTCAAGCAGTTCTACCTGTTTGCTGAGCTCCAGGTCTTCAAGTATATCTCCATCATTTCCCTTGGGAGTCTCTTCTTCTTCTTCTCCACTCCAAGCTGCAAAAGATAAAGACAGCACTAACAGAGCTCTACCTGCTCTGTTTTAGATAAATTTCCATCGATGCGAGTCTCCCTCTTCTGCTTGCTCTCTCTCCATTACCTGAAAGAGGAAAGACACAGACAAGGCCTATCTAACTATCTATACCAACCACCACTCGATTCATCTTGAAAGGATTAAAAAGAAAAAAATCCTGACCATCAATTTTCAGTGATTGCTGAGGTGCGATTCCCTTTTTTTTCTTCATGTGGGCCATTCCAATCTGAAAATACAATAGAAAAATATCAAGTAAATAATTAATCTTAATAGCATACTTTGTAAGTTTCATCTACTATTATCTCTTGTCTGGGTCTGTTCTAACACAAGCAAATAATTTCACAGGTATAAATAAATACTATACAAAGTGACAATCTATAAACTTATAATAGATAAATGTGTAACAATAATTAGTAAAACTGTAAATAGAAATAACGATAAAAAGCTACAAATGTTGAACAGGCCAACAGCATAAATTACTAATAAATATGACAACAGCCAGACAATCTATCCGATAATAAACATACAGTTATATTCAATGTGTCTTAAAGATGACAGCATACAAATACATTATAACAGATAAATTTATCTGACGATATACCAAATAATATGCTAATGTTAAACAAGATAGAAACAAATGAAGTACACAAACAAAAATATTGTGTTGATCTACCAACCAACAAATGGCATTCTACGATTATAAATAGCCTACTAGAGAAGATAATAATACACAAACTAGAATTTTATATATATATATATATATATATATATATATATATATATATATATATATATATATATATATATATATATATATATATATATAATTGACAAGTCGACAATATAGCAATCTCCAATTCAAACCAACATTCTGCAATGCTACAATCTACAGTCTAACCGACAGAAATGCTTATAAAACTAATATAATTATCTAAAACGGTATTACAGAGAGAAATATCTTTATTCTCCTTCAGCAAAAGCACGTCGAAACAACCATATATAATAACCTAAAATGATACTTTTAGAGAAATCTTAACATACCGCTAATGTCAGCGATGGTCAGACACTTACTGCAGTTTCTCTTCGTCAGCGGGCGTTTTTCGAACACATTCTTTTTTTTTTAGAATGCCACGAACTATGGTAACCACAGTAACGCCACCGCCATATTCAATCATTTTAAAGGTCCAGTGCACGATTTCCGTGAAGCACTGTAGACTATAACAATAGTCACCAGCAGACTGAGGAACAGATTTACCTTCAGAAAACCTTTTGAACTCTGCCCCCTCATACACCCCCACACTCTCCTCATAACTTATACTCCCCATAGTCACTGCACTATTTAATATTTGCACATTTAAAAATTGCACATATTCATTGCACTAATTCATTTTGAATTGTACATACCCTCTGTATACATATACATTTGTAATTGTTCATATATATTTCTGCATACTTCTGATTATTAATGAAAACCATATATTCTTCTATTGTTAATCTCTGTTCATAGCTAATACAACCTGCATATGATGTTCATAGTACATCCATCTATAAATATTACCATAGTTTTTCTATAATTGGACTTTATACCTTATACCTACTATATATCCAGCTCTTGCACTGCTGGTTAGACCTAAACTGCATTTCGTTGCCTTGTACATGTCTAATTACCAAAAAAATAAGTTAAATCTAATCTAATAATAATTCTGTAAAGACTTTAGGCCCCTGTAACACTATATTTTAAGTATATAAATATATGTTAATATTTCATTTTGCATGAATGTATACATCTTATTTCGGGCATATAGTAAACTAGTCTGTGTTATCTCTAAAAAAGTAAAATATAGTTCAGTTTAAACATCGGTAAATAACACTGAAAGGTTGAAATTTATATTCATATTGTTATATTTTTAATTATAGGCTATTGCTGTTGTTTTATCAAATTTGTTGCATGTACAAAACATGTATTTTCATGCAGTTGTACCGATTCATTTTTGTATCTTGACATGAATTTTTTTCTCTTGTGCTGAATCACTGTTGTGCATTTGTCATTTCCTTTTTCTGTTAAGAATATAACAGCCTTAAATGTCATTTATAAGAGACTTACAATAATAAACAATGCATAAACAATCCTCACACAAAAAAGTAGAAAATAGAGCATACACAGTAACTTCCCTCCTGAAAAATAAGATGTGTTTGAATGGTTTAATAATCGTTGGCGTACATATGATGTAATTTTTACATCGCAGCTAGTTTATTACGATGTACTTGTCTGAGTTGTCTCCCTGTTCCTCCAAATGCTCCATGCCAATCTGTCAAAGAGAAGGATATTAATTCATTAATTAATCTCAATACAATTCTTTGGAAACTAACTCCACTGCGCATTCTGTTCCAGCATAGAGAATAACGTCTTTATTCTGGGATGACCGCTCATGCAATTACAATAAAGAAAAACTGTAACTAAACACATTTACTGGGGCACATGCTTAGTAACTGTGGCCTATAGCGATGCCCCTGTTGTAAAGCATTACCCATATTTTATTTTAGATTAATTATCTTGTAATAATTTGTAGATCCTTCTTTTCATTTGTTTGTTTCTTTTATATTAATGTGATTATTTGTATTATTTATTTGAATATACTTTTAATTGTATTAAATAGTTTATTAAATATTTTATTTGATTTTAGATTTCATGTTGGAAATGACTTAATTACCTGCTTATATCCAAAGTTTAGCTTTCTTTTGTCAGGCTTTGACATAAAATGGCACTTTAGAAATTATAATATTTCTGCATTCTGACTGAGCTGCATACTGGAAAGAGCTTTTCCCACGCGCACACGCACACGCACATACATATATAATTTAAATGAGAGATAATACAGGGAGTAAAATTAAATGTATAACAGTCAGATATAACTTCTGAATCGCTGAAAGCTGTTTCACTTCTCACATGGTTGAAGAGTAAACATAAAATAGCTTAAAATACTTTCATTATCACTTGGCTTCACAAGAGTGCTTCAGTAAATATATAAAGGACCTATTTAAGCTACGTTTGTAACTAGAATCATATCCTTGCAGCCAATGTGATGCATTTCTTGTGTTATGTCACCACGCACATGATAACCTGTTTTATCATTAGTAGTATTTTTCTAACCCTAACAAAAGTCATATTTAAGTTTTGTTCAATTCTAAATGATAATAATAATAATAAAACAATAATGAATAAAAAATGATAATAATAATAATAATAAGGGAGAAAATGGAAACAAGAGTAATAGAAGTGTACAGAAAATTACAATCAACTGAATGCAGACATTCAACAATCACAAATGTTAAGATACACTGTCAATGTCGATATATATTGATATATATATATATATATATATATATATATATATATATATATATATATATATATATATATATATATATATATATTATTAACAAGATAATAATAGTTCATATTTCATATGCATCAATCACAAGAAAAAAAAATATATATAAATAAAATAAATTAAAATGTAAAGTATCATAATGAGAAGTCAAACGTGAGTGTGAAATGTCTGATTATAAATAGCACCTCTGGAACAGCCTGAATGTTGATTCAGTTGATTATTTTCCCATGTCATGTTTACTTAAGGTCACGTGTTTGTAAGAATTTGGTAACATTTCAGAAAACAATTTTCCATTAGTCAAAATTTCATGGCTTGGTTTCTTATAATCAAGGCGAATATTGGTTAGAAGGGGGAATTTATCAGTGCACACTTTGTGTTTCTTGTTCACTACTGTGCTCCTGTCTGTAATAAATGGGATTTTTTTTTAACAAATATATTGTCTTCCACTCATACATCTCTAATGTGAATGGTAATAAAGAGCTCTCTGAAGCATAACACTACAGAGTGTAGCATAATTTAGCCTTAATTAACACTGGAAAACAAACATTAATGAGTGCACCCCTTTTGAAAATATATTTTTATCCATTTTTCAGTGAATAAAGACTATATATTTTGGTGTATTAAAGAAAACTGTTTTGTTTAACAGTTATATTCATTAAAATATGTCTGTAATCACCCAACATCTTTTAGAAACAAATTCAAATGAGATGTTGCAAATCAAAACCATTCTCTTGATGTATATTCTTTATAAAAAAGTTACCCTAACATATTCATTAGTGTGAACAAATTTTTGTTATTTAGTTAATTTATGTCCAGTTTTGGCTTTGGTATTTGCTTATTTGGTTCACAAATTGTATTCACTTATTCACTTATTGTAGCATTCATATAGCAAATATTAATTTAAAATGGTGGGCACTATAGTATATATGTATATATATAGTATATGTATGTATAGGTATGTATATATATATATATATATATATATGTATATATATATATATATATATATATATATATATGTATATATATATATATATATATATATATATATATATATATATATATATATATATATATATGTATATATATATATATATATATGTATATGTATATATATATGTATATGTATATATATATATATATATATATATATATATATGTATATATATATATATATATATATATATATATATATATGTATATGTATATATATATATATATATATGTATATATATATATATATATATATATATATATGTATATGTATATATATATATATATATATATATATATATATGTATATGTATATATATATATATATATATATATATATATGTATATGTATATATATATATATATATATATATATATATATATGTATATGTATATGTATATGTATATATATATATATATATATATATATATATATATATATATGTATATGTATATGTATATGTATATGTATATATATATATATATATATATATATATATATATATATATATATATATATATATATATATATATATATATATATATGCTGTATTTCCGAGCAAATTTGCAGCATGTGTCCATGGTTAGGCTTTTATTAAGAAATGTATAATTGAGAGATTTTAATTTATTCAATTCAATAATTTTTAATATGTGTTTGGGTTTAATTTCAGAAATTAGAATATAAGGAAAGTGATGGACCAAAGCGCCTCTAAAATATAATATACATATATTTATGTCCTCATAAGCATGTACTACTATAAATCTGACTATAGTGCCTTTATTATCTCTTTATTATGACAGTGAATCGACTCTATTCAAGGATATCAGTACAACCCCAAAATACTAATTAACTGTAAGTCTTTATCACTATGTCTTACACCACTAGGTTTTACCCATTTTCAGTGCAAGTTTTTAATAATTAAACCCTTTGCCTGGCGATTTGTGAATACTGTTCCTTCATAACTGTATAAAAATAAATGAATATATAAAAAGGAATAAGTGTATGTTACATTGACACATATGCTGGAGTCACACACTGGTTGCTATTTAAGCAAATATGTATGTGTGTCCTTGAAACTTATCTGGAGTTGTGGAGCAAACAAGAGTATAAAAGCTTGGCGGTAAAAGCCAGAAAACACACCACTCAACAGCTTCACCATGAAGGCTTTCATTCTTCTGGCTCTTTTCGCTGTGGCTTGTAAGTAAACCGGGCAGGGATTATTTAGACCTGAACTAACACAGGAAACAATGTTTGATAGAACATATTAAAACAGTAATGGTAAATAAACAGAATATTAAATGCATTTTAATCCATTTCAGTTCAAAAGTGTTTATTGCCTTGTTCAATAGGGTGTCTAAAACGTACTAAACCATCTGTGTTCTTAGATGCCGCTCCTTTGGGGGACGATGATGATAAGATTGTTGGTGGATATGAGTGCACTAAGAATGGTGTTCCATACCAGGTGTCTCTGAACAGCGGCTACCACTTCTGCGGTGGCTCTCTGATCAGCAGCCTCTGGGTTGTGTCTGCTGCTCACTGCTACAAGTCGTAAGTCAGCGCCTATACTTGTTTTGTTTTTTTTGCAACAGTATAACAAATAGATGGGTGACTAGAGTTTGCTGCAACAGGAAAGTTGTATATTTTACTCCTGGTTTCACAGATAAGATTTCAAGGGATAGTTCACTTAAGAATGAAAATGTACACATTTACCTCCCCTCATGTGACGTTAAACCTTTATGAGTTTCTTTCTTGTTAAACACAAAAGATATTTTGAAGAAAGCTGAAAACCTGTAACCACTGTTGGATAAACAAATAGTTTTGTGGTAAAATGATTACAGGTTTCCAGCTTTCTTCTAATTATTTTGTTTTGTGTTAAACAGAAGAAAAAAAAAAGTTAGACATGTTTGAAACAAGTGAACGGACAGTAAATTATGAATGAAATTTCATTTTTTTCAGTGAACTGTCCTTTTAAATCTATTCCCAGACTACAACATATGTCTGGGCTGTTTCAACTGAAAGCTGTAACTGACAGATCTAAAAACAAAACCTATCAGCACATTTGTTTTGTTTCAGGATAGACACCAGTAATGATTTTTGTCTAAGGTACATTAATATTATTAGTGAAATATGGCCAAATCCCAGCTTAGTCTAAGCCCTGTCTGTGAAACCAGGCTATAATGTTTCAATCACATAGAGCTCTCTCAATTTCATTTAAAAAGAATACTTTTGATTTGGAAATTAATAGCCTATATTTTCCAGCAAGAGAAGGATTTAATAAAATGACAGTAAATTGACAATGATAATGTTACAAAAGATTTCAATTAAAAATAAATGTTGTTTAAAAACAATACTATTTAAAATTGTATTGATCAGCAGATATTATTATTATTATTAATAATAACAATAATATTATAGAATTATTTTGTTGATGTTTTTTGTTAGATATAATTTATATATATTAGATATAATTTATATATATTAGATATAATTTATATATATTAGATATAATTTATACATATTAGATATAATGTATAGCATTTTTAATAGAAACCTTCCTGTAAGTGTATGTACCAGAATTAATTTAAGTGTATTTATTAATGATTATGATCGTTCAAAGTGGTTCGATTAAGTCAATACTTTTAAGTTATATAAAATATAGTAATATATAGTATAGTACAGTAAAATATAGTAAATATATTTACTCAGAATGTACTCACAGCTGCGCATTCTCTCGTCAAGTTTGTTTTATGTAAATCACAATTTTTGTGTGGTAGGTGGTGTACGCATATTTCCACCCCTGTTTGTGCATACGCCACATTTAAAAAAAGAGACCCCAGACCAGAATATAGTAGAACGATTTCTGAAAGATTGCATCAAACTAAAGGTTTATGATGCTGAAATTTCAGCTTTGATATAACAGGAAAAAAAATCTAAATAAATTACAATGAAACAGCGAACTAAAATTTTAATGATATTTCACTTCATATTTTTCCATCTTGGTGAACACAATGCACTCATTAAATTTCTAGTCCACATAATAAAGCAAAAAGAATATCAAGTTTTTCTTGAAATTGATTTAAACTGTTTGCAAATGTTTATTTTGAATAAATACAGCCATCAATATGCCTAATATGAAGTGTTCAGATGCAAAACCCTCTAAATGCCATCTGAAATTTATTCAAAAACATATCATAACTAAAAACTTAATATATGAAATAAAAATATCCTTCCAAGACAATTAGATCCACTTATATGTTAAATAAAGCAAGTCTCTCATACGTCTACTAAAAGACAGAAAATATTACTTTACAAACTGTATTGTTAATAAATCATTTGAACATTTTCAAATTACTATTATTATATCACAATTATGTAAGTGACATTAATAAAAAAAACTGAATAAATATAAATTTACACAAGTAAATATATAGACTCAATGATAGGGTAAACATCTGCAGAAATCTGTGGATTTCTGCGTGCACAGATTCCGTGTGGGCCTATTCATCACCAAAAATTCAATTACAAATTCAGAAATCAGTTGTATTTTTAATGTGATTTGATAATCTTTTAAACTTTTGATCAAATATTGATAGCCATTTCTCATTATGTTCTCCCGATTGCTTATGGTGGTTTTGATTAGGTCTTATGGTCAGTAAAATGTGTATGGAAAAAACATGTTAAAAGGATTCAGCATTAACCTTCAGTCTCTTACCTCTCACTGATTAGCCGTGTCCAGGTGCGTCTGGGTGAGCACAACATTGACGTCAATGAGGGCACCGAGCAGTTCATCAACTCCGATAAAGTCATCAGACACCCCAGCTACAACAGCAACACCCTGGACAATGACGTCATGCTGATCAAGCTGAGCAGCTCCGCCCAAATCAACAGCTATGTTAGGACCGTCTCTCTGCCTTCAAGCTGCGCTTCATCTGGAACCAGCTGTCTGATCTCTGGATGGGGAAACACGAGCGCCTCTGGAAGTGCGTAACTTTAAACTAACAGAGTGACAGATCAATCTTTTAGATGCCAGAGAACTCTGATCATGCTCTTCTGAGTGAACCCAGAATGTATAAGAAATAATCTGTAGTTTTTTGTATGAAGAATCAAGGTTTCTACAGCAAAGATTAGATTGTTACATGTTATTCTACTCATTACAGCATAGCAATTATACACTTATGGCTAATTTGATAAAAATTCCTATACATTTTTATAATTATATTTAGTGTTTAACACATTTTTTTTTACTTTAGTTTCAAACTGTATATTTTATAAGATTAATCTTAGGTCAAACAGAAAATAATAACTTTAAATATAAATAAAATATTATAGATACATCTACTCATACACAATAAAACCACACACTAGTTAAATTCACCAAACTTAATCGTAGTATTTTTATACTTTTTCATTATTATTAAATTACTCTGTTTTCTATTTCTGTTTTTCTTTTATGTTACTGTTTATTTATCTCAATAACATATTCAATTTAATTAGAATTGTATTTAGATAAGTTATTTGTAAATTATTGTTTTAAAAACATGTTTATTCTCTAACGTTTCCAAACCTCTTAAAGTGACAGTTCACCCAAAAATGAAAATTCTGTCATCATTTACTCACCCACCACTTGTTTTCAACCTGTTTGATATTCTTTATTCTGATTAACACAATAGCAAAAATTTAAAATAATGTTGTAACTGCTAACCATTGACCTCCATAGTACTTGCTTTTCCTACTTTGGATGTCAACGGTTACCAGTTTCCAACATTTTAAAATTATTGTCTTTCAGAAAAAAGACACTCATAAATTTCTGAATCAATTTAAGGATGAGTAGATGTTTAGGTGAACTGTCCCTTTAAGAATTTTCTCAGGGCAGGTCATTCTTAGAATAAAACAGTAAAGAAAAATTCACCTAGTGTCCACTTGATGCATTCTTAGGCAACTACCCAAGCCGTCTGATGTGCCTGAATGCTCCCATTCTGAGCGACAGCACCTGCAGAAACGCCTACCCTGGTCAGATCTCCTCCAACATGTTCTGCGCTGGCTTCATGGAGGGAGGCAAGGACTCCTGCCAGGTAAGATCACGCTTTTAAAGTCATGCAAACCAAAACACTCTTTATAGAAATGACTGACTTGTCTGAAATGCTTGTGGATTGCAGGGTGACTCTGGCGGCCCAGTTGTGTGCAACAACCAGCTGCAGGGTATCGTGTCCTGGGGTTATGGCTGTGCCCAGAGGAACAAGCCCGGTGTCTATGCCAAGGTCTGCAACTTCACCACCTGGATCAGAAACACCATGAACTCCAACTAAGCTCGGGGAAGTTTTGAGGTCGTTATCATGGCGTGATGCTATACCATCTGGCAAAGCAAAAATAAATGTCTGATAACAAACACTGAAGTTGTTCCATTGTGTTATTTATTATAACAGCTTGAGTTCTAAACACATTGCTAATCATTTGGCTTTTAAATTATAATAAATAACTGAAACGGTATGCAATTCAAATAAAGTATTGAATTTATTTTTTTAAGAGGTCAAGGCAGGTTGTAATTTCTATATTTAATAAGATTATGCGAACCAACCATCCAAACAACAAAGTTTGCTCTAAAACTAGATGTGAGGTATGAAAAACTAAAACCTTATTAGTAAAATACACAAAACATTTGGCAGAAATCCAAAATATTCTAATGCAATTTTTTATTATTCTCATCATTTTTACTTAAAACTTATGATCGAGCAAGATGTTTAATCTGTTAAAGGGATAGTTCAAAAACTAAATTCTGTCATGATTTACCCTTCACTTGTTCCAAGCCTGTTTGAGTTTATCACAGAAGACCATATTTAGAAAAATGCTGAAACCTATAACATCCAGTCTTTGTTCTTCCTACTATGGAAGTCGATGGTTACAGGTTTCAAAGTAATTCTTCTGTGTTTAACAGAAAAGTGACTCAATATTAGTGACTAAATTTTCATTTTTGTTAAACGATCCCTTTAATGGCTATGTCTTTAGATGAAATGTCAATTACAGCACCAACAGCAATATCAACTAAGATCTAAATCAAACAATAGTATTCCTAAATAAAACAATACTGTCAATTACCGGGAATCTTTAGTCCAAACATATCAATAATCCTTTGTGTAACAAAACTGAGGGTACGTTACACAGAAATTATGTACTTAAACCACTGTATCATGCATGCCAAGACAGTAGTAGTCAGTAATGTCACTAAGCATCTTGAGCAGCACAAACACATGTAGTCTGTAAGCCTACATGTAGACTAAATGTTTGATGTCTCCACTTTCATAACATTGACACATACAGTTGAAGTCAGAATTATTAGCCCCCCTTTCAATAGTTTTTTTCTCTTTTAAACATTTCCCAAATGATGTTTAACAGAGCAAGGACATTTTCACAGTATGTCTGATAATATTTTTCTTCTGGAGAAAGTCTTATTTGTTTTATTTGGGCTAGAATAAAAGCAGTTTTTAATTTTTTAAAAAACATTTTAAGGTCTAAATTATTAGCCCCTTTTTATATATTTTTGATAGTCTACAGAACAAACCATCATTATACAATAACTTGCCTAATTAACCTAGTTAAGCCTTTAAATGTCACTTTAAGCTGTATAGAAGTGTCTTGAGAAATATCTAGTCAAATATTATATACTATCATCATGACAAAGATAAAAGAAATCAGTTATAAGAGATGACTTATTAAATCTATTGTGTTTAGAAATGTGTTGAAAAAAATCGTCTCTCCGTTCAACAGAAATTGGGGAAGAACATAAACAGGGGGCTAATAATTCTGACATCAACTGTAGATGACAACAGTATCATTCATAAAAGCTTGTGTTCTAAAACCAGTTTTTCAAGTTTGCGTTTAGCCACCAAAATGCTGCTGTGTTAATGAACTGATAAACCGCATAAGGTTTGAACATTTAAAATTAAAATCAGTGTCATAAAACACCCTCTGAGCATCAGCACGTCAGTATTGTTGATATCACAAAAAAACTAACTATTCATATACAGCAAGCCTTTTCATATGTTTGAGAAGTTATGTGATTCCTATGCAACTAGCACACACTCGCTGAACAAACGAGAATAACAATTACAGCATATTCATATTTCTCCTCTGGCATGTTCCAAGTAATGCCCATGCAGCGCTACAAGATTTGAAAAACAAGCATTGCATTCAGTGCAAACTAAATCACCAGTGGTATTCTCAGACTTCGATAGGGACTTGTTAGAATTATTTGATTCTGCCGTCACCGAAACTTGGTTTTTAGTGTGTTTTTCAAGCATTTGCTCCTCGTTAGTTTTAGAGCGAGGAAAAGTTTGATGATTTGTTGACAGTTGAGGCAATGTCTTGATGGTGCTCGGGGATTGATTTGGATTTGGTTTTTGCTGTGGCTTTTTTAAGGGTGATGAACGTAATGGTGACACAGAACGAGGCCTTTCTGCACCGTTTGAATGTGAGAATGAGCTCTGACGCTGAAAGCCCTTCATTTCTGTTGGTCCTTTCTCTGCAGCCTTGTGCTGGAGCTGATGGTGGAAAAGCAAATCCAAATTTCCAAAACAGGCACTGCATGCACCGCACTCATAGGGATGTCCAGTGGACTGCAGATCAGTGTTGTAAAGTGACTCGATTGGATCAATTGTGCAGTGAACAACTTTGTGTCGCTTAAGAATGGTCGCACTTTCGAATCCTTTTCCGCAATACTCACAAACAAAGGGCATGGTGGAATGGTGCCACTTTTGCTGGTGATTCCTCAACTTCTGTGCATTTGAGAAAGTACGAGTACAGAAGGGGCAAGCGTGAGCATTAAGCTCCGGGTGCTTCTGCACATGTTCATTGTACGATTCCACAAATCGAAACCCCTGACCGCATTTGGGACAAAAAAAACGGCCTCTTATCTGTCTATGCAGCCGCTGATGAATCCAAAACTTCCTCCAGTTTTTAAACACCCTGTTGCAATAGATACACATGAAGTTTTTATTACGCGAATGCGTCAGCATATGTGCTCTCAGTCTTCCCACATGCTGGAATATTCGTCCACATCGTGGACAGAAGTAACTCCTTGGATCTGCTTTTTGGTGCGTACTGTTCAATTGGGATACGAAATAAGTGGACTTGATTGGCTGACTGACTGAATAAAGGTTATTCAGAGAGTCAGAATCTGAAGCAGCCATGATTTGAGGAGGACAAGCAAGCAAGGAGCACCTTTTCAGCTTTCTTGGCAAAAAAATTTCTTTTTGAGGAGATTTTGCCGGACTGCGCATTCTCGGTGGAGTTCTTCTGTTCATTGGGCTTTTAGGTGGTGATCTGTGAGGAGGACTGTAGCCCGAAAACTTTGATTTTGCAAGTCGTATGGTACCACAATGCTTGCTGTGCGTATGCAGCTCTGAGAGAAGACTGAACGTCTGCTTGCATCGGTCACAACTGTAACGCTGAGTATCCTTGTGCCCTTGCACATGCAATTCATACTCATCCCTGGTGCTGAAGCATGTTTTGCAAAGGTGGCACCTGAAGCTGACAACACCGTCGGATTCCATTTCTTTCACAGTGTTATGCATGCGCGTTTTTCCTTTACAAGTGTGTAATTTTAACGGCCCGAGCTGAGAAAATCCCTTACCACATTTGGTGCACAGGAAAGGCCTAATGGACCAGTGCACTCGTTCATGAACACGCGCGGTGCAGGCCTGAGTAAACGATTTGCCACACACCTTACAAGAGTACGGTTTTTCTCCACTGTGAATGCGAAGATGGATTTTGAGGACGGACTTGTAGCAGAAGACCTTTGCACAAATTGGACATGTTTGGGGTTTCCCTTTTCCTTTCCCTCGGCCTCTCCTTCTTTTAGAAGTGATTGGATTGCTATGAAAGTCAGTTTCTTTTTTATCAGTACTGTCCACTTGGCTCTCATCTGCAGTTTTCTCAGTCGTGACTTTGTTTTGATTCCTGTGTTTCCGGCTTCTGGATCTATGGACTTTGCTGTGGGATCGAAGGTTGGAGAGTTGAGCGAAGGCTTTGCCACAGTCCTGGCAGACGAAGGGCTTCTCACCGGTATGGATGCGCAGATGAATGATATACGCAGAGGCATGGTTGAATGGACGTGAGCAATGTTCACATCTGATAACTCGCTTTTCTTTGCGAGGCCGTCCGCGAGTAAAAGAAGGAAATCCGTGTTTGTTTTCTGTAACCTCCATACTATTTTCCTCAGCATTGTCATCTTCTGCAGGAGTCTCTTTATTCTGCTCTGAATTAGACTCAGTTGAAGGATCTTCATCATCTAGTGTTTCATCTTTTTGGTTTAATGTTTCAGAGAGCGAATCTTGCATTTCAGCATCAGAAACCATTGCATCTGCGGTGCTCTCGTGAATGTCTTTGTCAGAATAATTGCTATCACCTTTATTAGAGCTAGATGCATCACAATCAGCTTCCGCAGGGGTTAGCACATTTGCACAAGGGGCTTCATTCATGTCAGACTCTCTTTCAGACTGATTACTCATGATTTCATCTGTTTTATCAGACATCTGTGTGCTGGTTTGTGGTTCATTTAATTCTGTATTAGGTGGTAATGATTTTGGTTTGCTATCTGTGGTGCTGGAAACACAATCAGAATTAGCCTCCGGCTGATCAAAGTCTTCTGAACATCTCCGAGCATCCATATTAGCATTCCTAACTACGCTAAACTGTTGTGGAAATGTATTTACATCTGCTTCACTGGAGCCTTTCCCATCAGCATTACAGGACAAGGGTTTAGGCTGGACATTAGAGGCTGCTGGTGAAGGTTCCTCCACTTCTCTGTTCTGGGAGCTTAATGCCAGACCTTTTGAAATGAATTCCCCCATACCCACACTCTTCACAGACTGTTCCTGGGTTTCAGCTTCACCAGTGTTGGTTTCATGCTTCTTGGCTTCTCCTTCAAGCATGATGTGTGAATCGCCTGCGGTTGCCCGATCTTCTCCTCGCTCACACTGAAACTAAACAGAAGATAACAAACAGTAAGACAACCAAAAAATAGCTGCTAAGTTTCATTAGAAACTGCTTGAATGGAGAATATAGTCAAACCTTAAATAACCAGAAATTATTCAGGCACTAAATATCTGTCTTTATACTATTAGTAGGTGCAAGACACTAATTCATTTATGTCATCATTTATTAGGATAGCAAAATAACAAAAACTGTGACATATTTCACCCCAAAACTCTTCATATAATGAACTAAAAACCCACAAAGAAGCAAAGAAGCTGCTGCAGTGGGTCTGGAAGTTCAGGCTGGGAGGAATCTGGTTGACAGCAGAGACTACATTTTGTCATTGAGGCTAAAGGTGAATCAACAAAGTATTGATAGCTGTGTACATATCGTCTTAAGAATAGCTGTCTGAATTACATTTTGTTGATCGTAATCTATTACATAATGTACTTTTCTTTCAGAATTATCGGACTTTATCAAGATACATTTGTTCTGACACAGTTATTGTCACTGTTTGTTACCAGTTTCTAAACTATACAGAATAAATTTTGATAATGTGTGAAATGCTGCAGATGTCAGAGTAATTTGTGGTTTGACTGTTTTAATATATTGTAGTATTGATTGTATAGTTAATGTGGTGTCATAAACTTTTGATCTCTCTCTCTCTCTCTCTCTCTCTCTCTCTCTCTCTATATATATATATATATATATATATATATATTTACATACACACATACATATATACATATACAGATACATACATACATTTTTCCATTTCTCTGTGAATAAGGACAAAATACATTGTTGTATTTTTACATAGCCGTTTTATTACACATTTATTATACATGTGTGGACATAAACATCTTTAGGACTAGAAAAATAATATATGTACATTCAAATGAGGTGTAAAGGCATGGAACGATAACCGTTTTCAAGGTATACCGCGGTTTGGAAAAGTCAAGGTTCCTGTTATACATTTCGTAAGGTATGTGTACGATTTTTTATATATTTATTCATTCATTCATTCATTATTTTTTTAGGTCAACAGTATCTCTAGCAGAAATTATATCCAAAGATGCTGTTTTAAATTGTAAAGAAATCTGTGTTTTTGAAACGAATGAAGACAGTAGAAGCCAGTGATTGATTTGAATAATTTAGCCTGCAAAATATTATACATATTTCTCAAATTAAATATATTGTATTCCAAAGGGGAAAAAAAGTTTTAGTTTTTTACAGAGACATTTAAAAATAACTTATTTTAGAGCAGTGATCACAATACCGTCAAAACATGGTAATTATATCCAAGGTTAACATGCTGTCAGAAACTTATACCGACCCATGCTTGCAAGTGTTGCAAAAATAATTACACCTTCAACAAATTCTAATACTAAAATTAATATTTTTTTAATCGCCTCCTTGATTTTTCCTGCTAAAACAGTTTAAACTTTATTTTACATTTTCTCCAATCACATTTTTTGTACCATTATCTTAGATTTTTTTTGTTAGAATTTGCATATTAAAACCAATAACCAGCTTTGCTAATATTATATCGATAGATTGTGATAATTTCATCAGCAATACTACACATTTGCCACGTTCATGCATTTTGTCTTAATGGTTAATCAAACGTTTAAAGATATTAATAACATAAAAATAATTATGAGTATCATACTTATTAATCTTCGCGTATTTGTATTTTACATCCTTCCATGTAATCCACTAAGAGATCTTTAATATTGTTAATTTTTTGTTGTGGTTTTGACAAAGAACTAGTTCAGTTCATTGCTTAACACTGACTTGAACCACAACAATAAAACAAAATCAACAGGATCTCTAGTCACTATTTGTTTTCTTTTCTTTCTCTAGTTGTTTTGTAATCTTTTAAATATGTTTTTAGTCTCATAGCAACTAAAGAAACAACTCTGTTTACGTAATTTGCATTTTCCCAGTGCCGCAGCAGACATAGCGGCGCAGGCTGATGGCGCTCTGCAGACATTTGCATAGGCCATTCCTGCCATCTACAGTGCACATTACTGTAATTTTTCTGCAGACTCTGTTACAGCCACCCTGCATCTATCAGTAGATTAGAGCATGTGCTTTAACGGGGTTATTTTCAGAAGCGAAACAAACACGTTTTAATACAAAGATTAACACATTATGTGTATGGGGTTAATTCGCCGCTATACCACGCTGGACTACATCATAAGAAAACCCCTGCAGTCCATTAAAAACACACATTTATATGCAAAATTACCTATTGTTTGCTCGATAGCTTAAACCCAGCTACTACCTTCATCCAGAACAAAGAAGGTGCAAACAACCGAGACAACTGTACGTAAAGCATGCCGTTTGTCACCAACCTTTCATGCTCTTTCTTTTCAGCACCAATGGACTACGCGACACAGGACGCCTATAAACAACTGGAGTTTCCTTTTCCGCTTGCGATAAAAGCCCCCCGACGACTCTCTCTGCGGTGTGTGTGGTAAAATATACCTAAATCACCTTTTACGTAAATAAATAAACGAATTAATGTAAAATACTTATAGTTTGGTTGCAATTAACGTTCATTATTTTATCAAAACGTCATATAAAAAGCCAGGAATGCATTTATTTGAATAATTAATTAAAAACAGAATTAACACACAATTACCATGCACATATCATGTATCTGAATTTCATTCATTCATTTTCTTTTTGGCTTAGTCACTTTATTCATCTGGGGTTGCCACAGCGGAATGAACCGCCAACAATCCAGCATATGTTTTACGCAGCGGATGCCCTTCTAGCTGCAACCCATCACTGGGAAAGTATCTGAATTTCTTATATTCTATTAAATGTTGCCAACTAACCAAATAAAAATAACAATTAAAAGAAATTAAATTATGCAATTAAATCAAATGTGAAGAAGTGCAGCGCATACATTTTCCCAAATTTATTATTTTCCTATTTTATATTAATTTCTCAGTGAATGCAAATACATTTTGGTGCATTTTAACAAATCAGTAAACAGATTTTCAATAACATAAGAGTGTGGTCACCTGATTTGTTAAGGATTGTAAAGATATTACATTTAAATAAAAACTAAATTTAATATATTTTTATTTCTCTTGATTTTTCCACTTTAAAAATATTTTTTGTTTTTTTGGACATATTGCTAATGTTTGGACAGTTATCTTACATTAAATATTTATGCTGGGCACAATAAGTATGCTCTTATTTACACAGACCCTTATTTGTGTGCGTGTGAATTTTCTATGTAAAGATTATGACGATTGGAAATTGAGAATTATACAATAAATAAGCTTTCTATTGATAAATGGTTTCTTAAAATAGGACAATATTTGGCAGAAATCGGACTATCTGAAATCTGGAAACTGAAGGTTAAAAAAATTGAAACATTGAGAAAAATCACCTTAAAACTTTCCAAATTAAGTCTTTAGCAATGCATATTACTAATTATAAAATAAGTTTTAATATCTTTACATTAGGAAGTTTACAAAATGTCTTTACTGATGTTGTAATAATCTTTATACAGGAACTACAGAATGTTCAAATTAATCAGAGACTTATAAAGGTGTCACTGTTGTTTATTGATGTAACGTACAACATGTTCACATCAAAATGTATTATTTACAGTACACTAACAATACACAATGGGTTCTATAAAACAGTTGTCAGCTAATCTATTTTACATTTTATACACTGTGTTTGCAAAAAAAAAAAAAAAAATCTCCCTTTCACTGAGGAAAACAAAACATCTGTATTTAATACATGAATTAAATTAAGGCAGCATCGATGAAATACAGAGGAAGCTTAAAATGATATCAACAAGACAACACAAACCTGATACACTACTGATCAGATATGAACTTTAAAAATGTTTAAGCTACTGAAAATCCTTTCTACTTTTTAAAAATTGAATAATGTACTCAAATGCTGCCTTATAGCAGTTCTTTTTTCTTCTTTTTCAGCATTTTAACACAATGCTCCAATTTATAGCAACACACAGGCAGCAGATCCACCTTTTATAAATGCATTCATTTACAGGAAAGGTATTGGCTTCTGATCTAGATCTTCTTCTATGTCATTTGTTGCTATTGTGGATACTGACGGTTCAGGGACTGGGCCTAAAATGCGATGAACCCTTCTCCTGTGATTTTTAAGAGATATTTCATCAGGGTAGCTGCGCTGGCAAATCAGACACTTGTATAGATTGTGTTGCGTGACCCCCTTTGACACGTCTAAACCTCCCACAATACCATGGACCCTTCTCCTGTGGTTTCGGAGGGACTGTACATCAGGATAGCTGCGTGAGCAAATGTGACATTGAAATTGACCGGGAGTGCTGTTTTGCTCAGGTCCTTTCATTGGTGGAAACACAGCACCGAGAATATTATGCACCCTTCTTCTGTGATTCTTCAAAGACTTAATGGTAGGATAGCTGCGCCCGCATATCTGACACAGAAACTGCCCTATGCGGACTGGTTCTGTGGTACTCAGATTGATTTGTTTTGGCTGTTTAGGCCGATGAACTTTCCTTAGGTGATCCTTCAGGGATTGAAGCTTTGGATAATATCGAAGGCAAACATGACATTGAAAGGGAGTAGTTAAACTGTTTTCCACACTTGGTTGGGATGACGGATTCGGTGCATTCTCCTCTGCCCTCATTCTGTTGTTCAAGCCATGAACCTGTCTTTTATGTTCCTCAAGTGCCTGAAGGTTTGGACAGTTTTGGTCACAAATCTGGCAGACTGCTTGCCTGCTGTGCGAGACCAGGTGTCTCTTGAGCCCATCTAGACAACTGAACCAACGAACACACACTGGGCATCGAATTGGTTTGAATGCAGGTTTACAGGTATTGCTTTGAACATGAATTTTAAGGTTAAATGGATTGAGGAAAGTGGCACCACACCGAGTGCAGGGGTGTTTCTTCTGAGTTGTAGGATCACCGGTGCAACGCAACCGTATGTGCCTTGCCAAAGAACTGCGCTGACTGAAGTTCTTTTTGCATCTGGGGCAAGTAAGTGGCGCTGTATGTGGCCCATTGTTCAAATGTTGAGGTGGCAAGAGAGCAGGCGGTTTATGCTCCGAAAAATCTGAAGATTGTTGAGGTCGAGTTGGAGCATGTAATGGTAGCGCTGGGGGAAATATTTGAGGACGCTGTTGAGGACCTCTTTGCTCATTTGCACTTTGAGATTGTTTGTGCAATTGCTGATGGGCTTCAAAATCCATCCAAGACTGCAAGCTCTCACCACAGTGTGGACAAATGTAGGACTCCTGGGCATGCTGCTGCAGATGTTCGAAAAGGAGTCGAGGACAAGTAAACGAGGCTCCGCATTCGCACGTCACTTTTCTTGGGAGAACAGATGGAAGTGACATTATCCCCCAGTTTCTGCTACTGCTAGTATTTTGAGGAGTCTCCTGTTGGACTGCTTTGTTTTCTGTGGATGGTGACAGGACAAACAAGTTTTCTTGAGCTACAGGAGTTTTAGGCTCTGTTCTGGTGCTTACTGCTGGAACAGCAGTTTTTCCATGGCACTTTTTTTGATGCATATTCATATTATCTTTACGGCTGAAAAATTTGCCACATTGAGGACATGGAAATTTTTTAATTGGCCCAGGCAAATCAGCTATCTTATTCTCAATAGTTTGGTCCTTCAAAATCCTCGCCTCACAAACCTTCAGGTGCTCCTTTAGAGTAAACTGCCGAGAATAGCTTCTCTGGCACTCGATGCAAACATACCGCTTCACGCCTTTGTTAGTAATATACACTTGATAGCCTTCACTAAGAGGATCTGAATCAATTTCCGTTTCCTCAGAAGAATCTACAACAACATCATCCTCTTCATAAGAGTCGTCTTCATCCATGTCCACCAAATCATCCTCATCTGAATCCTTTTGCTCCCCATCTACTAGTGTATCAATTTCTGCATCATCCAGTGGCATGGTCCACTGCTTTTCAGCCAATTTCTCCTTTTCTTCCTCTTCTTTCATACGAGCCATGTTTTCTGGTAGTTTAACAGAGTTAATAGTTGACTCAGTTGGTTGAGAGCTGCGCTCAGGAGTTTTTGGTGAATGAATCTGATTTTTTTTGTCAATAGGAAATTCTGTGTGCTGCTCCTCAACCTTTATCCGCTCTGTGCCTACACCAATATTCACGTGGTGTGCCGACATTTGATTGTTTTTCGAGTTTAGCATCACTGTATTGCTGCTCTCTAAGGTTTGGGGCTTGAGTTCAACTCTGTTAACTGTAGGAGATGCGGATTTCAGAGGAGCTTTACATGGGCAGTTGTGCCTTTTGAGGCTGCGTATCCGTGCGTAACCACGCTTGCATAAAGAACAGTAGAAAATTTTCTCTAGCTGTTGAGCTGTAGGGATAACTGGTTCTGGGGGCATCTTTGCTGTCAAAGGCTGAATATTTTTAGAAAATGCACTAAAGCAGACGTGGTTCTCTGGAACTGAGATTACACTGATCACAAATTGCTGACAATAAAGACAAAATTTAACTCTTTCTTTCTTATGCAAGGCATGATGCATTATCAAGGTGTCTAGATCTTGGAAAACTCTACGACAGAGTCTGCACTGATGTCTACCTTCCACATTGTCTCGGCCAAAGAGTTTCTGGCGAGTCTCAAGAACCACCACGGGACAGAGAGTTTGTGTCACAGGTATAATCTTCCCCTTCTTTGAGAAAATCTTTCCAGGTTGCACACTCACAGTCTCTTTTGATGGTGTTGATTGAATCTTCAGCGGTTCAGGCTTTGATATAATCACTGTGGGAGGGGGCTGAATTGGTGCTCTTGGTGAGACTTTTCTTGGGGGCAAGTTCCTCTGTTTCATTTGGACGGGTTGTTTATGACTCATATAGGCAGATGCTAATATCTTTAGGATTGACTTCTTTTTTTCACCAGAATCTTGATCCATTAAACCAGAATTGACTGCATCTGATTCTTTACAAGATTCTGGTGATTTCTCATTGTCGTGCAAAGAATGATTTAGCGCAGTTGAGGAGTTTAAAGTGTCACTGTCCTCCTCAAGAGTCTGCACTTGCTCTTCATTCACAAAGTGCAATTCAGAAGATTGCAAGATATTGCTTTCCATGTCTGTAGTGGATTCTGTCATTTTTGTTACGGATTCTGAAGTAGAAGGTGGTATTGGTGCAAGTAGTTTTTCATTGAAAGCTAAAGGTGAAAGACTATGAAAAACCTGGTCTGAGATTAGACGGATGAAGTCTGTTTTCTTCTCCGGGACAACAGGAATCCTCTCAAAAGCTGATTCCTTCTTGTTTTCTGGGCCATGTTGCTTTTTGTGTTCCTCAAGTGTTGTAAAATCACCAAACTCCTTGCCACACTCACATATGTAGAGGTGAGCTTGAGAAGCTGGAGAGGCTGGAGTGGGCAACTTAACACATTGGTGTTTTTCAAGAAGATCCATGGTCGCAAATAGGTTTCCACAGCTGACACAAGTTGGCATTTTGCTTTCTGGAACAACAGAACTCGTTTCCAAATCTAGTTGCACTGTGTTTTCTGAGTCATGTTGCATTTTGTGGTCCTCAAACGCTATGCAATCACTAAACTCCTCACCACAATCGCATATGAAGGTAATGATTGGAGAGGGCAACGTTACACAGTGATGTTTTTCAAGAAGATCTTTGCTTGCAAACAAGCTTCCGCAGCTGACACAAGTAGGTAGTGTTGATTCCGGCTGATGAGAGGCTTCACTTGCATGAGATGCTTGGTGAACCAGGAGAGATGACAAACTATGAAAAGTAGCTGAGCATGCAACACAGCTGTATGTTTTAGGACTCCCAGCAGACCTTGTTTCTTGAACTCCAAGCATTTTGCAGGTAACAGATGACTTCTCTGCCAATGTAAAATTTAAGAACTGCAACCTAGGTCTTGGTAATTGATAAATACCTCCTGAAAAAGAAAGCAAATAAAAATGAATGAATATAGCAACTTTAAAAAACAAACAAATAAATAAACTATAAATAATATTCCATTTAAATGTAAGGTTTAGGAGTTACGTGGTGTTAAAATAAAAGATAACATATATAGTGTACAATATACAAATATAGTGTATTGTAAAACACAACATATAATACAATACTAAAAGCATTATTTTGTTAAACAGTTGCCCATTTTAAAGCAATATCACATACAATAACACAAGCAGAGTGGAAATGTTCAAAATCAGATTATATATGATATTACAGGCCCGTGGCCAGGGGGCGTGGGTTCGGGTGGTTCCCCTCACTGACAAAGGTCTAGAATTTGTCCCAAACATGAGCTCATTTGTCCTATTTTGACTGCTATGTCATCGCAAATAAGTGAAAATAACCCATCGAAAAGGCTTTGAGACCAAGCCGAATTCTGTGTTGGCTGTCATGACTTTAGCTAATAAGTTTTGTCCAATGCAAACAATTATTTTTCATGAGTTCAACATCCAGCTCTGCAAGAAAACACACAATCTGATGCAAGTGTCGTCATCTTTTACGACTATATTAATTTTAAAATAGAGAAAACAGTTTACAAGTAACTTTTTTTTTTCTAAATCTTGAACCTTATTCCTGAAACTAAAAATAACCAATAAAAATGTGTGAAGCACCGAAAGCGGATCATATTAAAATTAATTTGAATACCATATTGGTTATTGTAGTGCAATTAATTTATGTCAAATGGCAAGTAAAGTTGAATGTGCAGGCCAGTTTGTTATTTATAATTTGCCATATAATTGACAATAGGCTTGTTTTTCATTTAAAAAGGGGCATTTTCTTTTAATGAAATATGATGTAATAAATTTGTATTTAATTTTTTTTTTTTTTATTATAAATCTTTAGGAATTTTTTTTGGTACTTTAAAAAGTGTGGTAATAATGATCATCCGACAAGCTAATCCAGATAAAAATAGTGCTTAAAATCTTTTTTAATCTTATAATTAAATATAAAATGAGGAGTAAGGTCTACTTTTTGAGAAAAAAGAACCACCCCTTTGACCAGGCTGGCTACGGGCCTGTATACATGTATATGTATATATATATATACATGTGTATATATATATATATATATATATATATATATATATATATATATATATATATATATATATATGCATATTTTAAATATATTACAATGTTTAAATGATGCGTGTACCTTTCACTATTTTGTGTAAAATCACTATTAAGTGGGACATGTATTCATACACATGGTTAAAAACCATATCTCCCACATTTCAACAACGGTTACTCACTAACCTCTGGCATACTTCCTTCAGGCACTTCATACATAATTAAATGACAAAACTCATTTCCCATTCCTCTGAAATCTCAACTAGTATAAACAAATTCGCAGCGCTGCTTTACATTTTGAGCTCCTTTATAAAAGCGAAGGGTTTACAAATGTACTCGTAATAAACAACCTACATTTCCAATGCAGCAACAATAGAGGGCAGAAAATGTGGGAAGTAGCATGCTCAGATTCAGAAAGGCCTGATTTCTTCACGGGGTTCCTCGTTCAAAATGTTGAAATAAACGCCATATCAATAAAACCAATACACATCACTATGGTAATTTGCAGATCATCCGTCACTTTAATATTATATAATAACGAAACGAGAGCGTGAAAATAAGCCAAACATGCTAACGTTAATATGAAGCAATGGGTGCTGCAGCCTTAGCACGCTCATCTTACTGAATAGCTACAAGCATACAATCAGCTTCAGACATTTAATCATGAATTACACATCTTTAAGTTACTAAATTAAACATGATTTGCAGGCGCATCTGCTTGAGAGATACAGTACATGCGGAATTTGTCAATCGCGTGCGGCACAAGGGAATTGAACGACCAAAAAACACAGCCTCCGAATGTATGCACGGACAAAAACGAGCCATCACGAATATCTCAGACAACTGTTGGCTTACACTCACCTCAGGAAAGAACGGTTCGCAAACTAGCATGGTTTTCTTGTGAAAAATGATTTCCTTACTGTCGAAAAGGCGGTAAGTGTTTTGCTGCCAGCTTCGGGTGAGCTGCTGCTATTCCCAAAGTTTCCTACAGAGGGCAGTGACTCTAAGAGCTGCCTGCCGTTCACCACAGAGGGCTGAAATACACTGCCATCCACTGGTGTGAAGGACCGGTAGGGTGTTTACCCCCAGAAAGAGACCAAAACAATTAAAAACAAATCTATCTATATATCCATATTTAAAAGGTTTCATTCAAACCAGATTGGATTACCAGTACTGAAGAGAAAATTAACCTCTTACAAAAAATTAACCATTGTTTTTTAATAGGCTTCTTTAGTCATTTTAAAAATACATTTAGACAAAATAGTAGAGGCTTTGAGTCCTCCAATACAAACGCTAGTAATCCATACATAAAGTAGGGTGCTTAAAGTAAATCGTTCATAAAGGTAAAAAGCTGTGGTAAATCTTTATTTTAAGTTGCCCAATGGGGTTGATGCACTCTGTTTTTCAGGCAATAATAAACCTCAGGTGAAAGCTTAATGTGACTATTTTCAATTTCACAAGGTTGTTTTTACAGCATCGATGTAATGTAATTACAATACATTCATTTAAATAGACTTAAGCATTCATTTAGCTGTTTAATCGTTAAACAAGATGAAATACTGTGTAAGCGTTACCGCCGTCAGAATCAGCAGGCCAGCGTAGAAAACTCACTGGAAATACTGGAGTAAAATAAACTATTAGATTTTTAAGACATGGTGGGGGGACCTTAAACGTGGCAATTTTATAATGGAAAGACAGATCATCAAAAGTCCATGTGCATATAGCACATTTTTTGATGTAAACAATAAAAAATAATAACTTAGAACATATATTAAAAATATTTAAAATGAATAAAACTGAGATTCTCTGTCTATGGGATTTTTGAGGACAGGTTACGAAATGCTCAAAATACTCTAGTCTAAGACTTGTAAATTATCAAAACAAGGGGAAAATAAAGACCATGTTTAAAAAAATACATTAGAACATTTGAGAGTAAATAAAAAATTTCATGTTAAATAAAATACATCAGTTGTTTGATCCATCTACCATGCATAATTTTTTTTTTCAATAAAGGAGAATTAAAAGTCTTGCCAGAAAGTGAATGCCCTTAATGTTATTTCCGTAATCCCAATATTTTCTGGAGTATTAAAAGAGCCAATATGGGTTCATGTTTAATAGGAAAACCACAAAACAATTATGAATAAAGCAAAACAAACCAACTAGTATAATCACCAATCAGCCATGATTTTGCCACTGTAGCTATATTTTAACCATAGTATTATGAGTTAAACTGTCATTATACCAGTGTGAGCTTTTTTTCTGGGCCCTCAAAACATTTTTTCATCGATTTTTGATTAACTAAAGAATCTTTTATTCATTATAAAGAATCTGTCCAATAAATATGCTAATAAAGAACCTTTTATTTTTAAGAGTGTAGTTTGTAAAACAGTGGCCAAACCATTTGTAATTACTGCCAGAAAAGGTTACAACACTGTTATTATTTAATAATTAAACAGTGGTTTATTTTCTCTTTATCCAACATTAACTGCACATGGTGATTTGGGCCCAATACCAATTCTATTTTTGTACCTTTAAAACAATTTTGTATTAAAACATGTCTGTTTGTTGTAAAAATCCATAATTTGTGTATCTCCTTACTTCCGTGTGCAGCAATGCTGCTGTTGTAGATGTCTAGCCAAAACAAAACATTCCTATAACATTCCCAGTTCTTTTTTGTGCCCCTTCTCATTTAATTTTTGGTATGATAATGTTCTCTGTAATTTTTAGTATCCAAGGTTTTGTTTTCCTCCAACAATTTTAAGAGAACCAAAAAACTTCCCTGCTAACCAAGAGAAAACATCTAATTATAACATTAAAGCAAAAACTGTTAATTGGTCTTCCCTGGGTAAGCCATTATTAGACCATATTAGGCTAGTCTGCTATTACCATTCAACCAGACCTACAGATTCAACGCAGATGTTATGGATTTTTCACTGCAGGTTTTATTAGCTAAGCACCACCCAAGAGGAAGTTTAACCAACCTGTAAAATAATGTCAGTTTGCTTTATTCTTGCTGCCCTATCAGGCAGTGACTGTGGGGGCAGTGTTTGTGCATTAAGACAGCTCATAAAACAAATTCAAGACTTCAAGTTCATAATAATGATTTAATCATTTCTAACAAAATAGAGAGAACTTTGGTCATAACTGAGGGAATATTCACTTACTACAATACTATGTTCTCACATGAAATGCTTTAAATTGATAGAACCAAGAAAATCTTTGACACTTTGAGTGAAAATTTAGGTGACACTGCATTGTGACTTTAGCAGTATTTACATCATATGAAGTTCTACTGTAAATAAAAAAGACTGATTAAAATTATTTTCACTAATAATTATGCAGGTACCAGATAGCATTTTATAAATGAGCTGTAATTGTCACGATCATCAGCGATCATAACTCCCAGATCGCTGGATCTCACACACAAACACGCATGGACTACAAATCCGCCATTCATGGACTACATATTCATACATGCACTCCGTTCACACACACACGCTTCCTCATTTCCACTGATTAGACTCCCACAGCTGTTGCAGCTTCTAGACTGATTACAGACACCATTTAAACAACACACACTCTCACTTCCATTGCCGAGTCTTGTTATCTGTAAAGTGACAATTCAACGCGTTTCCTTAGTCTTGTTTTCCTGTGTTTTGACCCTAGTCTTGTTTATCTAGTTCTCCCTGTCTGCTGCCTGCCTTCTGACCTCTCGCCTGTATTTGACTACGATTCTGGACTGCCTTTATACATCTGTTTGCACCTGTGTTGACCATTGCTTCCCTGTTTTTGTATAAACCTGCACGTGGATCCTAAACCTCAGTTGTTTCTGTCACTCCCCATGTTACAGAAGACTCGGCCTAACTATGGATCCAGCGGGGATTAAAATCATGTGCCTGCGTCAGGGAGTACGATCAATTGAGGAATATGTGGAGGACTTTATTGAACTATTACATTTAACATCGATGAGTGAGGTATGTCTCATGATATTTTTTCATGGTGGGCTATCTGAACCACTATACTCACAGATGCCATTAAATGATCCTCACTGTTCAATAAAGAACTATATTGACCTGGCACTACAAATGAGTGGGTCCCCCTTCACCGTAGGAGAGGTGGAGGAAACTCCTATATGTTTTTTGGGGAGGGGCAGTGTACAGCATGAACAGATGACAACAGGGCTTGCTGTACACTCCACCGAAACATTAATGCTGGCATCACCATCTCTGCAGTCTACGGTACATCCTACAGCTCACAAGATGGCCGCTTCCAGTCCTCCAGCTCGCAAGATGGCCGCTTCCAGTTCTCCGGCTCACAAGATGGCTTCCTATTCCGAGTCTGTTCCTGCCTTTGTTCCTGCCATAGTTCCAGTTCAAGTTCCTGAAAGACCATCACCAGAGCCACTGCTGCCAGTGCCACTGCCTGAGCCACTGCCGCCAGAGCTGCCAGAACCGCTGCCAGAGCCACTGCTGCCGGTACTGCCAGAGCTGCCAGATCCTCCAGAGCTGCCAGATCTTCAGTCATTTCCAGAGCTGCCAGATCCTCCAGAGCTGCCAGATCCTCCAGAGCTGCCAGATCCTCCAGAGCTGCCAGAACCTCAGTCATTTCCAGAGCTGCCAGATCCTCCAGAGCTGCCAGATCCTCCAGAGCTGCCAGATCTTCCAGAGTTGCCAGATCCTCCAAAGCTGCCAGATCTTCAGTCACTGCCAGAGCTGCCAAATCCTCCAGAGCTGGCAGATCCTCAGTCACCGCCAGAACTACCAGAGCCGCTGCCAGAGCCACTGCCGCCACCAGAGCTGCCGCCAGAGCCACTGCCACCACCAGAGCTGCCAGAGCCACTGCCGCCAGTACTGCCAGAGCTGCCAGAGCCACTACCGCCAGTACTGCCAGAGCCACTGCACCAGTACTGCCAGAGCCACTGCCGCCAGTACTGCCAGAGCCACAGCCGCCACTGCTGCCAGAGCTGCTGCCGCCGCCGCCTGAGCTTCCTGAATGGCCGCCGCCTGAGCTTCCTGAATGGCCGCCGCCTGAGCTCCCTGAATGGCCGTTGCCGCCTGAGCTCCCTGAATGGCCGTTGCCGCCTGAGCTTCCTGAATGGCCGTTGCCGCCTGAGCTTCCTGAATGGCCGTTGCCGCCTGAGCTTCCTGAATGGCCGCCGACGCCTGAGCTTCCTGAATGGCCGCCGACGCCTGACACTTCCTGAATGGCCGCCGACGCCTGAGCTTCCTGAATGGCCACCGACGCCTGAGCTTCCTGAATGGCCGCCGACGCCTGAGCTCCCTGAATGGCCGCCGACGCCTGAGCTCCCTGAATGGCCGCCGACGCCTGAGCTCCCTGAATGGCCGCCGACGCCTGAGCTCCCTGAATGGCCGCCGCCGCCTGAGCTCCCTGAATGGCCGCCGCCTGAGCTTCCTGAATGGCCGCCGCCTGCGCTTCCTGAATGGCCGCCGCCGCCTGAGCTTCCCGAATCGCAGGCGCCAGATCCCCTTGAGTCCCACGAATGGCCAGAACCACAGTCTGAGTTCCACGAATGGCTGCCAAGGCTTCACAGAGCTGCCAAAGCCGTGTGATCCACCAGGTTCAAATTACCCGCCAACGTCTGCTGAAAGTAAGGCTCCAGGCTCTCTACAGCTCCATATTCCAGGGCCTCCGCAGCTCCACTCTCCAGGCCCTCCGCAGCTCCACGCCCCAGGCCCTCCGCAGCTCCACGCCCCAGGCCCTCCGCAGCTCCACGCCCCAGGCCCTCCGCAGCTCCACGCCCCAGGCCCTCCGCAGCTCCACGCCCCAGGCCCTCCGCAGCTCCACGCCCCAGGCCCTCCGCAGCTCTACGCCCCAGGCCTTCCGCAGCTCCACGCCCCAGGCCTTCCGCAGCTCCATGCCCCAGGTACACCTCCGCTGCATGGTCCTGGCCCTCCATCCCTCCCCCTCTTCCGCCTCTGCTCCACCTCCCGCCTGAACAGTATTAGGAGTGTCTGGAAGCCACTCCTTAGAGGGGGGGCTCTGTCATGATCATTAGCGATCATAACTCCCAGATCGCTGGATCTCACACACAAACACGCATGGACTACAAATCCGCCATTCATGGACTACATATTCATACATGCACTCCGTTCACACACACACACACACACACGCTTCCTCATTTCCACTGATTAGACTCCCACAGCTGTTGCAGCTTCTAGACTGATTACAGACACCATTTAAACAACACACACTCTCACTTCCATTGCCGAGGCTTGTTATCTGTAAAGTGACAATTCAACGTGTTTCCTTAGTCTTGTTTTCCTGTGTTTTGACCCTAGTCTTGTTTATCTAGTTCTCCCTGTCTGCTGCCTGCCTTCTGACCTCTCTCCTGTATTTGACTACGATTCTGGACTGCCTTTATACATCTGTTTGCACCTGTGTTGACCATTGCTTCCCTGTTTTTGTATAAATCTGCACGTGGATCCTAAACCTCAGTTGTCTCTGTCACTCCCCGTGTTACAGTAATACAATTCTGGTGACGCGGTGGCGCCTCGGCTGGGTCAGTTGGCATTTCTGTGTGGAGTTTGGATGTTCTCCCCGTGTTCGTGTGGGTTTCCTCCAGGTACTCCGGTTTCCCCCACAGTTCAGAGACATGTGGTATAGGTGAATTGGGTATGCTAAAATTGACCATAGCGTATGAGTGTGTGTGAATGAGTGTGTATACTGGCATTTTGGGCCAGAGCGGCCCACACTACATTCAATTAAAATGCTACCAATCTGTGGACGCCCTTGAATATGTTTACCAACTCCCATTCTATAAAAGCACAAAGGCCATGTAAAGGAAATAATGAGAGTTGACAAAAAAAATTAAAAAAATAAATTTATTATTATAATAAAAGTATAATCCACACTGGAAGTCCATCTTGTGTGTGCGCGCCTATGTGTTTTGAGGGAGCCTATATTAAATAATGACCGTAACAAAAACTGCCTGCTGATGCCCACAGTTAATGTTGATTAACAAAATAAAGTTAAATAATAAAAGAAATGTGTCAGAGACTGTTACAACCTCCTGGCTCAAGGAAGTAGCAACAAAACCAAATAAATATCCAAACCAGAAATTCAAATCAACTTAATTATATTTAATCAAAAATTAAGTGAAATGATACATAAATATAAAGAAAAGAACACAAAAACTCCAAAGGCTGAAGAGGGAAGGATGAACACCCGCAGTCCTGTTCTCTTGGTCTTTATCCAAACGCACATCAGAGGTAACACTCCGCACCTGGTCCAAATGCAATCACGGCAAAACACCGCACCTGTTCGACACTCCAGAAGAATACCAGATCATGGAACACCTCCATCTAGTGGACACTAGTCAACAGGACCTTACGACCGTCACAGAGACCCTCAAAAAATGTTAACTCAACAACGAAACATCAATATAGGTTAAAGATTGTGTATAATCAATCAAATGAACTTAAACGTTTAAAAAAATGCAACAAATATTTGTTTGGGGCTGAACTGCAAAACTAAATGTAAAAAAAATGAGAATTAGTTTTGCTTAAGTTGCACATAAATTTTATCATGTATAAATATCATTATAACCATATTGTATAATATTATTGTAACTATATAGGCCTACATCTTGCTGACGATCAAAAACGAAATGTTATGATATCTTAGGTGATTGTCTTCTGACCTGGTGTACCTTAAAAGATATGAATGATACTCATAGAGCTTGAGAAGCATACAGTTCCTTAGGATCTATATAATTTGTAAAATAAAAAGTTGCAGGTTAAAGAAACAGCATGGGAGGAAGTTGCGCAGGCCTTGGTGCAGATGAAAAGTAAAAATAAAAAGTATTTATACAGTAAATTAAAGTAATTTAGTAGGAAAGTAGGCCTCTGTGGTTTTGGATGTATCAAATGTTTTACTTCTTCAGTTAAAACAAAAGCTACAAGCTAACACTAATGCAGCAGCTGTTATTCTTTATCCAGTGGTAGAGTTACAGACAGGGCCGGCGCGTCCATAGAGGAGACCTAGGCGGCCGCCTAGGGTGGCAGAATAGAGAGGGCGGCGTCCGCGACACCTCCCTTATCACCCGCGTCCTCAGCAGTTTTATCCATGCCAAGGGCGGCAGAATATAGAGGGCGGCATCCGCGACACCTCCCTCCCCACCTGCGTCCTCAGCAGTTATATCTGCGCCTAGGGCGGCAGAATAGAGAGGGCGATGTCCGCTCTGTACCCTCCAGTTTCTCCAAAAGGCCCACCCTCAAGAGGCTCTGATTGGTCAGCTAACATAATGTGCTGTGATTCACGGATCGGCTCCACGTCACCAGAAAAAGCATCACGCCCCTACAAGCATGCGCTTGCGCTGTGTAAATAATGTCAGTCAGAGTAGCTGTTAGCTGGTGTGGTGAAAAATTTAGTCCCTCCCTGGAATCGAGTCTGCTTAGGACCCCTAAGGGATCATCTGTGGGGAATGTCTGAAAAAACGCTATTATTGGGATACCTTGTTGTGTGACAAACAGAGCTGCGTTAGCTTATGGTAGAGGTATGATTATGCTAGCACATAAGCTAACTGGGCTAAGTAACAGTATAATATAAATGCTTCATAACCCATGCATACCTTTAACTAAACTAAAGTCTCTTTAGTTTTATTTCTAAACATCTAAATCGCACAAAGTCTGCAGAAACTCGTGTCTGGTCCGAGCCCCTCCCCCAGAGTATTGTCAGACTATAGCGATCTAGTAGGCGGGGCTTTATTCACCATATTGACCGTTACACTTTTCCCTATTCAAAAAGATACAAGTGACACGTTTAGTGTATTCTATAGTCTTTGACTATACATAAGTATATGAAAGGGTCAATATAACGCTTATAAACCCCTTTTTTGGTGAAATGAAATGGCCATTAAAATGCTTTTTTCATTATACAATATAAATTATGAACGTGATTTCATATACTGTACGTTGTAATTAGGTGCTACAAACTATACCTATTACAACTACAGTGAAACAATAGGATCACTTTCTATCCTATAGGTGGACCCAATTCTCAGAGGGGACTCAATTTCTCATGACACCGTATCAGTTTGATGCTGAATCAGACAGAAAATGACACAGAGGACTCAGCTGAACCTCTCGTCTGCTCTCTAAAATAAATCTGACAAGTGCCTTCCACATATATTCGGGTTACAAGCATGTGTAAGTAATATGAAGCATTTACATATATTTTGCGAGTTGGTTATTTGAGATGTATAACGCAGGGAAAGTGGCCACATAGAGAGACATTGCAGCGCTGGTGGAGATTGCTGGTGTTTACAGGGCTTTGATGGATAAATATGAATTTGTAGTTAAATTGTTAGCGGTGCCAAACAGCATTTCCCATTGTTTACATCCTTGTTTATGCCTTTGCTACAACATAACAATAACGCTAGAAATTATGCATGTAATAGATAAATTTTAACAAATAAAATACTTACAGGTTGTTACGTACACTATTTTATAATAACAGGTGAACACATGAGACCTGATTCACTCTGGATTGTTTACTCAGGAAATGACATCATGACAACCGTGTTACCACATTACAGGGCTGAACAACATCTTACGTTCATATGTTCCGCTTCCAATGTACCCTTTATAGAACACCTTCCTATTTTTAAGTAAGAACCCTCTTTAACATTTACTTGTAAGAACAACCATTCCATTACAAGTGACATCATCTGTAAACATTATCTTGAACTCAAGCAAACAACTTTCTTTTATTTTTACCATTTTTATTCTCTCGTTAGAACATAACCTCTTTTCTCTTTACAAGTTCAAACGCTCAGGAGGCTGAGACACTCTGCCTGAATTTGTCACATAAATCTCCCTGGACCTATCCTTGTCTCCAACAGGATGGATATGAGTTTCAGTGTTACCCGTGTCATGGGTTGTGTCTCTGGATTTGGTGGGTTCTTGATGTTGTATTGGGTGCATTGCCTGCACATGAGTGCGGTTTCTCCTTAGCAGTCCTTCATCAGTGTGTATGATGAAGATCTTGGTGTTTCCACTGGACTCATGGCTGTCCCTTGTGATTGTTTTCTTGGCAGCCACACACTTTGTCCAGGTTGCAAAGGACATACTTATTGGCAAAGGACATACTCGGTGATGCATATCATACCAGCATCACTGTTTGTTTTTTGCTCACCTCTCAAACTTCTTTTGGCCATCGAGGTTTTTAAATCTTTGAAAGCTGTGGTGATGTGGTGCGCAGTACTCTCTCCATGAGAAGTTGTGCTGGGGAGTAGCCATTCTCAAGAGGCACCCTTTTACGGTTGCCACTGCACACTCTGCTTTTCCATTTGCTTGTGGGTATCTCGGGCTGCTGGTAATGTGTGCAAACCCATAGTCACATGCAAAATTCTTAAAGAGTTCACAGCTAAACTGTGGTCCATTGTCCACCATAACAGTCTCTATAATCCCATGACAACTAAATCTTTTAGCGCTGCAATAACAGTATCGGCTGAGGCTACATTGAGACATGCAAATTCAATGTAGCATGAAAAATAGTCAACAACCAGAAGATATGTAGTCTTTCCCAGAAAAATAAGTCTGTGCCCACCCACTGTCAGGGTCTCTGAGGCACTGCGGTGGTCAGCAAGAGTTCTCTGTGTTCTGCTCTATGCTGTGAACATATACAGTTCTCCACCAACTGAGTAATGTGAACAGACAGTCTTGGCCACCAGACGGCCTTGCGAGCTGTGGCTCATGCATTGAGGAATTAATATCCTTTTGCCTCTAAGGAGTATCTCCAGCAACAGTGAAATTTTCTCTTTCAGGCCAGTATGGCCCCAAATCAGTGGGAAGGGCATGCTTCATCGGCCACTCAGTCTCACAGTATTGGATGAGTTTTTCACAAATAAGATCAGCTTTCTGACTCTTGATTATTTTGTCAAACTTGCCTCCGTAGCTAGGAGAGCCTGAATCCCTGCATCCAACAACACCTTCACTTCCTCCTCTTCCTGTTTCTCCTCCTGCGTAAATATATGTTTTGCTGGGGCTCTTGATAAAGTGTCAGCGGTTATGAGTTGCTTACACAGCACATGCACAATTTCAAATGTGAACTTCATTAGTCTTAGCCGAAACCGCAGGATTCGTGGAGGGAGCTCATCCAGTGCTCAGCAGTGACAGAAGTGGCTTGTGATCTGTTTCAAGCCTGTACTTAGACCAAGAAGTGTGTGATGCAAGGTGAGGCAGAAATTTTCCTAGATAATTGGACATGCCCCAAAGTCTCCTCACTCCTTCAACCCCTGTTGGTTCAAGCATCTTCATAATCACCCTGACCTTACCAGGGTCTAGTACAACTCTTTCTGCTGTGATGAGGTGACCCACGAACATAATGTTGTCAGTAGCAAACACACACTTCTCGTTCAAGGTCAACCCTCTTGTTGTGGCTGTGTATATTTTCTCCGTATACTAATATGTCATCTGCATGACACACAACCCCTTTGGAACCTTCCAGCATTTGTGATTTGTGATGCTGAAAGTGGTCTGGGGCAGACGGGATCCCAAATGGTAGACGGTTGAATGCATATCTCCCAAACCGGGTGATAAACGTTGTCAACAATTTACTCTCGTGACAATGGGATCTGCCAGAACCCAGACGTTGCATCAAGCTTTGTGAAAACTTTTGCTCCTGCTAGTATATGGTCCAATGCTGAAATTATATGTCTTTCTCACTACACCCACTTTTATAAATGGGTCAAGTCGACACATAGCCATATATTTCCCTGGGCTCTGGACACAACAATCATTCCTGCACACCACCATATTCTTCATGCGCTTCAGCTCAGCACGTACCTTTTCTCTCATTGGAAGAGGTACACAACGAGGGGATGAAAGGGCATATGGTACTGCACTTGGTTTCAATTCAATTGTATAAGGCTACTTTAATTTCCCCAAGCCTGAGAAAACTGAGGGGTATTTGTTTATAGTGTAGAGACGCTGTATTAACGTGAGGGCTTCAATCGCATTGACAACCCGTCAACCACATAAACATCTCGTAGGGTGGTTTTATCTTTAACACTTAGCTGCCCTTTAAATCTACCCTTTACATCTAGCTTATGGTTACCTGGACCAAACAGCACTTTTCCTGTGGGATTCAGTGCACCACATTTTTTGGGTGAAGAATTTGTTGCTTGGAATTGCTGTTACAGCCTCTCCTGTGTCCAACTTAAAGACAGTGCTTACCCTATTCAGTGTAATGAGTTCATTCTACCCATCATTTTCATGTGGATAAACTAGCAAAATCACTCTCCTCTTCAGTCTCCATTTGCCTCTCTGTAATGTCGTTCATGCCCCATGCTGACTTACATTTCTTTGCAAAATGCCCCCTTCTATGACATTTCCTACAGTCAGCATCTCGAGCTGGGCAGTCTTTCCAGTGATGTTTCTTTAAATTCCCACATCTGCCACATCCTGATGAGAAGTTTTCTTTTTAAATATTGTCTGCATTTTTCTGTCCTTTCTGTGTATAAATTCCACATGTCTGATCGGTTGCTCTACTCCACGCAGTATTGGCTGCTGTTTTTTCATACCTGCACTCTGTCTTACATTCAATATTGCTTTCTGAAGTGTCAGTTCAGCATCTAGTTGTAAACTTTCTGACAGTTTGGCGTCGCGTATGCCGTCAATGATTCGATCTCTTATTTAATCTTCTTTTAGTGCTTCGAAATCACTCAGTTCAGCTGTTGAATGAACCGTTGTAATGAATGACTCTACATTCTCTCCCGGCTGGTTCGCTTGTAAAATCTCGCTCTTTCAAAAATGATTTACCGTTTGCTGACGCAGTGTTTATAAAAAGCTTCTGTAACTGCAGCATATGATTTCCTTTTCAAGGTTTACTTCGTTGTTACTTTAACTACTACACCATCACTTCTGACACCATGTTACATACATTATTTTATAATAACAGGCAGACACAGAAACTGACTTCATGACAACCGTGTTACCACATTACATGCCTGAACAACATCCTAAGTTCATACATTCCGCTTCCAATGTACCCTTTATAGAACACAGGTTGTGGCTCACAATCCACAACTTTGTCTATTATGGTTGGAACTGCTCCTTTGAGGAGTTTTTAGCCAAATCCAGCACTGTACTTGGAGAGATTCTGGAAGCTGTCCTTTGTATAATGCTAGCTATATATTTTTATAATTCTCTGAAACATAATTAAAATCGAATTGTAAGCACTTCTCTCTTTGTGTCGTGTCCTTTGGAAGCCCAAATACAGAAACAGAAGAAGCTCTGTGAAAATAGCAGTGTTTGGACAACATTTTAGCTTTCTCTGCTACTTTACAGCACTACAGCACATCTGGCCACTCCCCTTTGCTGCGCATTGTGTATATGTGTAGCCTAAAGCATTTGTGATCTCACTAGCCTGGATGTATTTTTTGTAGTCCCCAAACTGTGTTCACTGTAGGCTTTGGTAAGCTAACGCGGTAAAAGCCAATGTATTGCTTTGCATTGAACTTTGAGCATTTTACATTCAGAGATGTTGTTTATGTTCACACAGCTACATTACACATGAACTTAATATATCATAGTGGATCACCCCTTTAAATTACGGAGAATAGAAGAAAGTGAATTCCAGTGGTGACAAGGTGGACAGAGGGAACAGTGAGGTGTATGGAAGAAGAACATCTGAGTGTTTAAGAAGATGTGGCGATATGAACAAATTAGTAAGGTATGGAGGAGCAAGGTTATGAATGGATTTAAAAGTAAGAAGAAGAATTTTATAATTCATTCTGAAAAAGATGGGAAGTCAATAAAGCAGTTGTAGAATTGGTGTGATGTGACAGATAGAGGGGGTGTTTGTGATAATACGGGCTGCAGTGTTTTTTACCAGTTGTAATAGATGAAGGGTTTTATTAGGGAGACCAAACAGAAAGGATTTACAGTAGTCTAAATGTGATTTGACTTAAATATGAACACGAATGGAAGTTGAATGAGGTGTGAGGGAAGGAGTAAAGGATTTTTATGTCGACGGTGGAAATAAGCGGACCAGGTGAAGTTATAAACATGTGCAGTGACTCTTCCAGACTCTTAACCTGAAGGGAAGGGTTAATGACAGAATCATCTATGGGAATAGAAAAGTTATGTGATTTGTTTAAAGTGGATAGTGTACCTTTGAAAAGAAGTTCGAATTTATTATCGTTTAATTTCAGGAAGTTTGAGGTGAACCAAGATTTGATGTCTGAAAAGCAGTTGGTAAGGCATGATGGTGGAACTTTGAAGGTTAGGTTTGGTTGATAGTTAGAGCTGGGCGTCATCTGCGTAGCAATGAAAATGGATTTGATGTTTTAGGAAAATATAACCTAGTGGAAGAAGGTTGATGATAAATAGCAGGGGACCCACAACTAAACCCTGGGGCACACCATTAGTGACAGGGACTAAAGATGAGGTAAAATACTGAATTGAATGAACTGAGTGTGACTTGAGATGTATGAATGAAACCACCTGAGAGGTGTGTTACCAATGCCAATAGACTTGAGCCTGTCCAGAAAAATGTTATGTGATATTGTGTCAAAAGCCGATCAAGCAGAAGAAGAATGGATAGTGAACCAGAGTCAGCAACTAGTAGGAGGTCATTAGTGATTTTGAGGAGAGCTGTTTCGGTGCTATGAAGTGAGCGAAAACCAGACTGGATTTGTTTGTATACGTTATTACAGAAAAGATGGATGTGAAGTTGAGCAGCAACATTTCAAGAATTTTGGAGATGAATGGAAGATGTGAAATAGGATGAAAGATATTGAGGTTATTGCTATCTAAACCACATTTCTTTAAAATTGGTGTTACAGCAGCAACTTTGAGATGGGAGGGAACAATACCAGTAGTGAGAGAAGAGTGAATTTTGTCAGTGATTACGTTTACATGGACACCAATAATTCAATTTTAATGTGATTAAAAGGCACCTATGGTGAAAAATCTACTTTTCAAGCTGTTTGGACAGACATGTGTGTAGGTATAGTGTATAGACCGTCATATTGGGGTGATATAAACACACCCAGTGCTTTTTTTTTCAATTTAACAACATAAAAACGGTGGACCAATTGGAGCGGTTTTGAGATCAACCGCAACTTGACATAGGAGTGCGGTTCCCCTGCCCACCAATATTGACAGGCGCTCATCACCATATCCTCAGTTTGTTGTTTCACGTCCTCCATTTTCAGTGTGTGAGTCAAAGCAGTCACTAAAGGAACACCCTTGGTCTATTTTTAGATGTAAGGCTCATTGGGCTCAACACAAGATCAACATTCAGCACATGATCGCTTAGGTAGGTTTGCGTCTACCATAAACTTCAGCCTTTTGCATTTCTCGCAGTCACAGAAGCTCCCTGTGATCTTAACTAGGTGCAGCTGGAAAGTGCGAGAGCGTGTTTCTATCAGGGTACACGCAACGATGCTTCAAGTCGGCGGCTGTCCGTGGCACCCAGTCACGATTCGGGACACTTCATGTTTCTGCCGCGCCACAGAGCGCCATCCGAATAGTTTCATTTTAAATAACATCCGAATGTGCATGTCTGGTGTGCCGTGTTGCGGCTAAACAGTGATTTTTGATTGATTTAATCAGATTAAGGTCATAATCAAACTAAAGAGAAATGGAATTAAGACATGTGGAGTATGCCGATTTTAGTCACAGTGCAGTACAGACATGTAAACACCTTAACCGTCATGTAGGGCTTTTCACCACGTTTTGCGACAGGGCAGTCCATACACTCACACACACACACGCAGTTAAAGTAGGCAAATTAATAATGAAACACCCGAAATTAAATGAAACTCTGGTGGAAATGCGGATAACGCGGTGAGACAATGACATTAATCTAATTACATGCTATAACATGTAAAACAGGACCATGAAAGGAACATTCAAAAAGCAACTCATGTAAACGCCTTAATCTTATTATTGTCTTAATTAGATTAAGACAAATAATTTGATTACTGTTGTCCCTGTAAACGTAGTCAATGATGAGAGGAGACAGGGAAGGGAGTATGGCCTTCATGAGAGCAGTAGGTAGAAGGTTTAATCTGCATGTAGAGGGTTTGGATTTAAGAATGAGACTAGAGATTTCAGTTACTGAGGGTAGAGTAAATTCTGAAAATAAATAAGAGGGGGTGAATAAAACGTGGACAGGGGGATTCAAAACAGAAGTGGACATAATTTGCTGATGAATGTGAATTTAAAAACTAAGCTTATGTAGTGGGCTCACCTGGTGTCATCGCGTTTTTTTCTATTATCCAATCGTATAACTCTTGGGTGTGTATATAAGGGAGGATTTGGGTGTGTGTGTGTGTGTGTATTGAAGCACCGCTTGTGCATCACTACTGGAGTCCCGCTGGTTCCACCTCGGCCCCTTCCGTTCTTGCAGGTAGCAATTTTGTTTTCCTTTAGGTTATGTAGCTGTTCTTAACTTCCTAGCGTCTGGGGATAAGATCGGCTGTAGCCTGTTGTTGTCGCTGTCTCCCCAGCAGGATCGCTCTTTATTCCTTGGCTTATTGTACTTTTAATGCGTCCGTGGGTGTATGTTTACAAAGTGGTTTGGATATTTTCCTTCATTTGTGCCTAGTCTATTATTTTGTCTTATTTGCACTTCCTGCGAGAGGTTTATTATTTTGCTTAAGTTCAAATTGGTATTATTATTATTATTGAGTTTTCTCCTCATTTGTAAGGAGATATTTTTATGAATATATTTGTTCGGGGATTGCTGCATTCTTTTGTGTGAATTTGTGATCGTGTACAATTGTTTTTTTTTTGTATTGTATGAGTCGAGGCTTCCAGGCAGGCCACTAGTTGTCCCTCGTGCGCGGTGGTGGGATACGACACTGTGTGTGTGTGTGTGTGTGTGGTGCACTTGCTGATCATTTGCATTTTTGTGGAGTTGGTGCTACGTGACTAGTTTACCTGCCACTGGTAAGCTTCTAACTCCCATTGTCTATTGTCTTGTTGTTTGTGACTGCTGCTACTATTGGAGACTGCGTTTCTAAGAGATTTTTATAATGGATTAAAAAAAATTAAGTTTTGTATTTTTGGTATTCACGTCTCATGCCTGTTCCTTACACCAAGAACCTGTGTCAAATTCCCTGTGATCAGGGTGGCGTAGTCCACTTCAATTCAGTAGTTCAGTAGGCGTAGTCCAACTTACCACTCTGCTACATTCTAGCGTAGTCAGCAGGATGGCCACCAGGGCATAGAGCGCACCAACGAACTGGTACGACAGAGGTGTTACTGGCCAGGATTAACTTCTGATGTGGCCAGTTGGTGTCAGGAGTGCGAGCATTGTCAGGCCGCCAAAGATACACGGCCTCTCGTTAAGGGTTTTATGGAATGGTTGTTGTCCTCCAGGCCAAATGACATGCTTGCGGTAGATTTTACTGTATTTGAACCAACTAGTACAGGTATTGAAAATGTCCTAGTATTGACGGATGTTTTTAGTAAATACACCCTAGCTGTTCCAACAAGAGATCAGCATGCAGAGACTGTGGCTCAGGTCTTGGTTAATGAGTGGTTTTACTGGTTTGGGGTCCCAGGGCGCCTCCATTCTGACCAGGGGTGAAATTTTGAGTCGCACCTAATACGTCAGCTGTGTGATTTGTATGGTATAGAAAAGTCTCGGACTACACCGGGCCATCCAGCTGGCAATGGCCAATGTGAACATTTTAACCGCACTTTACATAACCTGTTGCGCACTCTGCCCATTTCTAGGAAGCGAGACTGGGTGGCTTGCCTTCCCCAGGTAGTGTTTAGTTATAACAGCACCCCTCATCAGGCCACTGGGGAAATTGCCTCACTTTTTAATGTTTGGCCAGGAGCCGAGGTTGCCTGTTGACTTTCTGTTAGGCAGAATACCGGAGCCACAGGAGGGCAGTGTGCATGAATGGGTTGTAGAACACCAGACCCGACTACAGGTAGCCTTTGCAGGAGCACGAGAGCGGTTACGAGACATGGCTGATAAGCGGAAGGCCCAACATGATCTGACTGTTCGTGATGAGCCATTGGGGGAAGGTCAACTGGTGTACCTCCGTGATTTAGGGGTAAGAGGCCGACACAAGATCCTGGACCTCTGGAGCCCAGTGGTTTACCAGATAACCAGGGCGCCATCAGAGGGTGGTGTTGTGTATACCATTGCACCAGTAGATGACCTGTCCAGGACTAAGAACGTCCATCGCTCCCTCTTAAAATGCAGAAAAGTCCGCTGTACTTGTGAGCTTGTTGACCACCCTAATCCTCTGCTAGTTCCAGTTAGAGATGCCCCTTCATTGGTTAAGATGAAGTAAGTTTGGTGGAGGTAGTACCAGGCAGAAGCCCAGTTGTATCTAGGCCAGAGCCCGCAGAACTGCCCTATGCTCCACCTCATGCGCAGCAAGAGGAGGCAAGTCCCAGAGAACAGGGATCTATTGTCAGGCCTGAACCAGAGGTTCCTATAGGTGAGTCAGATCAGGCTAGTGGAGGGGTCTTGCGTCGTACAGGGCGTGTTACTGCAGGTCACCACCCGAATCCCCATCACCTTACACGTTCGGTGGTGCAGACTAGCGGAGCTTCTCTTCAGCAAATTCATGTCCTTTTAAGACCTTGGGATTAGCCAGTTTGCCTGGGTGGTGAGCTTGTCGGGGCGACAATCCAAAAGTTAGGGGTGGATTGTAGTGGGCTCACCTGGTGTCATCGCGTTTTTTCTATTATCCAATCGTATAACTCTTGGGTGTGTATATAAGGGAGGATTTGGGTGTGTGTGTGTGTGTGTATTGAAGCACCGCTTGTGCGTCACTACCGGAGTCCCGCTGGTTCCGCCTCTGCCCCTTCCGTTCCTGCAGGTAGCGATTTTGTTTTCCTTTAGCATCTGGTTATGTAGCTGTTCTTAACTGGCTGTATTTAACTTCCTAGCATCTGAGGATAAGATTGGCTGTAGCCTGTTGATGTCGCTGTTTCCCCAGCAGAATCGCTCTTTATTCCTGGGCTTATTGTACTTTTAATGCGTCCGTGGGTGTATGTTTACAAAGTGGTTCGCAAGCTAAAGGTATGTACGACTTTAAATAATTGTGCGCCGATCTGTTTTATCAACGTTTACCATCTTATCCTTTTTAGGAAGGATAACTGAGTGTGGGCGGACTGATGGAGCAACAATTGTGATACTGCTGCTTTGGATTATGCTGCTTATAAGGTCTGTTTGACTATTTTGATGCGTGCTTTCTCTGATACCGGGTAAATGTGTGAACTTTAACATGAAGATTCCAACTACTGCGCTGTGAATCACTGGCGCTATTTGCCTTCACATTGAGAACTCTTACACGGATTCAGTAAATTGTGTACGCATACGGGTGTAGCAGCTAATATATTGTGTGTGTTTTTGGTGTTTATATTTTCCTTCATTTGTGCCTAATCTATTGTTTTGTCTTATTTGCATTTCCTGCGGGAGGTTTATTCTTTTGCTTAAGTTCAAATTGGTATTATTATTATTATTATTATTATTGAGTTTTCTCCTCCTTGTAAGGAGATATTTTTATGAATATATTTGTTTGGGGATTGCTGCATTCTTTTGTGTGAATTTGTGATCGTGTACAATTGTTTTTTTTGTATTGTAGGAGTCAAGGCTTCCAGGCAGGCCACTAGTTGTCCCTCGTGTGCATGTGTGTGTGTGTGTGTGGTGCACTTGCGTAAGATCATTTGCAATTTTGTGGAGTTGGTGCTACGTGACTAGTTTACCTGCCACCGGTAAGCCTCTAACTCCCATTGTCTATTGTCTTGTTGTTTGTGACTGCTGCTACTATTGGAGACTGCGTTTCTAAGAGATTTTTATATTGGATTAAAGAAAATAAAGTTTTGTATTTTTGGTATTCACGTCTCATGCCTGTTCCTTACACCAAGAACCTGTGTCAAATTCCATGTGATCAGGGTGGCGTAGTCCGCTTCAATTCAGTATTACTTTTTCCAACTTACCACTCTGCTACACTAAGGTGTTACATAAGTCAGCAGTATATAGGTCTGGAGGATGTAACACAGAGGGTTTTGTGATGTTAGTAAGGAGAGAGAAAGAGGGATTTAGAATTGCCTTCCTTGTGCCAAGTTCAAACTCATGATTTTAGCCCCAATTTTGCCTCGCTTACAGGTTTTGAGAAATCACAGACATATGCCTGGAATTAACAGGCAAATTTTTGTCCGTTCACGTGAGTAACAATCACACAGTGTGAACTATTAAAGCCACGATCTGAGAGAATCGCCAATGAGTTGCTGACACCTGTGAGATATTTGGCATGCTAAATATATGACGATCCTGTTGGCGATTCAAAATCACAATGTGTAAAATGTGGTCTGATTGAAAATAACATCAGCAATTACCTACAGCCAATGAGAGAGCAGCATCCACTAGTATGGGTATCTGCAGGGAGAAGTTAAAAGGGCTTCTTTTCAATCTATTTGGACCCAAGAAATGGAGGAAAAACTAGTGAAAATTTGGCAGGAGCACCGGTGTCTCCTTGATGTGTCATCTGAGCAATACCATAACCGGGTCAAAAAAGAAATAAGTTGAAGAAAATTGCTAATTCTCTAAAATCCAGATGAGCAAAATAAGTACATTTTCTACCCCATTAAAGGCTTTCTCATTATGTAGTTAATAACAAAATATATACTATGTGACCTTGCATTGTTTCCATGTCACTTCTCATGTGTGTTTGGTTGTAAGATGTAGTTTGCGGGCCGAGACAAAGTTGTTGGCAATTCTTCCTATTTTAAAGTCATGGATTGTGAAACCCCCTGTTGCCGATCCATCTTGCAGTGTAAACACAGCAGTGACAGAACACTGCCCCAGATAGTCATGCAGCGTGAAAACATCTGTGATGCCACTACTTTGAAAATCATGCAGTCTGAACTCAGCATTAGTGCTGATTAAACTGGAGTGGTATGTTAGTTTAGCTACAGAAATATCATCTTTATAATGATAAATGTGATATGCATAAATGTCCTTGTGTACAGTAAGATTTGTTTTTAGCTTTTAAGATGTCGTTTTGAATTTAATTGTCTAAGAGTAGGAGGAGTGAACCAAGGTGCAGACAGAGTAAATGAAACAGTCCTGGTTTTTAGTGGTGCATGATTATTTAAAAGGTTATGAAGGTTACTGTTGAACTGAAAGCAGTTTGTCCGATGTAGAGAGATAGTCACCACTGGGAAGGCTGGTGATAAATCTCCTAGAAATCTTTAGAGGATGACTTTAAATCTCATGATGTGTTTTCATTTCATATATGCCATATGCATCAGAAGTTGTTAGGTCACTTGGTATGACATCTGAGGCAGAATACACCCAGATGGCAGCTGACTCCAGACTGGATCCATTTTCAAATAGCAAAAGTCATTTAGTCACATCCGTTTCATGCCTTTAATATGGATCCAGACCAAACTCGGGTTACTGAGCTGAAAATGCAGTGGCAAAACAGATAGCAAAAAAATAAAAATTACATAAATCACCTGGCCCAGATAATTTGGAACTGTTTTTACTTATTCTCACCAGCACTGGGCCAGATCTATGCCAGATGACGATTCATTTATGTTGATTTGGCCCATGTCTGGGCCAGATCTGGTTCAAAACTTTTCTGTATTTGGTCCAATACCATGCTGGATCTGAGCCAGCACCATACTGGATCTGGGCCAGGACAGTTAGTAGCACAATTTAAATACCACAGAAAACCGGAGCAATCTGTTGCACTGCTCAGGTGCTATAAGAGCCCAGGTTGCTCTGATAGTGGCTTTCAGCTCTTTTGCATTGTTGGGTCTGGCATATTGGATCTTCCTCTTCAAAATACCTCATAGATTTTCTATGGGGTTATGGTCTTGGGAGTTTGATGGCCAATTAAGAACAGAGATACCATGGTCCTTAAAGCAGTTACTGGTAGCTTTGGCGATGTGTGCAGGTGCCATGTCCTGTTGGAAAATGAAATCTGCATCTCCATAAAGTTGGTCAACAGCAGGAAGCATGAAGTGCTCTAAATGTCCTGGTATAGAGCTGCGTTGACCGTGGACCTTAGAAAACACAGTGAAGCAACACCAGCAGGTGACACGGGATCCCAAACCATTACTGACTGTGCAAACTTTACACTGGACCTGAAAAAAAACAGCACCAGACAATACTTCACTCTTATTGCAGTAAGTGCACTAGAGTGTACTAATTAAATGATTAAATAACAGTACTTCAGTGGAAGTTATCAATGCAACTGGCTTCCTTCTTTTCTTTTTCACAGATCCCCATGGGAAGTGAGTGTGGCTTATGTGGCAGACCTTCCAGTGCCGTTTCAGTGTTGCCATGGAAACAAATCCCTCACCTCAATCAGCAAGCCGATCAGGGTCTGCTGAGGCTCATCTGGAGAGGAGAATATAAGCCACGATGCCAGAGGAAGAAAGGGAAGCATGACTTGGACTGAAGGCTAGTGGTGTTCCCTTCTCCAGCTACTCATGATTGGCACTCCCCACAGCGGACCTGCACGAGCTGGAACAATTACAATGGACAATTCACACCCTGCACTTCATACACCCCCTCACTGTAAATAAACAGCCCTTTTGGGATTTCACTATGTCTCTGTGTCCGTGTGATCTTTCACCTGCAACATCTGGTGGAGAATACAAACATTGTGAGAGATCATACGAGATACAAATTACCATCAGACCCGTGTTTCCCCCTAGGGCCCGCTCTCTCTCTCTTTCTCTCTTCAGACTGCAAGGAGTAAAGATGGAGAAGATGATGCAACTTGTCAAGGAGGTTGAGTCAAAACAACAAAACCTACTGGGCCAGCAAGCAGAGCATGACAAGAGGGCAGCACAGGTGGTCGATCCACGCCTGGATGCCCCACCACTGGAGCCCTTAATACCATCTCATGCCCAAACTCGATGACCGGGATGATGTTGAGGCGTTCCAGCGGAGCTTTAGGTGCTGGCAGCCAAAGAGGCATGGCATAGAAAGCAGTGGGTCTGGCTCCTCGCCACATTCGAGTGAGGCCCAGCAGGGCTGTCTCTCCATTCAGCCCCAACTTTATCAGAACTACTCTGCATTTAAGAGGGAGATCCTGGCTTGTTTGGGCCAAACACTGGCGCACAAAAGAGGCAGACCTGCTGCATCATATCCATGCCTAAATATAACATTATGGATCATCCGCCATGCAGGTAGGCAAGAGAGTGGAGATTGACCACCTGCTGCAGGCGTTGCCTTCCCAACAATGTCATCTTGTTATGCTACACAACCCCACTAGCTGGACAACTACTGGAGGTGTTGGAGCAGGTAAAAGCAACTGAAGCCCAGGAGATGAGAGAGAGAGAGCAGCAGGAGCACCCCCGAAATGGCAACCTGTGAAGGGCGCCGCATGGCCAGTACACAGACCTGTGGCCCCCTCACCAAAAGACCATCAGAAGTCCATTGACCCACTGGTGTTTGGGACTCCTATCTGCATGATGGCTTCCATGAACCCTATTTAGCGATCCACACCAAGTTCCCGGACACGAGCGAAACAATGGACATGGCCACATGAGGGCTATCGGCTTGATCACCATAAACCCACAAGTGACAAGAAGGGGGAGTGCTGTAATCCCCCTGTGTTACAGATCCGCTCGGAGGATAGCTGGAAAAAGAACGCAAAGACCTGAGTCTCTGGAACTGCTAGGCAAAAGTCCATCTGGTGGACGGAGAAGTTCATTAGCCAACACCCCACCCACATGGCAGGAGGGGGGGCAGTACGGTTTTACAATCACCATAATAACTCCCTCACCTCAATCAGCATGCTAATCAAGGTCTGCTGAGGCTCATCAGGAGAGGGAAATATAAGCTACGACAGCAGAGGAATAAAGGGCAGCATGACTTGGCATGAAGGCTTGTGGTGTTCCCCTCTACAGCTACTCACAATTGGCACTCAACTCCCCACATCGGACCTGCATAAACTGGGACGCTGGCTGCACAACGGAATGCTATCTCTGTGTCTGTTATCTCACACCTGTGACAACCAGATTGGATCAGATAAAAAAAAAATATATTATATTATAACACACACACACACACACACACACAATTGAAAAAAAACCCAGATATTATTAAATAATATTAATATTGTTTAATATGTTCCTCAAGATTTTTATTGTTTTTTAAATAAACACATACTCCAATTTTGATTCTTGCAACACATTTTTAAAATGTTAGAACAGTAAAGCATTTACCACTTTGCAATGTTGCCATTCCTTTTCACAACACTTAAGACATTTAGGCACTTAAGACAAGTGATGAAGTGTTTCAGGTGTAATTTTGTCCCATTCTTTTTGCACACAAGTCATATGGTGGGCAACAGTACAAGGTCTTCATTGTTGCATTGTGCACTTCAAAATGCACCACACATTCCATATCTAAGACAGGTCGGGAGTGCAGATAGGCCAGTCAAGTACCTGTATACTCTTCCTTCACAGCCAGGACTTTGTAATGTGTGCAGAATGTGGTTTTGCATTGTCTTGTTGAAATATGCATGGGCGTTCCTGGAAAAGATGCTCTAGTACAGTGTTTCCCAACCCTGTTCCTGGAGGCACACCAACAGTACATATTTTGGATGTCTTCATTATCTGACCCATTCATTTCAGGTTTTAAAGTCTCTTCTGATGTTATGATAAGATGATTCAGGTGTGTTTGATTAGGGAGAGGTTGAAAATGTGGACTGTTGGTGTGCCTTCAGGAACAGGGTTGGGAAACACTGCTCTAGTACATCTCTCTGTACTTTTCAGCATAAATGGCACCATCACAGAAGTTACTTTTGCCAAGAGCACTGACACAACCCCATACCATGACAAACCCGGGCTTTTGGATTTACTGCTCGTAACAGTGTGGATGATCCTTTTCTTTTTTGGTCCGGAGCACACAGCATCCATTTTTCTCCAATATAATGGGAATACTGATTCATCTGATCCCAGTACCCATTTGCACTGTGTGATGGTCCATCCCAGATGCCTCAGAGCCCAGAGAAGTCGACAGCACTTCTGGATATTGTTAACATACACTAACATACACACTAGAGTTTTAACTGACATTTGTGGATGTAACTATGTATTGCGATACTTGACAAAGGTTTGTCAAAGTAGTCCTGAGCACGTGGTGATATTGCTTATAGATGATTGTCAATTCTTGATGATTGCTCTGCTTAGGCTTACACCCTTGTCTTTTAAGCACTGAAATTCCTCCAGATTCCTTGAATCTTTTAATTGTGTTATACACTGTTGAATGTTAAATATCCAAATGTCTTCCTACTTTTTGTTTAAGGAACATTGTTTTTTAACCTTTCAATAATTTTCTCACGTATTTGTTGGCAAACTGGCAATTCTTGGCCCATCTTTGCTCCTAAAGAACTAGACCTTTCTTGAATGCTGCTTTCGTACCAAATCATAATTACAATCACCTCTAGACATCACCTGTTTCAAGTCACATTAATCAGTTTACCTAATTACTATCTCTAAACTGCTCCTGTCCAAATTTTTTTAGGATGTGTTACAGGTCTTAACAACAGGAAAGGATGTATATTTACAAATGAAATGAAGTTGACCAGACAAACATAAATATTTTGTGGTCATATGGTCTGCAATGAAATACAAGTCAAAGTAAATTTGGAAATCACTACTTTGTTTTTTTTTATTTGCATTTCCATACTGTATATTTCATATATACACTCACAGGTAACTTTATTAGGTACACCTGCCCAACTGCTCATTAATGCAAATTTCTAATAAGCCAATCACATGGCAGCAACTCAATGCATTTAGGCATGCTGGTCTGTGTATTTCAGAAACTGACTTTCTACTGCGATTTTCACGCACAACCATCTCAGGGTTTACAGAGAATGGTCCGAAAAAGTGAAAATATCCAGTGAGTCGCAGTTGTGTGGGCGCAAATGCCTTGTTGATGCCAGAGGTCAGATGAGAATGGCCAGACTGGTTCGAGCTGATTGAAAGGCAAAGTAACTGAAATAACCACTCGTTACAACTGAGGTATGCAGAAGAGCATCTCTGAACATACAACGTGTTAAACCTTAAGACGGATGGGCTACAACAGCAGAAGACCACACCAGGTGCCACTCCTGTCAGCTAAGAACAGGAAACTGAGGCTACAATTTGCACAGGCTCACCAAAATCGAACAATAAAAGATTGGAAAAACATTGCCTGGTCTGATGAGTATTGATTTCTGCTGCAACATTCGGATGGTAGGGTCAGAATTTGGCATCAACAACATGAAAGCATGGATCCACATCCTGCCTTGTATCAATGGTTCAGGCTGCTGATGGTGGTTTAATGGTGTGGGGGATATTTTCTTGGCCACTTTGGGTCCATTAATACCAATTGAGCATTGTGTCAAAGCCACAGCCTACCCGAGTATTGCTGCTCACTCTGTTCATCCCTTTATGACCACAGTGTACCCATCTTCTGATGGCTACTTCCATCAGGACAAAGCACCATGTCATAAAGCGCAAATCATCTCAAAAAGGTTCTTGAACATTACAATGAGTTCACTGTACTTATATAGCCTCCAATCACCAGATTTCAATTCAATAAAGCACATTTGGGATGTGGTGGAAAGGGAGATTCGAATCATGGATGTGCAGCCGTGAAATCTGTAGCAACTGCATGATGCAATCATGTCAATATGAATCAAAATCTCTGAGGAATATTTCCAGTAACTTGTTGAATCTATGCCACGAAGGATTAAGACAGTTCTGAAGGCAAAACGGGGTGTACTATTAAGGTGTACCTAATAAAGTGGCAGGTGAGTGTGTGTGTGTGTGTGTGTGTGTATATATATATATTTATGTTTGGTTCCAAACATCTTCCACATACATATACATATATATATATATATATGTGGAAGATGTTAGGAACCACCAGGACTATTCATAGGGTTGGCCGACCATCTAAGCGGAGTGATGGGGGAGAAGGGCCTTAGTCAGGGAGCTGATCAATAATGCACTGGTCTCTCTGTCTGAGCTCAAGTGTTCTTCTGTGGAGAGAGGAGAACCTTACAGGACAGCCATCTGTGCAGCAATTCACCAATTAGGCCTGTATGGTAGAGTGGCCAGACAGAAGCCACTCACCACCTGGAATTTGCCAAAAGGCATCTGAAGGACTCTCAGACCATAAAAAACAAAATTCACCAGTCTGATGAGACTAAAATTTAACTCTTTGGAGTGAATACCAGGCGTTACTTTTGGAGAAAACCAGGCACCACTCATCACCAGGCTAATGCCATCCCTACAGTGAAGCATGGTGGTGGCAGCATCATGCTGTAAGGATTTTTTTCAGCAGCAGGAACTGGAAGACTAGTCAGGATAGAGGGAAAGATGAATGCAGCAATGTACAGAGACATCCTAAATGAAAACCTGCTTCAGAGTGCTCTTGACCTCAGACTGGGGTGACGGTTCATCTTGCAGCGGGACAATGACCCAAAGCACTCTACCAAAATATCAATGGAGTGGATTCACAACAACTCTGTGAATGTCCTTGAGTGGCTCAGCCAGAGCCCAGATCTAAATCCTATTGAACATCTCTGACGAGATCTAAAAATGGCTGTACACCGTCACTTCCCATCCAACCTGATAGAGCCTGAGAGGTACTGCAAAGAGGAATGGGCAAAAAAACCCAAAGACAGGTGTGCCAAGCTTGTGGCATCATATTCAAAAAGACTTGAGGCTGTAATTGCTGCCAAAGGTGCATCAACAAAGGATTGAACAAAGGCTTTGAATACTTACGTACACGTGATTTTTCAGATTTTATTTTTTTAATAAATTTGCAACAATTTCAAAAAATCTTTTTTCACATTGCGATTATGGGACATTGAGTGTAGAAGTTTGAGGAAATAAATGAATTTAATGCATTGTGGAACAAGGCTGTAAAATAAAAATGTGGTCAAATAAACATTTAATAGCAAAAATAGACGTCCGTTAGAAGTCAGTTTAATCTATCAAATTGGCAACTACTCTAGTTTTTACAACTACTCTATGTTTAGACATCTGTTAGACTGTCACTGACAGCCCAAATGTAGCTTTGTTTTAGCCATGCCTTCACCTTTTATGTTTAGACATGTATTAAACAAAACTGATTGGTGAGAAAATGGCCAAAACCAACTATATACGTTTATAGAGGTCAGTAAAACACGAGCACCATTTAGTACCTCCGAGTCAGAATTTTCTTATTGATATATACTTTAAACATCAGTCACTTTCGGGTCAAACTAAATTGGAGATATCAATGATGCTTAGAAATAATCAAGCATTGTCAACTTAATTGTATAAATTATAGCAGGTGATTATGGGATGTGCATAAAAAAATATTAATCATATACAAGCATAATCAGCATTGCTAAATTAAACTGAAAATACAGGCAGACTGTAAGAAATGTACTAACATATGGAGGTAAAATGCCTTTTAAAATCAGAACACATAATAATAAAAGAGCTGAGCTGTATACTGATAGCACTTTTATAGTTGGTTATATCAGATTGACAGTTGAAAGATGATGGATTAATATTTGATAAACTGATTTATGTGCATAAATGTCAAATGGTTAAAAGCAGTAATTAGGTAATTAAGATGCTGAGGTTTCAGCCAACAACTATGATAGCTTGGTATCACGAATCGCAGTCGCTATAGTATGTAAAGTCCAAAAGATCACCATCTTGTACTAAAATCTCAACTCAAACAATTAATTTATATAGTGATAAATCAAGCTCAAGTGACGAACCCTTTTGGAATTTTATTTTTATGATTGTTTGTCAGACATAAAAACATTGCCCAGATTATTTAATGCTTTTGACAATAAGATATACAACTGATGTCATAATTATTAGCCCCCCTTAACTTTTTTTCTTTTTTTAAATGTTACCCAAATTATGTTTAACAGAGCAACGGAATTTTCACAGTATTTCTGAATATTTTTTCTTCTGGAGAAAGTCTTTTGTTTTATTTAGGCTAGAATAAAAGCAGTTTTGAGTTTTTAATGAACCATTTTAAGGTCAAAATTATTAGCCCATTTAAGCTATTTTTTCCCCAACTGTCTTCAGAACAAACCATCGTTATACAATAACTTACCTAACTACCCTAATTAATGTAGTTAAGCCTTTAAATGTCACTTTAAGCTGTATAGAAGTGTCTAGTAAAATATTATTTATTGTCATAATGGCAAAGATAAAATAAATCAGTTATTAGAAATAAGTTAAAGTATTATATTGAGAAATGTGTTGAAATTATCTTCTGTCTGTTGAACAAAAATTGAGGAAAAAATAAACAGGGGGGCTAATAATTCTGACTTCAACTGTATCTAATATAACATTTCTGTATATTAAGAGTTTATACTTTATACAAAGCCAGTTCCTGGAGGGCTGCAGCTCTGCAGTTTAGTTCCAACCCTGCTTCAACACACCTGTAGGTTTCAAAGAAGCCTGAAGGACTCAGTTTGATCAGGTATTTAATTAGGGTTGAAAATAAACTGTGCAGAGCTGCAGCCCTCTAGGAAAAGACTTTGACACCTGTGGTTTAGATTATATGACTCTTAAGGACACTAATTGAAGTTGAAGACCTAAAGCTTCGTCAAAGCAGAACCAAAAAAAAAATTGCACAAGCAGGTAGATGTAAGGGTTTTACTAGTTGAAGAAATTCTCAACATTGCCATATAATACAAAAGTAAAACTAAACACCTGGTTAACAGACATAAATGTCAGCACTAATGTAGTTCAAACTCATACAGAAAGATACAGTATTATGTGTCAAGCCTAAAGTTTGCTGTTTACTTTGAGTAAAAACATCCAAGTTAGACTCAAAAAGTTTTTTAAAGTAACAAAATACACTTTCAAACTTAGGAAGACATTAACATTATGGATAACTAATATGTAATAACCCCTTAACAGGACCTTAAATGTTTAGAAACACATGGATAATAAAAAAATATTAACATGAATCTACAGATTCCCAATAACTTTCAAAAGGATGTTTAAAAACAGTATATGGCTAATAAATTTAGCAAAGTCAAACAGGATTTCAACAATGAAGGAATGAGGTGTAATTTTGAACTATACATCCGGTGTGGAACCACCTCCATTCATGCACATACTCCTATAGATCAATACATCATCTAATTGGCATACATTTATTATACACATCAGTCTGAGCACTATACAAAGAATTTAGTGAGCAGTTCACAGAACTGTAAAACAGCAGATTGAGAACATTAGCAGACTGATTTAGAACTACAGTAAAACACCAATGCAATATTTCAAAAGTGGATAAGAGCAGTTTGGCATAGAAAAAAAAGAAGAAACGAATTGTATGTACACCTAATCTTAAATACCGTTCAGAAAACGGAATCATTTTGAATAACCTGCATTGCAGGAAACTGAGCATTTTCATCTTTATTCATTTACTGGGCTCTGGTAGGGGAAATGGCTTGGTGATTGGGACTGAACTGAATCTGTAGAAGCAGAAGCAGCATGAGTTTTTTGATGCTCCTCTAAAAGATGTAGAAAAGCAAAAGCTTTGTCACACTCCGTACACTCATAGACCACTTGACCTACATGGGTTTCCTGGTGCTTTTGCAAATGAGCAAACATGGTGAAAGACTTATTGCACATATCACATCGGTATTCTCTGCTGTCCTGAGCTGTGACTCTGAGATTTTCAGAATGTTTCTGTTGGTGTTTTGCTAGATCTTTTGACGTTAGATAGGTTTTGCTGCATATGTGGCACTGATGCTGTCGTTTTGCATCATGCATTTTACAATGACTCACTAGAGTCGTTTCTGATTTAAAAGATTCGGAGCAAACTTCACACTGGTAAGGCCGTTCACTGTGTGTCTGCTGGTGCTGTGTAAGGTACCGTTTCTTTGTAAAAGTTTTTTGACAAACCAAGCACTTGAAAGGACGTGGCTCCTCATGATGCTTTTTATGGTGCTCCATTAAACTGCTATTAGAAGAGAACCTTCTTTTACAGATAGGGCAAATAATAAAGTCCTCTCCGACATCAACCTCCTCCTCTTCGTCACCTGCTTGAAAGAGAGTCCTTGAACTCTGATTCTTAGAGGCAGATGACTCTGAACGATGCTTTTCTGAAAATGTCAAACTTCGATTACTACAGCGGTGCCTGCGGAAAGCAGCACTTCCAATAAAATGATCTTCGCATTCTGTGCATTCATACTGCGTAGCAGCAGTTAGATGGCACTGTTCATGTTCATCAAGGTCATTCTGAGAGGGAAAGGTCATATTACAAACACTGCACATATGAGAATGAACAGAGAGGTGATTTGCAAGGTCCAAGGCTTGGTAAAAACTCAAAGGACATATGGGGCACTGGTAGATTTTGTCACGCTTCGTTTCCACATGGACCATCTTTTCACTGGTAGGAAAGTTGCTGTTCTTGGAAGCCTTCTCATTTCCATGGCTTCTTAAATGAGTGAGAAAAAGGTGGTGTTGTGTAAAGCTCATGTTGCAATGGTTACACCGATAACAACGTGGTCCTGATAACTGATGACTGAGCTGATGCTTTTTTAAGTGGGAACCATGTAAGAAATGCTTGTTACATTCTGGACAGGAGTATGGACGCTCTTTAGCTGGATTGCATCCATGTTCTGAGAGCTGTTCTGGATCTGGAAATCTTAGTTGACAAATTCCACAGCGAAACTTGTACTGCTCAGAGTTACTTGATAAAAGACCCTTATTGTGGATAGTTGAAGTCACCTTTTTTGTTTCAGGTTGTTTGGGTGGAATCAATGGTGGAAGTTCCTCTTCTTGCTCTGTGTGCATCTTGCGATGCTCAGCTCGACTTGTTTTGCAGGAAAAGGTTTCATCACAAAGGTCACAAGGAAAGTTTTCATCACGGTGGGTAATCATGTGCTCAGCTAGTTCAGTTGAACGTGTAAAGCTCAGGTGGCACTTGGTACAGCGATGAGCACTCTTCCTGACATGCATCTGTTTGTGTTTGCGCAGACTGAAGAGGGAGGTAAAGCCTTTACCACACATTTGACACTGAAACTCAGACTTGTGGCATCGCTGATGTTGCTGCAAGTTTGTTAGCTGAACAAAGCACTTCCCACATTCTTCACACTCAAAGGGTTTTTCACCAAGATGACATCTTTGATGATCCTCAAGTTTTTCCGATGTTAAGAATGTTTTGCCACAAACATGACAGGGAAAGTAGGGTGCTGAATCAGAGTCATTGTCACTGTCATCATCATCTTTGAAATTTCTGTCTGACTCTTCCTTATCTGATGCCTGATCAACACTGGTAGAGGTTTTTGATTCATCATTTAGAGTTTGGACTGATTCCGGTTTATGTTTTACTTGGCAGTGCTTTGTGTATGACCTTTTGATTGTATAAGTTTTGTCACATGGTTCACATCTATATATTTGCTCAGTTTTTGCTTTCAGGCCAGATTCTTTTGAATTTGATGATTGCACATGTCCATGAGCCATCCTTTGGTGAAGGGCCAGGGCTTTTTCGGTCCAATACCGCATCTGACAGGTGGTACAGACAAGGGGGCGACTGGGGTCATGATAAGTTTTATGGATTTCCAAGTCAGAAGGAAAACGAAATTTCTTGGAACAAATATGACATGTATAATCCACTTTTTCCTGATGTTGAACTCTCATATGCCTGTGCAAAATACCAGCTTGAGCAAAGACTTTACTGCACACATGGCATTTGTGAAAATCTGATTTGCGTTCTTGTTCCTCACGGCCATGTTCCTCCAAATGACTTATAAGTCTCAGTCCATCTGTAAAACTCTGATCACACTCAGAACACTGATACTTGTGAACAGAAGCATCTCCTTTCTCAGCATAATTTTCCTGGTCTTGATCTTTACATGAGAACTTAGTCTGCAGTACTCCAGTTCCTGTGGCATTAGAACCCTTGTTAAAAACTAGCACAGTGTCATTTAGAGCACTTTCTACGTCACCTGCACTTTCCAAGACAGATCCGTTGTTTGAGAGGATTGTGTGACCTCTACATTTTTTCTTGTGTTTCTCCATTGTCTTTTTGGTCCAAAAACCAATATGGCATTTTGTGCAAGAAAACGGGTACGCTCCATTATGTATGCGCATATGCATACCTAGCCCGGTACTCTTGGAAAACCGCATGTTGCACTGTGGGCATTTGAGAGGCTTTATAATCCCTATGTTTGAACGTGCACGTGGCTCCCTTCGAGATGCCTCACGGCTGCTTTCTTGGTTCTGCCCATACACCTCATCAACCGTCTCTTCCTTTATGACTTGCCGTTGACATGATACCAATTGCTGTTGATTGTTAATGGTCACTTGCGGCTGATCAGACCTATGCTTTGCCAAAAAATGCTGCTGGAGCTGTGAAAACAATATAAAACGGGCACTACAGTTAGCACAAGAAAAACCTCTTATCTTGGTGGGGCTCTTGTCTTTTTTTACCACACGAGAAGATCCAGGTGATTTTGAATTCACAACACAAGTCTTTTGGTGTACAGATAGTGCTTCATGAGTAAACAGGTCACCACACTTGTCACAAAGCACTTTTTCTTGATTTTCTACCCTTCCATTACATTTGGCCAAGTGTCGTTTCAAATAGTCTGTTCTGATGAAATGCTCTCCACAGTTGGCGCAGCCATATGGTTTTTCCCCGGTATGAAGACGTACATGGACTTTCAGTTGTCCTGATATTTTAAAGCGTCGAGGACAATAGTCACATTGGTATTTCAATTTATTCACGTAGTGAACTTGTATACGCTGCAGAAGTTTGGAAGTTTCTCTGCATGGCTGATTTTGAACATTTGTGGCAGATTTCACAGGCACCTTTGGAAGCCTTTTGCATTTGATGGTGTCGTTATGCCTCTTCAAAGTCTTTTCAGAACTGTAAGTTTTGCCACATCGTTTGCAGGGAAAAGGTTTATCAGTAATGTGGAGCATCGCCATATGACGTCGCAGATCACTTGGAGTGGAAAGCTGCTTAAAGCAAACTTTGCACTGCAGTTCATCATCTTGCTGCATTTGACTTTGAGAACTTTCGTTCAAGTTGTCAAGATTAATCTTTACTACTCGCACCTCAAGTTGTTTCTTTCCTCTGCAGCGGGCTTGGTGCAATTTCAAATGATCATAGCGTGAGAAACCACTTTTACAGTTCTTGCACTGATATGGCTTGACCTCTGTATGAGTGAGGATGTGACGTCTTAAACTTTTGGTCCACAAAAATGTCTTGGTGCAAAAATTGCACTTCAAATCGTCACCATTTTCTTCAGAGACATCTTTCAGATTTTTTAACTCGGTAAATATTGATTTGATTTTCTCAGATCCTTTTAAACTTTCCAATCTACGCTGCTTGGGCACACCATTACAAAAAGCCTCATGCTGCAAGTATCGATGCTGAGTTGCAAATTTCTGCCCACAACGCATGCATGAATATGGCATTGCCTTTGAATGAAGAGAAAGATGTCTCTGTAGAAAAATGCTAGATCTAAAACATCTAGAGCACTCTGGGCATTGGTGCTTTAAGTTGCACTTTTCCTTTGTTCCAGTTTTGGTTTCAGCTGACAGCTTGCCCTGGCACTGCTTTTCATGACTATTTCTGTAGTTTCTTCTGGTAAAAACTCTTCCACATTTTCTGCAAGAAGGTTTTAATTGACCTCCTTTGCAGAGCTCCACGTGTTCCTTATATTTTCTCTTCCTGTAGTATTTCCCACATTTTGAACAAGGCAAAACTGTCTTTGCCAAGTGGGCTCTCTCGTGAAGTTTCAAATTACTCGAAAAACGGAAAGCATGTGGGCAGTATGAGCAAAAATAAGGCCTGCTGGTCTGTATTAACGAAGTGTCCACACTGCGTTCTGCTTTTATTTTTTTTGATGTCTTTATTGAGTTTGATGTCTTTAATGAGGGAGGTTGCTCTACTTGACATTTTTCCTCATGTATTTTAAGATATTCCTTTCTGCTGAAGTGTTTGCCACAAGTTGTACACTGAAAAGGCTTTTCACCAGTGTGAATACGAATGTGACGAATCAGAACAGCATGACTTGAGTAACTGCTTTTGCAGAATGGACATTTGGACACAGTTGAGGCAGGGATATGAATTGAACAATGCACACTAAGTGCCTTCGAGTCAGCAAAGTCTTCTTGGCAGAGGCCACATTTAAACTCCTCTTCGCAAGTTTCTTCTACCTTCCAGGATGGAGCTTGGTCCTTTGGAGTTGTAACTTTTTTTGGATGAGGTGCTATAAGTTTGCGTCGTCTTTCATGCACAGCCACATGTCGAAGGAAAAATACTGGAAACCTGAATTCTAATGGGCAATCAGGACACTTAAGCTTGCCTTTATTTGGATGAGACTGTCTGTGATTTAACAAATCTCCAATTGATGGAAAAACTTCCCAGCAGACCAAGCACTGTATATTTCGCTTGTGCACATTTTTGTGAGTGATCAAATGCCCATGTCTGGAAAAATTTTTCCCACAATCTAAACAGCGAAAAGGCTTGTTTCCTTTGTGAAGTTTCAAGTGCTTTTTTAGCGTGTCAGATGAAGATGAAGGCTTTCCACAAAAGCGACAAGAGAAAGGGAGGTTTGAACTATTATCAGCAGGGTTTGAACCTTTCAAATGAACATCACTACCATTTTTGTGTTTGATTGCCTTTTTTGAATTTGCAAGCAATTTATGTTTCGCAAGATGGGTGTAGAAACCAGACTTGCTTGAATACATAGCCGAGCAAAATGTGCATTTGTACCGCAATACTTTTTGTGAGGTCACAGCCAGTGACTCTTTGCCTTCATTTTTCTTAGACAAAAATATTAACTCCTTCCTTTTCTTTACGTGTGCTTTTGCTGTGTAGAGTTTAAGCTTGACGCAAGTTTGCTTGATGTGCCTATTGCGGTTGCATGCCATAGTAAACACATCTTTACAAATAGGGCAACGATACTTTCCATCAACCTTCCCTTTGCCTTTTCTCATGTATTCCTTAAGACACTGTTCACGTAAATGGCGTGTCCGATTGTAAAAGTACTTGAAAAAGCGAAAGCATATGGGGCATTTAAACTTTGGAGTCTTGCTTTCTGAATCTAATATGGTTTCATTAGGAGTGGTCTTTTGAAAACACTGTTGTTTTTTATGCTTGTTTAGATTCCAAGTATATTTGAATGCCTTTTCACAGTTGTCACACTTAAATGGTTTTTCATCAGAGTGTGATCTAAGGTGTGCTTTCAGTTGTGCTCTGAGCCTGAAATTCCTCCCGCACACTTGACAATGTATTTTTTCAGGTGACTCACTTTTCTTGTAAACATCCATTAATTTCACATAGCAATTACGAAGTTCTACATCGGAGTCTGCATTTTCAATCACATTTGGAATATAGTTCTTTTCAAGAGTTGATTTTGATGAGTGTGCAGTCTGTAAAGAAGGTTCCAGTACCAAGGGTGTGCATCGTATTTTGCGCTGATGTGATTGACATTTGATTGCTGTAAGAAAGTATAATCCACAACGGGGACATCTATAATCAGTGACAATTCTGTGCTTCAGATCGTGTTGTACATAATAAGGTTTTTTAACAAAGATCTTGCCACAGTACCTACATTTGTACTTTGGTTTCTCCACAGTTAGGTCCTTTGTATACGAGGCTGATGATTTTAACTTGTCATTAAGCTCAACTTCTCCACAGAAATGCTTTTTTGCCAATGCATCACCAGTCAAGAAACATTCACAAGTAGGACAATATTCGGCCTTGTGGAAAGAATGCATGCAGTGATGATGTTCAATTAGCTCATCTACACTATGCATTGACTCTTTGCACTCAAAGCAATGGAAATTTTTTCCATCACAAGTTTTTTGTTCCGTTGTCTTGAGGACAACAACAGGCTGCAGCTTCCTCTTTTGTGTTTTTAACAAAGATAGCGAATCCTTGCTTGCAATGGTGCCACTTTCAGTCAGACATTTTTGTGGTCCAGGATCTAGAGAGTTCCCAGAACTTTGAACAGCACTAAGTGCTGGAGGATCTTCTTGTAAATCAGCTTCATCTTTCTGATTATTAGCTTCAATAGCAATCTTTAGTAGAACTGGTGGTTCAGTGCATTTCAACTCATTAACTTGATTTACACGTGCATGTTCCAGGTGTCTCAATTCCTCAGTGTTCTGTGTTGCACTTTTTAAACCAAAACAAGACTCAAGGAATCCAAAACTTCCCCGCTCAACATGTTCATCATCAGAAGTTAAACGTTTTTGCCCTTTCAGTGAAATGGAATTTTCTAGACCAAGATTTGGAAAGGTACATCCAGGATCTGGATCCAGGTTATTATCCAGGTTACTGTCCAACTGGCAGCCACTAAGTGAATCGCTTTCAAGGTTGGATATCTCACCAGTCTCTTGAAATTCAGGTGTTAGTAATGCTTTTTCAGGATCTGGGTCCATTCTATCCAACTGGCAAACATCAAGTAAATCTTTATCATTGCCAGAAATCACAGATGTATCTTCACATTCAGGTTTTGATGATTTGTTTTCAGTATCTGGGGTTATCTTTTCCAACTGAAAAACATTTGGGGGATCTGCAGTTGGGCAGATTTCAGAACAGTTTTCATCTCCATTAGAAATGGATGAGGCCTCTACATTTGCTTTATCTGAAGCACACATCGAACCACCATGGGAGGTATCAGGAAGCTCCAGTATTTGATCTAAATCACAAGAATGAACATCTCTCTCTTCAATTTGCACATCTTTAGACAAAGGCTCCACACTGTTTGGGCTATCCACACTTTGTATTTCTGTACACGGATAATCAGCATTCACAGGAACTGAGCCCTCACTGCAGTTACTGCCAGTATAGCTTACTTCTTCAATTTTGCTCTCTTCCATGGTCAGTGTAGGTCTAGTGTCCTGCATTTCTATGTCACTCATATCTGCCTCCACAACACCATGACAGACTTCAGCAGAAAAGTCCATAGTATTACTTAGATTATGGTCTCTTTCCTCTAAAGACTGATCAGCCTGGTTGCCACCAATGTCATCTTTAATGGATGAACTCAAATTGCAATCAAGATTTGTTTCGGAGTCAGAGCAGCTGCTAATATCAGAATACTCTACCAGACCAGCATTGGTTTCAAATGCAGCTTCTAATAACACCTCGTCAGAATTTGTTTCCAATATGGATTCAACCTCTACTGAGTTGGGCAAGGGACAAGGTGTCATGTTACTATTATATTCTCCTTTATCTTCTGTTTTATCTGGTTCAAGATCAGGTGCATTCATCACATCTTGCCAAGATGGTTCAAAGCATGTATGCTGCAGAGAACCAGACTCAAAATCTTTCATGTCAGATTCAGCCATGTCTTGCAAATCCATCATGCTTGAGAAGTTCTCCTTCTCAATTAATTGTTCTATCTCATGTGCAAAGGCGTCCTCCGATTCTGCAGGAATACCATTACATTCCATAGTTCCTACAGAAGTCTCTGGGCTCTGGCTAGATGGAATCTGTGTTTGCAGGAGTGCATTTTATGTATTAGCCCTCGTTGTTTTCTTCTCCATGGATTAGTTATCAAACTCTGAAAAAGAATTCCATGTTATTACCAAAACAGCACGCATTTTTAAAATGACATTTAGATAAAGGAATGAAATGCTCACCTCACTCATCCAATACATATCTGTGGGAACATTATAGGTGACTTGCCCAAAGACCTGCATAAAAAAAAGGAAATCTATTTAAAAAAAAAAATATTAAAATTGTTCTTAACTTTAGCAAGTCTAAGTATTAATATAATGTAATCTGAAGGTAATCAAAGCATTCAATGTATAGTCTAAAAGCTTAATTTTAGTTGTCCCCTCATGTCCAGACCAATTGATGACCAATGGTTGCTGTTACTTTTACAATCACTATGAAGGACACTAAGAAAAACAAGTAAACTACATATTTTTTCCAGTGCTCGTGTCAGGCAAGAAAAAAAGAAAAACAAGTTATGGTTGGAACAATTCTAGTGAAAACAAAGGCTTTAGCAGAAAATACAGTGTCAGCAGTATAACAGGGTAACAAACAGTACAGTCAGGCACCAGCAAAGGTATTCTGCTAAATAAAATTCTTAGTACTGAACCCAAAACTGTGCATTGTTTTTGTCACGAAAGTATTTAAAATGAAAAAGTACATTACAGCAACAGTAGCATGGACAAATATGGAACATTTGTTTAATGCGGTGCTAGGCACGCAGACAGACACACAAAACTCCAAATGACCTAGTAGTAACAGTGAAGTTTCACCTCATAAAATAAGAAATCTCAATCAACCGAACTAATGCATGGTCAGGGCTGGAGCAAGCTGAACTGCCGCTCTAGGCAAAGGACGATCATGCCACCCTCAACTCGAAAGTAAAAACGAAAGGAACTTGTTAGTAAAGTGAGGACCGGGGAAGGGGGGTGGGGATGAAATTGAAGAATGGGTGGGTGGGTATTCGTGGATATAACTGAGGACGCGGGTGGTGAGGAAGGTGTCGCGGACGCCGCCCTCTCTATTCTGCCGCCCTAGGCATGGATATAACTGCTGAGGACGCGGGTGGTGAGGGAGGTGTCGTGGACGCCGCCCTCTCTATTCTGCCGCCCTATGGACGCGCCGGCCCTGTGCATAGTCTTATGCCATGTTCTTGAGTTTTGATGGGGAAAAACTAAAATCACAATTGAACTGGCCTGCATCAGGCAAATATAAACTTTGTAAAAAGGCGACTGTACAAAAAGCAGGATCATCAGGCAAAACCCCATTAGCCAGAAAGGAACAATTCTAAGAAATTAACATGTTGAATGCATAAGAAATAGGTAGAAACAAATACCCTTGCAACTTGTTAGACAAACTGGCATTGTGACTGGGTAGTAGTATCATTGAAACAGCAGGGGTTCTGTGATAAGAATTTACTAACAGTGGTCCAATAAGAGACAATTTGCTAAAAAGAAAAAAGGCATTGCACTGTGTATGAAGTAGCGCTACTGCACTACAACCAACTGCTCACCAAAGGTAAAAGGATTGGAACTGAACCTTGGAGCAGTGTCACATTTGGTCAATCCATCATGTGCATGGATATACATGTGTGGCTTTTATCAGGAGAAGTGATGTACTGCCAGATAGCAACAAGTTAGCAGGAGGAATGTGATGATCTGAGCAATGTTCAATTGGGATACCCTGGGTGTACCTACCAAAGCATTGTTGCAGAAAAGGTACACCCATTTAATAGGTGTTAACTGTTGGAAATGGCTTCTTTTAAAACAAATAACTGACACTGCAACACTGAACACATATTCAGGAAATCCATCAAGTTGTGAGCACTAAATATTAAGACCAAACTATATAACTCAATTGTCTAAAAATCAATTCCTGGATGGCCACAGCTCTCGAGTTTAGCTCCAACTCACACCTGCTCAACAGTTATTAGTAGTCTTCAGGAAAGTTTGAGACTTATTATATAATCCTTAATATCAAGTTCGTCATTGGACAAGACTGGTGGAAAGGCAAGCAACACAACCACAAAAGGTTCAAAATAACAACTCCTAGGTGTTATTTGAAAGACTACATAGGCCTACAGGTGCTGGTACTGTGGGTGCTGGACTTGAAAGCCAAACACAGAAGCAGTTGTAGTTGGGAAAAATTAAAGTGGTGCCCTATTCCATAGTAAGCAATTGGGGGTTAGGTACCTTGCTAAAATGAGCACCAGAAGCAAAAAAAAAAAAAAAAGTCCTCTATATGTGCCCTCACTGCTCCCTGCTTAGAATGCGCGCACACACTTGGACGGTTTAATATTCAGAATGTATTAAGGCCCGTTTCCACTGAGTGGTATGGTACGGTTCGGTTTGGTATGCTTTTATAGCCGTTTCCACTGTCAAAAAGCGTACCGAACCGTACCACTTTTTCGGCACCCTTTCGAAAGGGTACCAAACACGAGAAAGGGTACCAAAAGGCGGAGCTAGACGCGCAGCAGAACGCTATTGGTTTACAGAGATACGTCATTCGCTTACGCAACAAGCCAGAATGAAAACAAAAAAACCGCCATGTATGAAATACACAGCCGAGAGATTTCATCGGAATTATAAATACATATAATAACGAGCCATGGTCGACCCGGGCTCAAACAAACCTTGTCGTCGTCTTGATAAACAGCCACAAATCCAAGAAGAAGAGCAGATTTACCCTGTGCCGCGTAGTTTTTTTTACGAGCCAGTCTGAAGTGCGAGCGGTTTCGCTTTCTTCCTCACGCTCGCCGCGCGTCTAACATTATATCTGAAATAACAAACTTCTTGAGCTGATGATAATAACCTGCGCTTGATTATTGACGTGCTTTTGAAACCCGATCCTGTCAGAAGCTGACAAACGCGAGAGTGAAGCTCGGAAGAAACAAAGGAGAAGCCGGAAAAAAGGAGCACATTATTTTTCAGCAAACGTGAACAAACTGCCTTGTTTAACTATTATTATTATTATTATTATCGCCTTTGGACTAATATGAACTCAGAATAATGGAATTGTTCTCTAACAGAGGCTACATGTGCAGATGAGAGGTTTTCACTGACTGTAGACCATATATTGTGTTGTTTTGAACCTAAATACCAACGAAATGTCTGCTGTGTGTTTTTCTGTAGTTGGTAACATGTCGGAGATTGTAAGGGGCTGTATGTGTTTATATATGTTCATTTAATTACTTACTTTACTATAATTTACTTTAATATAATTGCAGACGTTACAGTAGGCTGTTTCGCACTCTTTGATCTGCAGTTATAATCAACTCATGTTCATTGAAAAGTTAGTAATAAACATTTCTACACAAGTATTTATGTGTATGAAGTATCTGTTTTGTGAGAAGTGCTTGTCATATGATATGCAAGTGACCCGTACAGCTTTATTTTTATTTATTTTTTATTCTATTTTTTTCCCGTACAGCTTTATTGTAGACATTTCCTCCAGTGAGAATGACATCGACTGAAACTTTGTCATACACCACGCCCACCAAAAGGGTACCCTTGTTAGTGGAAACGCAAGCTTGATAAAGGTGACCCGTACCAAACCGAACCGTACCGTACCAGTCAGTGGAAACGAGCCATTAGAGGTCTACCTATACAACACACAAAAGGTTCTTTTGCACAGAACTTTGACAAAACCATGTCAGAAGAATGGGAAATAAATTGGTCTTGAGATAGTTCTTTAAAAGCTTATTTTATAAGCTTATAAGTGCCATAATTAATGCAAACTCAATAGCCAAAAAGACCATTTTGTGCATGTATACACAGCATACCAATGAAGAAAAAACTAAACAATGAAATGTAACAACTCAAACATGTTTTGCAAACTATCAGCTTGTGTTTCATATTGGTAAGACATCTCAAATGTTTCGGGAGGTGGGTCCCAAAGATTAGAGTTAAGATCTTACACCTAAAAAATCATGCATACCAACAACCAGGCTTTCCAACTCGGTTTACTTGTTAACCATGTTACTGGGGGAAACCAGCACTGCACATTTTGCGTCTCCTTTGTCTGCTACAACCATTTCAATTCCTGGAGTTTCTGCAAAGAGATGAGGAGTTGAAGGTATTGGGGTCCGTCAGGATCATGGTTGAGCCCTTCAAGAACAAGCATGGAGCTGTTGTGAAGCCACCCTCTTATTTTAGCTGTGTGCCTAGGGTCATTGTCATGTTAAAAGGTAAACCTTCAGCCCAGTCTGAGGTCCTGAGCTCTGGAAAAGGTTTTCATCCAGGATATCCCTGTACCTGGCCGCATTTATCTTTCCCTCAATTGCAACCAGCCATCCTGTCCCTGCGGTTGAAAAACACCCCACAGTATTCTTCACTGTTGGGACCAAATTGGACAGGTGATGAGCAGTGCCTGGTTTGCTCCACACATACCACAATAGGCCAGAAAGTTCTTTATTGGTCTCATCAGACAAGAGAATCTTATTTCTCACCATCTTGAAGTCCTTCAGGCTTTTTTTTTTTTTTTTTAGCAAACATGTGTTTACCACCACTCTGCCATAAAGCCTCAACTGGTAGAGCGCTGCAGTAATGGTTGACTTTCTACAACTTTCTCCCATCCCCTGACTGCATCTCTGGAGCTCAGCCACAGTAATCTTTGGGTTCTTCTTTATCCCTCTCACAATGTCTCTTCTGCCCAGATATCTCAGTTTGGCTGGAAGGCCAGTTCTAAGAAGGGTTCTGGTCATGCCAAATGTCTTCCATTTAAGAATTATGGAGGCCACTGTGCTCTTAACCTTAAAAAGCAGAAGAACTTTCTTGTAATCTTGGCCACAATCTGTGCATTGCCACAATTCTGTCTCTGAGCTCTTCAGGCAGTTATTTGACCTCATAATTCTTATTTGCTCTAACATGCATTGTGAGCTGTAAGGTCTTATACAGACAGGTGTATGGCTTTCAGTATAATCAAACACAGCTGGACTCAAATGAAGGTGCAGAACCATCTCAAAGATGATCAGAAGGAATGGACAGCACCAGAGTTAAATACATGAGTGTCACAGCAAAGGGTCTGAATACTTAGTGCTATTTCAGTTTTGCTTTAATAAATCTGCAAAAATGTCAACAATTCTTTGTTGCTCTGTCAATAGGAGTGTGAACATTGAGAAAAAAAACAAAACAAAAAAAATCTTAATTATTTTAGCAAATGGTTGCAAAATTTCTGGTCTGAATACTTTCCGTAGCCAATGTAGGTCATTTCATGCAAATAGCCCAAAGCAGATGCTAGCCAATCACGTTTATGCAACCCTAGAAAAGTAATAAAATTGGGGGTTGTGCTCTGCGAAGCATAGAAGCTGACATTTTGCGAATGAACCATGAAACGTGCAGAAACCATGAAGTGCACAGCCGCTGGAGATGTGACAAACTTCATAGCATGTGTAATATCATCCCTGGTGAACACAGCGAAGATGTGCATCGAGGAGACATCTGATAAGCAAGATGAGCCAGTAACTATGAAAAATGCTTGACTTGAACATAGATCTACATAGGTGTAACGATATTACAAACCGAACCGAAATATCGCGATACACCAACCACGATACGCATCGCGAAACTCTCGTGGCGTACCGCAGTACCCACAAACCCCCTGCTGCCCATTGTTGAGGTTGACGTCACTTGCCTCTATCTAATTGAACCAATTTAAACACATACAATTTAATCAAATGTGATGAAATAAAGATAAGTAATGATGAGCTTTTGTTCTAAATATTATATTCTAAAGTTAGTATTTTCCAAGTGCAGGTCATGCCATGTGACTTGAGTGAGCAATCACACTCCGTTACTACTGTATACGCAGGATGGCTGCTTTACATAGTATTAAGATTGCAGATCCCCCAGACACATTTAAGTTGCCTGTGTGGGAACATTTTTGTTTTCCAGTGGAGTACAGGAATGGAATTCATGTGTAGATAAAGCGCACACTATCTGTCGTAACTGTTTCACAAAACTTATTTATAAAGAAATAACATTTAAAAAAAGTGTGGAAATCACAATGTGAGGGTGTAAGCAAAAGACTGACAACAGAACTGCCAACAAAAGTCATTTAATGTACAAAATTGAAACCAGAATAATGCCCAAATATATACAAAAAGAGATATTTACACTAATAAAAAGAATATAATAAAAGATTAAGTAGAAAATTCAAACAAAGTATCAAACAAAAATTAGTTTAACTCAAGAGTAAGGGGACGATAGTGAAACCAAACAAAAAGAAATATACCAAAACAATTCTAACTCATGAATGACCCCTTACCTCGCTAGAAACTGATAAAAAGAAAAAAAAAAAGGGTCTTCAGCGCTGTGGGCCGCATTCTTCCCAATTCTGAGCTGTAGAATAAAATAAATATTAAGATGACATTCACCTCTTACCTGATGTCTTTAACAATACATTTTCTACGTGTTTGCAAAATGTAAGTCGTACTACATCTTCTCTATCCACCTTACTCTGAGAAAAGAGTGAACTTGAGGAGGTATAGCTTAATATAGGAAAGAGCCAAGCCAAAAAACAACTAACCAATCAATTGAAATAAAAAAAAAAAAATAATAAAATAAAATAAAAATGTACAAAACTAATAATTTTGCCTAAACGAAAGGGAAGCGAAAACAACGAAAAACCCTGACTGACATGCTTTTTATGGCCCGTTTCCACTGAGTGGTACGGTACGGTTCGGTTTGGTACGCTTTTATAGCCGTTTCCACTGTCAAAAAGCGTACCGAACCGAACCGTACCACTTTTTCGGCACCCTTTCGAAAGGGTACCAAAGACGAGAAAGGGTACCAAAAGGCGGAGCTAGACGCGCAGCTGAACGCTATTGGTTTACAGAGATACGTCATTCACTTACGCAACAAGCCAGAATGAAAACAAAAAACCCGCCATGTTTGAAATACACAGCCGACGAGCCGAGACATTACAGCGGAATGATTTATACATATAATAACAAGCCATGGTCGACCTGGGCTCAAACAAACCTTGTCGTCGTCTTGATAAACAGCCACAAATCCAAGAAGAAGAGCAGATTTACCCTGTGCCCCGTAGTTTTTTACGAGGCAGTCTGAGGCGCGAGCGGTTTCGCTTTCTTGCTAGCGTTCGCGCGCGTCTCTAACATTATATCTGAAATAACAAACTTCTTGAGCTGATGATAATTACCTGCGCTTGATTATTGATGTGCTTTTAAAACCCGATCCTGTCAGACACTGACAAACGCGAGAGTGAAGCGCGAAGAAACAAAGGAGAAGCCGGAAAAAAGGAGCACATTATTTTTTCAGCAAACATGAACAAAATGCCATGTATAACTAACTTATTATCTTCACATTTTGGACTATTATGAACTCAGATTGACGGAATTACTGTCTAACAGAGGCTACGTGTGCTGCGGAAGATTACAGACACAGATGAGAGGTTTTCACTGACTAGGCTATAATTTGTATTGTTTTGAACCTAAATACGGGCGAAATGTCTGCTGTGTGTATTTCTTCTGTAGTTGGTAACATTTCGGAGACTGCAAGGGGCTGTATGCGTCTATATATGTTCATTTATTTAGTTATTTAATATAATCACAGACGTTACAGTAGGCTGTTTCGCAGTATCATTGATCTGCAGTTATAATCAACTCATGTTCATTGAAAAATTACTAATAAACATTTCTACACAAGCATTTATGTGTATGAAGCATCTGTTTTGTGAGAAGTGCTTCTCATATGATATGTAAGTGACCCGTACAGCTTTATTGTAGACATTTCCTTGAGCGAGAATGACGTCGACTGAAACTGTCTGTCATACACCATGCCCACCAAAAGGGTACCCTTGTTAGTGGAAACGCAAGCCTGATAAAGGTGACCCGTACCAAACCGAACCAAACCGTACCGTACCGGTCAGTGGAAACGAGCCATTATATCCCTGCGATACGTCACCAAATGATGATAGATCGGTCTCCTGACCAATCAGCTGTTGTGAAGGCGGACCTACAGAAATGGCATGGAGAGAGATGGCATGCAATGGCATGCAGAAACCGAACCGTGGCTCCAAAACTGTGAATAGAAACGAACTGTGCCTTTGGTGTATCATTACACCACTACTTGAACAAGATTTTGAGCAAGTGATAACGGTGCATTTGTTTAGCACAAATTAGTCATTGGTAAAGTTGCAATATTTTTGCAATGTGTCATGAGCTGTCAAACAGCATGTTTGCTGCAAATAACTCACAAATTGTGGCATGTCTTAAAACATTTGCATCTTGGGTTTTATTGAGGACATCACCAGCGACTATTCAACAGTGACTTGACTTTGACAACATTAAAGTTGACTTCCAAAAATCCAAAACCTTCAACCCCCAGATCCAAGCCCACTCAGACCCACTTGGGCTACCTAATCAAGCTTTTACTAGGCTTTCTAAAAACATCGGTGCAGGCGTTTAGGCAAGTTGGAGTTCAAATCTCCCCCCAGGGCCGAAAAACAGCCTGCCATACACATCACATGTTAAGCCAAATGACGGTGTTTGGCATGACGTCTGAGGCTATGTATGGAGTCCACTGAGGTTGTCATAAGATCAAATCCAGGGAATAGAGGTCTTCAATCAGTCGTTATCTTAAAATAACAGCTGAATGTGATTTTGGATCATCTTGTAGAAATATGCATGGGCATCCTTGGAAAAGGCAGTCTCTTTGCACTTTGCATCTCTATGCACTTTTCAGCATTAATTGTGCAATCACAGAAGTGAATGTTACCTTTGCCAAGGGCACGGACACAACTCAATAGCATAACAGACCATGGTTTTTGGACTTGTTGCTGGTAACAGTTTGGTAAATCCTTTTCTTCGTTGGCCCGGAGCACATGGCATCCATTTCTCTCCCAAAAAAAAACTAAAATAATGATATATCTGACCACAGTACACATTTTCACTGTATGATGATCCCTCCCAGATACCTAAGAGCCCAGAGAGGTCGATGACGCTTCTGGACACTGTTAATACAAGGCTTTCTTTTTGCACAGCACAGTTTTCAATGGCATATTTGGATGTAACTGCATATTGTGGTACTTGACCTTTTGGAAAGATTTTCCAAAGTAGTGATCCTGAGCCCATGTGATGATTATAGATGAATGGCGATTCTTGATACTGTGCAACATGAGGGATCAGAGATAACTGTTGTTGGCATGCACTCGTGTCTTTTTCAAACTGAAATTCCTCCAGATTCCTTGAATCTTTTAAGTATGTTATGTACTGTTAGAGGTGAAATATTCAAATGTTTGAAGGAACATTGGAGGAATGTTCCTTCCTTTGAGGAACACTGTTTTTAAACTTTAAAAATAATTTTTTATAAGGCATATATTGGTTGGCAAACCAGTGATCCCAGACTCATCTTTGCTTCTAAAGGACTAGACCTCTGTAAAAAAGAATGATGCTTTCGTACCAAATTATAATTACAAATACCTGTTGACATCAACCATTTTAAAAATCACACTATTATTTAAACAAGTTACCTGATTACTCGCCCCAAATTGCCTAAAAGTTTTTAGGAGTAACTTGCAGGTTTGAATGATAGGAAAATATGTATATTTATAAATTAAATAGAGTTGACCAGACAAAACATGAAATAGTGTTCATATTGTTGGAAATTAAATATAAGTCAAAGTAAATTTGGAAATCATTACTTTCTTTTTTATTTGCATTTTCCATACTGTCCCAACTTTTTCTGATTTGGGGTTGTACAAACAGATTCCCAAATCTCAAGGATTTCCATTGTGTTCCATTTCCATTCCATGTGTGAAACATTAGAATTTAATCAATGTCTATATACTAGGGTTGGGCGATGTCGACTAATTTGGCATCGTACGATGTGTAATGTGAAACATTGCGATGGACGATGGCATCGTCGTCACAGGTGGAGGTGAACTAATTATTTATGAATTATTAATTCATAACGAATTAATTATTTGTAGCCTACCGTTTCAACTACCTGCCCTGCATGGTCTTTGTTTTACACATAAATAAATAAAAGACAAGCACACAAATTCCACCTGTCAAATCACTTTTTCCGCGGGAGGTTGGTCGGTAAAAAAGGTGCACAACCAACAGTATCTGAGGTTTTCACTAAAATTACTAAGTACAAGTGTGAAAGTGAAGGACTGAAGCAGTGTACTGACGCTGTGACACGTTACTTGATAGATTCAAAAGACAGAAGAGTCGTTAGATAGAGACAAGATTAATTAAATCTCACGTTTACAACTACAGTGAGATGCGATCCAGTGGTACATTCTTGATAAACTGTTCGATGTGCACTGCTCTCTGTAGCTCCTCAAACGAGCGCATGTCTGTGTGTGTGTGTGTGGTGTCACGTGATGTGCGTTTTCAGCGGACGGAGGGCTGTTCAGAAATGGTAGGTAAAACACGGAGTGGATGTGGATAATTTTTGTTCTAAAATGCCATTTTAATACTAAGACGTATTAGTGTAAACAGGGCCTGAGTGTGTATTTGTCGTGAGCGGGTTTGCGACAGGGGCGGGGCAGAGGATCGGCGATGCTGGCTCAGCATCGTGTCCACCGAAATCCAAAATCAAATGACAGTACTACCGTAATCAAGAGCCATCTTACATGAATATCTAAATAATGCCACTTTAATATTTAGTCTACAGTTTGTGACATCCGAGGTCTCATGGATGTCACTGGAACCTTTGGGCTTTGGATAGAGTGGTGACCAAGAACTTCGTATAATCTGCCAAATGTATAGACATGGAAGAAATTTACAGAAAGAAACATTGCTGCAATACTCCACTGATCTTGTCAGTGATGACACAAACCATTTGCAAAAAATACATGCCATCAACAACTGCTAAAATGCCATAAACAAGGATCTCTGAAACTTGAATTCAAAGTCTCACAGCTGGAGGAAACAGGGATGCTCAAAACCATTCCAACAATAAAGCATGGTGATGGCAGAAACATGCAACGGGGCGTTTTCAGTGGCAGGGAATGAAGAAATCAGTTATACAGATCTGCAGTGTTTAGCTCTAACCACCTTCAACTCAAACCTGCTTAAAGGCTGATTTATACTTCTGCGTCAAGCGTATGATTTGGCTCAGCCTTCATGTGGTCGCATAGCCCTCACTGTGGCTGACACACACCTCTCAAAAAATGCAAACACACGTTGCACTGATGCATATTGCAAGCTCTGTGATTGGTCTGCTTGGTAGCTGTGACCAGTGTGGGCGGGGCAGAGAGTCGTGCGAACCCGTTGGAGCAAGTGTTTAGTCCCAGAGGAACTCAAACACAATACAGAGGAACATAAAAACCTACCGCTAGCTCACTTTACGGAAGAGTTATTGCAGAGCAACACAAACGCTGATCACTTGACGCAGAAGTATAAATTAGCCTTACTGTACGTTCACACCGAAGGCGATGAGACGGTAAAAGGTCGCTCTGGCAACAACGCTGTCTGCCTTCAGCTCCGGTGGCGAGCGCGTCAAAATTCGCTACATTGATCTTGTATTTAAAAGCAGCCATTGCAGTATTTCATATCAGTTACATTCCCACATAAAACATGATTTCTAGTGTGGAAATGTTGCACACTTTTCATCAAATTCATTTAACAACGAAAGATCAAGTTGTGCGTGGTGTGGCTTTGCACCACTTAATTATCCAGTGTGTCCATATGTCTGAATTATCCTGACAACAATACTGTTTTGTCACATGAGATTCCCTCTTTTAAAAAGTAAACAACTATATATAACATTAATGCACACCAGTAACTCGCAAGTAACTTTTTAAATGCATGTTCCTGTAAGAAAACATTGCAAATAATTGGAAATCCGATGACTGCAATAATCAAAGCCTTGGGAACAACTGTGGTCGGAACTGTGGTCGGAAAGTTCATGGTGACTGTTCTCTAGACTCCTCTCAAGCGGTGGACTTCTACATTCTGATTGCTTGCCGTCGAACTGCATCATAGCTCATTACCATAAAGTTGACTTGATTTCAATTCTACTCGACACCCACACCGGCGAGTATGTGAAATTAATTACTTCTGGCTACTTTGTCACTGTGATGCTTTCAGTGTGAATGTACAGTTAAGAGTCTCTAGTAGTCTTGAACTACTTGATTAGTTGAATCAGGTGTGGTTGATTAATGTTACAGCAAAACTGTGCAGAACTGCAGCTCTTCAAAAATAGAGTTTGAGACCTAAGGTGTAGAGCAGGGTTGACGAAACACGGTCCTGGAGGGCCGGTGTCCTGCCGATTTTAGCTCCACCTTGCTTCAACACACCTGCAAGGATGCTTCTAGACTGCCTAGTAAGAGCTTGATTAGCTGGGCCAGCTGTGTTTGATTGGGGTTGGAACTAAACTTTGCAGGACACCGGTCCTCCAGGACATCGCTGGTGTAGAGAGTAAAGCTCAGTGTAACATTCAGTGATATCCTAACTTAAAACCCAGTTCAGAACACTTCTTAAAATGGGCAGAAGATTCACTTTCTGAAAAGGATAATCCCTAGCACATTTGAGCCCAAGCACATCTCTAAAGAAAGCTGATAATGGCCGTGCATGCGTTTCCATATTTTACCAACATAACCTTTGTGCCCATTTTTTACAATGCACAATATTGCACATCTAAGAGATTTTTTTACAGTAAGTGGCAGCATGCTGTTCATTCCAAAATGACACCAGTATCGACAAGTTTGGAGCAATCTAATGTGGCATCCACATAAACGTCCATTGGCCCTTTTCCACTGAGTGGTACAATAGGGTACAGGTCGGTACGGGTCACGCTCATCAGACTTGCATTTTCACTGCCAAAAGGGTACCAATAGTAGATGTGATGTACAACAAAGTTTCAGTCGACGTCATTCTCGCTCGAGGAAATGCCAAAGTAAAGCTGTATGCGGTTGTTTGAACATCATGAGAAGCACTTCTCATGTAACAGATGCTTTATACACAAATACTTGTATATAAATGTTCATTACTAACCTTTCTATGAATGATCAAAGCCTAATGCCATGTCTGCAATTATATAATTTAAATAAATGCAACATATATGAACACAAACAGACCCTTAGAGTGTCTGATATGTTACCAATTACAGAAAAGCTGCACACAATACATTCAGTCCTTATTTGGCTTCAAAAACATGCAACATATAGCCCACAACCTCTCATCTGTATCTTTAATCTACACCAGCACATGTAACCTCTTGTTAGAAAGTGATTCCGTCATTCAGAGTTCATAAGTCCAAAAGGTGATGATAATAGTTCAACGTGGCCGTTTGTTCATGTTCCAGGTTGCTGAAAGAATCATTTGCTCTTTCCCATCCCCTCGCACTTCACTCATGTTTGCCTGTTTCTGAAAGGGTCGAGTGTCAGCAGCACCTCAATAAGCATGCGTTATTATTATGATCTCAAAAAGTTTGTTATTTTAAATATAGATGCGTGACGAGCAAAAAGAGAAATCAACCTTAAAGCGTGAGCAGTTTCGATGTATACTTCTGCATCAAGCACACTCTCTGGCGCAGCCTACGAGTGGTCGCATAGTCCTAGCTGTCAGCGACACTAATGCACACCTCTCAAAAAATTTAACTACGCATCGCAACGACTCATAGCGCAAGCTCTGTGATTGTTCAGCTTGGTAGTGGAGTTTGGTAATTGGTCAGCTTGGCGGAGGTGAGAGGCGCGGGAGCAAGTGTTTACAAGTGTCGAGTCCCGTGAAGGAGCTCTAGATGGAAACTGTTGTTTTGTGTTTACTTTAAGATTAAAGTTGCATGTCTGCTGATTCCTGCCTCAAAAGGAGGACGTTTGAGCCACTTGTACATTAAAGTAGTGTTTAGAAAAAACAAAACACCAGCGAAGAAACAAGAGCATAAAGACCTACTGCCAGCTAGCGTTTTTGAGGAGTTATTGCAGAGCAACACAAACAGCGCTCCGAGGCATAAATGCACGGCATGAGCAGTGGATCACTCAATGCATAAGTATAAACCAGGCTTTAGGCGGCCTTGTAAACAACTATGGGGCACTATATATATTATTTTTTTTTAAATAAACTTCTTGAGCTGATGATAACAACATGCGCATGATTATTGAAGTGCGAAAAAAAACAAATTTTTTTAAACAAATAAAAAAAATAAAAAAAAACAAATATAATTTTTTATATAAACTTTCTTTTTTTTTGCTTAGAAGCGACTTTTGTTAAAAGTTTTGTTATGAACAAAACTAAAAACAAAATAGTTTTGGAACAAGAACAGTTTGTCCATTATACTGGCTGTTGAAAGCACAGGTAAAACTCCTCACTCATTCACACACACACACATTGGACAATGAAACTGAAACACTAGCCAATTTAGTGTTAGAGGATTCATGGCTAAATTTGACTAGCCTAGTGACTTCACTGATTGCAGATTCCACCAGTAAAGCCACAGTCACAATACACTTTTCGCCCCATAGACTTCGACTCATACACACGCAAATGCGACAGACCAGAAACAGAAATTGGACCACATGATTGCATGACACCAATAGAAAAATCAAAAATGTGACCCATAGAGAAATTTAAAATATGGAGCAATGGCTTGCTTTCTCAACTTATAGGCCCAATTCCAATTTAAATTCTTTAATTGTACCCCTACCCCTTGAAACAGTGTGAGAAGGGGAAGGGCTTCAAAATTTACCGCTAAGAAATGGGACATCACTACGACACCTGCACACGTCATTATATGTCATCGCAATCACTTGCTTCATTTGAGATCAATAATCGTGTTGCATTATTTTTTGGGTATTTAGCTCCGGGAAATTACTGAAGGTATATGTCATGTTCTAACGATATAATGTGGCAATAAGTAACTGTACTGTTTATTTACACCGTGGCAATATAAATCCAAGTACAAACACGAAAACAACATAAACATTATGCCAGACACTATAAAAAGCTCATTTCCAGCCGCTAGACTTTACTGACAGGGGATTTGAGTGTCATCAAGTGAAAGTATGTTGTGGAACTGCAATACAGGATTATTATTGTGGATTATGGACAGCGAAATTGTGTTTTTTATTTCAGCTTTTTCTTTTTTTAACGCATGATGGTAAAACATGAACACCATTATGAATGTATTAAAACATATGCTTGTTTGTGGTAAAAATTGGTAATAATGACCAAAAGAAAAGAAAAATACTAATTTGTGCATTTCCTGACTTCTGTGTGTAGCCATGTTGCTGTTGTAGATGGTGTATTCTGGGAAATTCTTACCCCTTGGTTTTGAGTGTGGTCCTGAAAAATCTACGTTTGAAGGGGTATCTAGCCCTTCCCTTAGCCTTCAAACTAATGAGAATTAAGACACCTATATGGTGCGTCTATCTATCTAATATATAAATATATTGGGGCTGCTGTAGCCAAACCTTTGGTCACTCATGCCAATGCCAAACGTCAGATTCAAAGGGGCCAAAAGCAAAAGCCCTGGGCTGTGGACAATGTGAAATATGTATTGTTCTTTGATGAGCCCACCTTCACTGTCTTCCCTAACATTCTAGAGTTACATTGTGGAGAAGCCCCAAAGAAGCGTACCAAAAGCATCACTGTCAAGAACTACTGAACCAATCTGGAGGACCATGTGCACCAAATGGTGTAAACATTGTGTCCTTCAGGCGGTGTCGTAAATCAAAATGATAATGCACAAATACAAGCAAGACTGCTCACAGAGTAGTTTGATAAACATGAAAATGAAGTTGAACATCTCTCATGGCCTGCAGTCACCAGAACTAAATATTATTGAGCCATTTTTGGGTGTTTTGGAGGATCGAGTGAGGAGGCATTTTCCTCCAACAGCATAGCTTAGTGACTTGTCCACTATTCTGCAGGAAGAGTGTCTCAAAATCTCTCTGGTCACTGTACAGGACATGCATCTGTCATTCCAAAGAGGAAGTCATGCTGCATTGGCTGCAATAGGAGGCCCTACACCATACTAATAACTTATGGTGGTCTAAAACCAGGCGTTTCAGTTTCATTGTCCAACCCCTGTATGCATGTGTGTGTGTGTGTGTGTGTGTGTGTGTGTGTGTGTGTGTGTGTGTGCGCGTGTATGCATGCGTTTAAGTGTATATACACACACACTGTGTGCATGCATGTACAGTGCTCACAGATCTCTTTTAAATGAACTTTTTCTATATGATGCTTTACTATGCGTGTATGCACATAAGATCAGTCAGTATCAAAAAGCAAAAACTAAAAGTAATCTAAAATTTAAAAAGTAGTTAAAAAAAAAAAAGTCCAAAGTTTTTCTAAAATAGTTTAAACACCCAAATTATTATGCATTCTTAACAAACAGGAACAAAAAATATTTTTAAAAATCTAGCTGAAATTCAAATCGGAGTGGTGTAGTTTTTATTCATTCCAATTCATATATAACTAAATATAAAAAGTGGATATATCAGTTTTATAATGGACATAATGGTTTAATAAAATGTTTAAATCAGGGGTGCCCTGATTTAAACTACATTGGCTACATTCACTGAGAAATTGATAAAACTATTCATTTTCAAAAGGGAGTGTACTCATTTATGCTGAGCATTGTAGTTTTTTTTTCCCCACTCCAATCATTCATCTATTTTATCGCTCTTAATTATATCTAATATATACTTAAACCTGAAATGGCCATATATGAACATAAAACTATTGCTTATAGAATTAAACTGACATATTTTAATTAGAAATATTTAATTAGTTGGAAATATTTCTAATTGGCCATGTGCATGGGGTGACCAACACAACACAACAAATCTGACAGCCATATGACCAACTAATAATACTTTATTATACTTTATTACATTGTTTTTAATACTTTATTAAATATTTTAATTATAGAAATTAAGACTTTAATTCGTTAGTCAAAATTATTCAATACACTATTCAAAAAATGCTAAATCACCACTAAAAACATTAATTTGCAAGCATTACTTTTATTTTCATAAATAGAACATGCAGTGACACTAAAAGAAAAACATTTACCTGGAAACATAAAAATTACTTTCCCAAAAAAGAAACTGCTTAACTATGCATGCATTTGCTTTTCAAAGCAAACTGCATTGCATTGAAAATGCACATTTACTCAAAGTTGGTATTTCCTTGTTAATGAACCAAGGTTTTAGCACTGCAAGCACCAATGTGTCCTGTAATAGGTCATTATACAGCGATAAAGCCAGTAGAACCATTTCCATGAGATAAACATGACACCCACCATCAGGTGACCCATTCTATGTGAAATAAATCAGCTTTATATTAGGTTATTGATATGAATGCTAGAACACTATTAGTTCCATGTATATTTACTGTCAGTGTTTTCACCGGTAGTCCTGCTCTCTTCACAACAGATGTACTTCTAAAACTACATGGACAAGTTTTTAAATTTGGTTGTCTTGGTAACTGGCTTAATTTTGTAGAAAATTCTATAAATGTCCATGTGAGTCAGAGCTAAATTATAATTGGTGTAAATACAATACAAGTGTGTAAAGAAAATAAATAAATAAAATTATATCACTAGTCTGCAAACCAGCCCTGTTGCCATAAACAAAACTTAGTATTAAGGAACTTGGCACACACAAATGGCTGCATTCATGTGCCTCAAATATGATGCTCAGGCTGTGCACACGATGAGCATGCTACAAGCTGCAATCTTACAACTAATTCTGTGACAAAAACTTGTTTACTACATTAATGTGTAAGAAGTACAAATGTATGGGGAAATGGCACATGCTATTTCTTTGTAAAATAAAGCTGCCATAATAGAAAGTGCAATAAAGACTCTAATTCCCATCAGGGTAAATCATACTAATTGTGACAAAGCAATCAAGCATCCATACATTCTACAAACTATATTGTAAAGAATTAGTATTGGCCAACTTACCCTAACATGCCAGTATCGCTACACATTCCAAAAGTAGACTCACTCCTGTGATAACCGCTTTTTCCTCTGTCATCCACTCTGTGGGAATAAAAGTTGACATCCCTATAAAGCCTTTGTGTGGAATGAGAAAAGATGTTAGCTACAAAACACATAGAAAAGAGCCCTTTTACTATGGTAAACAACGTTACTAGGATTTTCCCCTGTACAAAATAAATCTTTAGAGGACAAAACAAAAATATTGTTTATTTTGTATTTTATAATTTCGACACGGTAACCTTAAAAACTAGACCTCCTAACACCACTACGGTGACAAGCCGGTGGCTGTTTTAAACTGATGCAAGTGTCCCTGCACTAGCAAATAAATGAACAATCGTATGATAAACATTGTAACATTTACGTAAGATTTTCCCCATTAACGTTAATACGTGTGTGTTTAACGTGCTCTTTAGTTGTTTACATAACTGTAACGGATAAATCTGCGAGAGAAAATCCCGACGCTAAGCTGGCTAGGAACATGGAAGTCCAACGTCACAAAACAAAATGGGCTGCACGCTTGCAACCTGGAGTCCGAGGACACAAACAAGAACTAGCGATCTGTGGAACAACTGTAGTTATCGTCCGAATTTGAATCGTTAATATTATATAGCGCATTATAGGCTACACTCTTATTATATCACCGATGGATCACGCGGTAAAACAAGTGTACGCATTTTCCCATGAGCTCACTCCCCTTTAGAACGGCTCGTACTTACCGTCGCGCTCGGCTTCCTGCTGTTGTCGTTATCCTTTGTAAGACTATGCACCTTCCCGTGGCACAATGCGCACGAACGCTTTATCCAAACTTTCAAACCAGCATATGGAGATACTTAGAAAGCAATTCGTTGATTTAAAAGGAATCATTAAGAGATTGACGTGAGTACATCTCGAGGCACATTCACCAGACAATGTGGCTCAACCCGGGATGTTCCGTGACACTCCACCTCTTGAACCTATGAGAAGGCAGCGAACGGAGACGAAGACCCGCCTCCAGATCTACGGGGCCTCCATTTCAATCTCCAATGCGTGGAAACATTTTTTGCGCATGGTTTCTAAGGAACGTAGCTTAAAATGGCTGCCGATGTCGTGGGAGGAGCTTGTTAGACATTCTGTCGACCATCTTACGTGGTGCCTTTAGGACTGTTGCAGGGAGCTTGAACAGTTTCTTCTCAAAGAACCATAGCAAGTACATTTGCCCAGAGCTTTAGCAATCCATGCCACAGTTATATTGTTCTTGGTGCTGCAATGTATTTATCATGCTGTGGGTTTAGGCAAAACACCCAGAACCTACTTTGGACCCTAGGCTACCTCACCTTTGCTACAGATAACCCTCAGTAAATACACTGTTGACTGGATCTGTGTTACAAGAAACATTTAAAACTAAAATAATATTAGAAAATTGTATTTGTAAACAACTAGTATGATTCTACGTCGGTTCCTCTGGTTTACCATGATGAATTGGATTAACCATTTGAGTACTAAAACATCTGTCTCTGCAACATCACAGCATGCCTTTATTTTGAACAAGTTGTAGGCTTACATATGGCATCTCCCCCAAGGGATGTCCTAGCAAAGACGGAGAAATGCCACCCCCCTTCCCCCCAGAGAAAGGCTCCATTGTGTTTAGGGAGAGAAACAGCCCTTAATGTTATCATTTTCCTCTTGTGTCTTCATATAAGAATAGGGTGCCAAAAAGCCAGAAATTGAAGAGGAACACCTAAATAGGGAGATGGGGAGACTCTGGTCATGTTGTTCACTATATGACTATAGATGATTCAGCTCCTTTAACTTTTGCTCAGTTTGCTATTTCTCTGCAGTTTAGCAATGCTTCAATTTGGGTAGGGTTCAAGACACATTATTGTAGTTGAGGGCCTTACGGTGGCGCAATGGGCAAGCACAATTGGCTCACAGCAAGAAGGTCGCTGGTTCAAGACCCGGCTGGGTCAGTTGGCATTTCTGTGTGGAGTTTGCAAATTCTCCCCGTCTTCGCATGGGTTTCCTCCAGGTGCTCCGGTTTCCCCCACAGTCCAAAGACATGCGGTATAGGTGAATTGAATAAGCTAAATTGGCTATAGTGTATGGGTGTTTCCCAGTGTTGGGTTGCAGCTGGAAGGGCATCCACTGTGTAAAACGTATGCTGGGTAAGTTGGCAGTTTATTCTGCTGTGCTGACATCTGATTAATAAAGGGACTAAGCTGAAAGAAAATTAATGAATGATTGTAGTTGCCCCACCTCTACTGCCATGATACAGCCATTTTAGGTTGCATGTGGCAGTAAATTAAAATGATCCTCCTGTGGCAGTTACCAACTATTTGTTTAAATCTTGTGGGGTTGTGTATATCACATTTTAGTATTGGTACAGTTTGTTTGGAATCTTGAGCAAAGAATTGACCGAAAAGTACTAGGTAGATTGTACATTGGAAAACCCTTCAAAACTGAAACATATCACACAGTGGAAAAGTGCCCTAAATAGCTAGGACAGGGGTTTTCGAAGTGTTGGAGAAGGTGTAGATGATATGAAAACCTCTAGATAACTTTCACAGTCCAATAATGTAGAAATTCCTACCTCTGTGAATATTGTACTTAACAAAGTAAGTACATAATATGGTTAAAGTGAAAGAAAAATGGTTTGAGTAATTTCCTGCACATAAGGTCTTAAAGTGACAGCAGCCTCATAACACCATCTACACATGGAGAGGTGCCATAGCTTTTAGAATTATGTAAACAGTTTTCTGTTAGGGTACATACACTGTGGCTGCCATTTGGCATCTGTTCGCATTGCTTTGTAATGTATAGACAACCATGTAAAGACTGGACATGCCGCCTCCCAATTTGGGGTGTGTACACACACTAGGCAGGTTGCCTTGAACCAAGCTCATGCACGATTGTTCCCCCCCTCTCTCTGTCTGGCCTACCTCTTCTAACTGGGCCAGGGGTTGGCAAATGAACTGCACCCAGCTGTGGTGCAGAGCACTCACACTCATCAAAGTGTGATAGGGATAGCTTAGTTTTGAGTACACCCTTGAGGCTGATTTATACTTCTGCGTCAAGCGCATGCATATAGTTTGGCACAACCTTCGCACCGTCACATAACCCTCGCCATTGCTGATGTGTGCCTCTCAAAAAATGTAACTACTTGTCACATCGATGTGTAGTACAAGCTCTGTGATTGGTTGGCTTGATAGCTGTTGACGAGTGTGGGCAGTGCTGAGAGCCGCGAGCCAGATGGAGTGAGTGTTTACAAGTGTCGAGTCCTGTGAAGAAGCTCCAGATGGAAACTTTTGTTTTGTGTTTAACTCTACCTGGAGGTTATCGGTTCCTGCCTCTGAATGTGCAAGTTTAAGCTACTTGTACATTAAGGTAGTGTTTAGAAAAAACAAAACACCCGGAAAGAAACTTGACACAGAGGAACATAAGAACCTACTGCCAGATAGCATTTCGGAAGTGTTGTTGCAGAGCAACACAAACAGCACACAGAAGTATAAAAGCACGGCTATGCGCAAGACATGCACCATTGGTCATGGCGATCACTCGAAGCAGAAGTATAAATCAGCTTTTACTTTGTAAATTCTTAAATAAGGGTTACAACTTAATATAACAACTGAAACATAGTACTGGTACAGTTTGGTACAGTTTTAAAATGTTGCCAACACAGTCAGGACTTTTCCTAGTTTACCTTAGTACAATGTTGCGCTACTCATTAACATGATCATTAAAACAACATTACTTGTGATTGAAATTACACTACATATATTCAACATCTAGCATAAGAGAAAATAAGATTTGTCAAAATATATTTTTACAAAAGGCTGTTAAGATGTTACAAAAAAAAACAACCCAAAAAACAAAAACAAAAAAAAAAGAAGGTACTAGCAATTGACTAACTGAGAGGTAGGGGGCAATATGTGAATGGATAAATACGGTATACAAGACAGCAAGAATTATTAATATTATTTTAAAATCTAGTCACATACTACCAAAAGGGACATAATGGCAACACATTTGACATCATATTCACTTCTGAGAAGGTCCGTTTTACAATTGTCAAAATCCTGGAGACTCAAACCTGCACAAATTAAAAACCTGATCATACTGATTGAGTCCTTGAGGTTTGTTTGAAACCTACAGGTAGATGTGTTGTAGCGGAGTTGGAACTAAACTGTGCATGGCTGCGCCCCTCCAGGAACTGAATTTAACACCCCTGGTCTATTAAATAGCAAGAAGGTCACAGGTTCAAGCCGCGGCTGGGTAAGCTGGCATTTCTTTGCGAAATTTGCATGTTCTTCTTGAGTTTGCGGGGGTTTCATCCGGGTGCTCCGGTTTCCCCCACAGTCCAAAGACATGCCCTATAGGTAAATTGAATAAGCTAAATTGGCCGTAGTGTATGTGTGGGTGTGATTTCAAGAGTGTTTCCCAGTGCTAGGTTGTGTCTGGAAGGGCATCCGCTGCGTAAAACACATGCTAAATAAGTTGGCGGTTCATTCCGCTGTGGCGACCCATGATTAATAAAGGGAATAAGCCGAAAAGAAAATTAATGAATGAATGTACAAATAAGCAATGCTATTCCGGCAAGCACTAAAAGGCAATACATTTTATAAATATAGAATTGCTTAGAGTAGATAAGAAAGGCAAAATTACATGTACAGAGCATAAACCTTTAAATAGCTTGTTTATGTTGTCAGGGTTAAAATTGCCTTTGCCAGACCTTACAATACGAGGATGCCAAGTTCAGAGTATACAGTGCATCTGGCTAGTATTCATAGTGCTTCACTTTTTCCACATTTTTTATGTTACAGCCTTATTCCAGGATGGATTAAATTAGTTTATTTAAAAATGTATTAAAAATAAAAACCTATTAAAAACCTAAAAGTATTCACATAAGTACATAAGTCTTTGCTCAATACTTTGTTGATGTACATTTGGCAGCAATTACAGCCTTGTCTTTTTGAATATGATGCCACAAGCTTGGCACACCTGTTTTGGGGAATTTTTGACCATTCCTCTTTGCAGTACCTCTCAAGCTCTATCAGGTTGGATGAAAAGTAACTGTGTTCAGCCATTTTCAGATGTCTCCAGAGATGTTCAACAAGATTTAGGTCTGGGCTCTGGCTGGGCCACTCAAGGACATTCACAGAGTTGTTGTGAATCCACTCCTTTGATATTTTGGTGGTGTGCTTTGGGCCATTGTCCTGCTGGAAGTTGAACTGTCACCCTGGTCTGAGATCAAAAGCACTCTGAAGCAGGTTTTCATACATTTCGTACATTGCTGCATTCATCTTTCCCTCCATCCTGACTAGTCCTCCAGTTCCTGCTGCTGAAAAACATCCCCACAGCATGATGCTGCCACCACCATGCTTCACTGTAGGGATGGTATTAGGCTGGTGATGAGCGGTGCCTGGTTTTCTCCAAACGTAACGCCTGGCATTCATTCATTTCAAAGAGTTTAATTTTAGTCTCATCAGACCGGAGAATTTGGTTTCTTATGGACTGAGAGTCCTTCAGATGCCTTTTGACAAATTTCAGGCAAGGAGTGGCTTCTGTCTGGCCACTCTACCATACAGGTCTGATTGGTGGATTGCTGCAAAGATGGCTGTCCTTCTGTAAGGTTCTCCTCTCTCCACAGAAGAATGCTGGAGCTCAGACAGAGTGACCAGCGGGTTATTGATCACCGCTCTGACTAAGGTCCTTCTCCCCTGATCACTCAGTTTAGATGGCCGGCCAGCTCTAGGAAGAGTCCTGGTGGTTCCAAACATCTTCAACTTACGGATGATGGAGGGCACTCTGCTCATTGGAACATTCAGAGTAGCAGAAATATTTTTGTAAGCTTCCCCAGCCTTGTGCAATCCTGTCTCAGAGGCCTACAGACAATTCCTTTGTTTTCATGCTTGGTTTGTGCTTTGACATGCACTGTCAACCCTGGGACCTTATATAGACAGGTGTATGCCTTTTTAAATCATGTCCAATCAACTGAATTTACCATAGGTGAACTTTAATTAAGTTGAAACATCTCAAGAATGATCAGGGGAAACAGAATGTACCTGAGCTCAATTTTGAGCTTCACGGCAAAGGCTGTGAATACTTATGTACATGTGATTGTTCAGGTTTTTTATTTTTAATAAATTTGCAACAATTAAAAAAAAATTCACATTGTCATTATGGGATATTGTGTAGAATGTTGAGGAAATAAATACCTTACTGATCACAGTGCTCAGTAACAATCATTTGAAATAACATCCAGGGCCTGTTGGTTGATGTCTGAGACATGTTTGAGTTGAAGCTGATGTGGTCCTTCTAGTGTTTTAAGGGGTTAAAACTGACTGCCAATTCTCTATCTGCAATCTATAGGTCAGTGGTTCTCAATTCCAGTCCTTGCACCCCACAGCTTTGCATATTTTGCATGTTTTCTCAATTAACACACCTGATTTATTGAACCAACTCATTAGAAAAGAGCTACATGCATGCACTTTGTTCCACATGAAAGGGTACCTACACAGTGTTGCATTGTTCTCTGCTCCCTTCTTCATTGCTTCTGACCCGAGCAAGGAAAATTGTTACTTAAGAACGTTCACTCATGGATTTGACCAACACCACTGTCTTCAGCTTTTTTACACACAGACTACACTTACTAGAGATTAAAAAATGATCCAATATACCTCATAAATGACAACCAATCTGAATTGACAAACAAAACGAAACAAACAAATGTTGTGCGACGTATCTGAAGAACGTGGAGGGATGCGGTGAAGAGAGGGGTACATTTGAGGACCGGGCGGGAGATGCACGGTTTCTGAGAGATTATCATTCGTTTGCTGGCATCCAGGAGTCTCTATGGATTTGCGGGAGAACTTCTGGGACACTTGAGATGTCTGTAAGTGTGTCCATCTAATGTAAACAAAAGATGATGGTGAGTCAGCCCTTTTTATTCAGCAAATGGGGAGCACATACTTGGGAATGTGCACTGCATGCTTTGACAATCTCTAAAGATCTCCAAAGAAAGTTCTACTTTATGATTGAAAATGTTGAAAGTTTGCCAGCTTAAATTTTCTCATCTAAAATCAGTGATGCCAGCTTTCAGTTTGTCAGCTGCCCATCCTCTCTGGAATGGGCATATTAATAAACACAAGAAGAAGAATAAGAGAAAACCTGACCTGATCTCTGAGGCAACTGTCATTTGACACACTGTATTGAGTTCCTTTAAGTCTATTTGTCTCTCCTTATCCTGAGGTTTACATGATCTTAAATCTGCTCCATATCCAGACCAGATGGTTATCAGCCACAGAGCATGATCTAAGCACAGCCCCACCCCCAGGACATCGATAAGTCATGGCCAAAAGACCAATATTCTCAACAAAGATCAATCAAAATGATGGTGGGAGGCAGTGGACAAAGGATATAAATGTTGTTGTGGCTTAACATAAGTCCAAGGAGAGAATGTGTTTCTATGAGGTCTGGTATGCTAGCATCAGATTTTTTCATGTAGACGCCTATAAATGAGTCAAGTTTAATATGACATGCTTGTACAATTATGGCTAATCAAAGACATTGCAGTGACACATTTTGGATTATATTCAAGACTTGGCAATTGGAAGACCAGATCCCAAGCTTTGTGGTGACAAGGACAGCACACTACCAAAGAATCTTGCTGTTTTGAGTTGTGTTGAATTGATCAAATTGCAGAGTTCTACTTTTCAATCTACTTTAATGTTATGTCTAGGTCTTAGGCTGACCTAGAAATAACATTATTTAATTTGGCCTAGGTAAGAAGGACAGGATAAAGACTTCCTTTGCAAATGAGTAGGTATGACTCAGACACTCTTCCCTATTTTGGATCTATATGTAAGATAGGATTTGGGCGTAATCACACTAGGTACAGTTGCCTTAAACCGTGCTGAAGCGTGATTGTCCCCCCTCCCACTCCCCTGACGGCCTGCACTTACACTGCATTTTGCCCTCCGAACCTGAGCATGCTTAAGTCATCGATGATGCAACTGTTCAGTTTAACAGAAAGAGAAGCACTTTCGCTCATCACAGTGGAGATTTGCTTTAAGTATATCGTTTTAATCAGTTGGGATGCAGTCAAATATTTTGCCAAACAGATCCACCACTTCTGACGCTCATAAATGATCATAAAAGTCATCGTCTTTTATAAACTATGACAGTTTGCATTCATTGAAAAGTAAGAATGATTGAAAAATGCATATGAAACAGACCCTTAAAAGTGATGTTGGGTCTGCAGTTTCAGGCTCAGGGAGACACTGCTCGCTGCAGAGCCACTTGAGTTCCAGCGAGGGGGAGCTTGAGCTCCAACTCCTCCTATACGCTGTTTTAATGCGTACACCCACCCCTAACCTCAACCCCCAGTGACATCACTTGTAGAAGAAGTGCAAGGAAGGAGGAGCTGGAGCTCAGCTCTGCCCAAGTGGCTCTGCAGAGCTACACTTGGGCTCAGGCATACTTTGCACTCACATTACAAGTGTACTCTGCCAAGTCCAACCAAACCGTGCTCTGGCTCACCTGTTCCAACCGGGGCTGGGGTGGCCAACTGAACCCTGCCTGAGCCCGATTCAGAGCACTCACACTTGTCATGTGAACCGGGAAACACGATTGGGCACAGCAATTGCAAGTGAAATGTCTTTTATGAAACCAAAACCGTTACGTTCTGCAAGTTGTTATGTGAAAGGAATGCAGAAGTTAAAGATGGTCAGTGTTATTTCAATGTTTTTAGACAAGAAAGTTATCAGATCGAGATCCAAGTCGTAACCCTAACTGACGCATCATGCCATTTATTCCATTGAATAACATATAACAGAAGATATATTTATGGCCATATTCCAGGATGACAATGCAAAGATCCACCAAGCTTGTAAAGCCTGTTGAAAGTCTGTGGCATATGCTAGACAAGGCCACACAGCGTGATTCTCCTTGAGGTCAGAGAGTGACCATTTCATGATGTGGCTCATTTTTTAATTGTTACAACAACTATAATGCAATGTCACAAAGTTTGTATCCATCAAGAGCTGTTTGGCATATTGCATTTTGTGGGAGACCTTGAATCTACTTGAACAATTCATGTCTGTATGTCTAGAGCAGTGGTTCTTAACTCCAGTCCTGGGGACCCATAACTCTCTTCATTCTGTTTGACTCCTTTATCAGACCAAAAGGTTTAGTTTATAAAGCTCTCAGCTAAAACAAAACCTGATGATCTGAAGACATATAATGTGAAGAGTGGTGTGTCCTAGGGCTGTGCAAATAATTGAAATTCAATTCCAATTTTGGTCTCCAAAGACCAAATATATTCATCAAGATAAAACTATTGTGTCGTATCCTGCCCCGTATCAAGCAGTTCACATTTGTATCTCTGCATTTCACATGAAAATTATTGAAAGCATGTAACATGACTTTTGCGGCATTGGATGTGCTTCCTTTATTGGCATGTATTGCAACCCCAAATCATAAAAACTAAACACAAATAAAAAGAGAAGGAAATTTATTCCTTGTTCATGTGTCCATTTCTTTTCACAACACTTAAAAGATATTTAAGGACCGAAAACACCAAATGATGAAGTGTTTCAGGTGTAATTCTGTCCCAGTCTTCCTGCAAACTAGTCTTAAGGTGGGCAACAGTACAGGATTTTTATTGTCGTATTTTGCACCACACATTCACATATACGTTGTTGTGTAATGCACCACACATTCTTTATTAGAGAGAGGTCAAGACTGCAGGCAGGCCAGTCAGGCACTTGCATCCTTTTCCTCCGGAGCCAGGACTTTGTAATGTGTGCGGAATGTGGTTTTGGATTGACTCGAAATATGCCTGAGTGTCCCTGGAAAAGAAGGCAGCATGTTGTGCTCCAAAATCCCTATGTACTATTCAGCACTAATGGTGCCATCACAGAAGTGCAAGTTAAGGGCACTGACACAACCCCATACCATGACAAACCCTTGCCTTTGCACTTGTTGCTGGTAACAGTCTAGATATTTTTCTTCTTTGGTCTGCAGCATATGGCATCTATTTCTCCCAGAAAATACCTGAAATACTGATTCATCTGACCACAGTACACATTTCCACAGTGTGATGATCCATGAACAGAAGTTGACACCGCTTTGGACACTGTTAACATAGGGCTTCCTTTTGGCACAGTACATTTTTTACTCTTGTCCCAACCTTCTTTGAAATGTGTTGCAGGTCTGAAGGAAAGGATGTATATTTACAAGTTAAATGAAGCTGACCAGACGAAACATGATATATTTTGTGTTCATATTGTCTGCGATGAAATACAAGTCAAAGTAAATTTGGAAATCACTATTTTATTTGCGTTTTCTATACTGTCCCAACTTTTTCTGATTTGGGATTGTATATTTATTCATGTTTTTAAAAGTGCAAAAGAGAATGCATGCAGTTCTGTGCATGTGTTGCGCCTCAGAGACGAGCAAGTATCATCTTGGAGTACTTAAAAAGTCAAATCCATGAAAAAATGTTAAAACACAATTTCTAGTGATAATTCACATTAACCCTAGTTAGTCATGTAATGACTGAACAATGAAGTGAGCCTTTTGTCAAGTATAGTTTTACCCGTTCTTGAAATTGGTCCACTGCTTTTAACCCATCCAAGTGCACACACAGTGAGCATACACTCAGAGCAGTGGGCAGCTATTGCTTCCAGTGCCCGGGGAGCAATTATGGGTTAAGGCTGATCCCTTAATTATGGGTTAAGGCCAATCACTCTGTGATTGGTTAGCTTGGTAGTGTTGACATGTGGTCAGGGCCAAGAGTTGCAGAAGAGGAGTGAGCCTGTGGGAGCGAGTATTTAACAATTGACGAGTTCCGTGGAGGAGCTCCAGATGGAAACCTGTGTTTACTTTGATTAAAGTTGTTGCACGTCCACCGGTTCCCATCTCTGAATGAGCAAGTTTGAGTAACTTGTACAGTAAGGAAGCATTACAGGTATTTCCAGCTAGTGTTTTAGAAGTGTTGCTGCAGTGCAACACAAATCGAATGCAGAAGTATAAATGCATGACTACATGCAAGGTATGCACCATGGGTTACGGCGATCACTTGATGCAGAAGTATAATTCACCGGTTGTACCCTTGATTACCTGGGAAACAAAGGATGCATTTTGAGGCTGCGTTTGAAGGAGCCTTTGAATTTTTCTTGAAATGAGACAGCCTTTATCATGCCGCACCTTTTGAATACATCCTTCAGACAATGCTCCTAAACACCTTTAAGCTACTAATGGTCTGTAACGATTACGGAACAGGTGGGTGTGTTCTGGAGCTCCACCTTCCTTTAAGAGCAATTGTTTCATATCTCATATCCATGAAGATCAGGCAAGAGAACATTAAAAACAACAATATAGCAACATGAATAAACAGAGGGGTCGATTAGCAGGGCTTGTATAGTTGTATCCACACCTGTAAGATTGTTTGTTAAGAGATTTTGGAGGGGATCAAACACCATACGTGAAAAGTGCACTGCACTGTATCTTCTAAACACGGTTTCATTTGGTGTCTGTTCGTGACAAATAGTAAAAAAATGTGAAGATGTGGTGCACCGCGGTGGCTCTTCTTCTGCGACAGGCCGGAGAAGGCTTTATGACATAGGTTTATTAAAATGTTCTTCTCTCAGAGCTGCCATCATTTTTGTGTTTAAGGGTAGATGTACTCTGCAACATGAACTCTACATAAGAGAGTTCAAAGACAGTATGCTGTTACTCAGCCTTTTTAAAATTCTTTTTTGCCCTTCAAAGAATGAAAAAGAACTTTGTTAGAATTTGAAGCTGTATACCAGGGCCTTGAAACTGGAGCTAAAAACTGCAAGATATTAGTTTGGCATGTAACTTGAAAACATCAGAGAGCTGCCATCTATGTGCAGATTCATGAGTCTACCTGCTCATTTAGTTGTAATAAATAATGTTAAATGAACTGAGAATGCTGTTCTAAAATGAGGCTTTAGGCTCAACTTAAGCTATGCATTCAAATCACTCCACTCCTGCAACCAACTGCTTTTTTCCATCCCCCGATCCCATTTAAAGAGTAAGGGACGGTTGCCTTGAACAGTGCCGAAGCACGGTTGTCCCCCTCCCCTTCGACGTCCTGCACTCACACTGAATTTTTACCTTCCGAGCCGGAGCATGCTTATGTTATCGATGAAACAACTGTTCAGTTTAACAGGAAGAGAAACACTCTTGCTCAGGACAGTGGACATTGCTTTAGTTATATTGGTTTGTATTATTTTAAGTCGTTTGGGATGATGTGACAGAGCCAGATATTTTGCTGAACAGATCCACCACTTTTATGATTATTTATGAGCATCAAAAGTCATTGTGCTGCAGGTATTAGAAGGTGCAGCTGACATGCAGCGAGGGGATTGCGTCTTTAATAAACTGTGACTGTTAACGTTCATTAAAAAGTAAGAATGATTAATAAATCCATATGAAACAGTCCCTTAAAACTGACGTTGCATCTTCAGTTTCGTGTTCAGGCATGCTTTGCACTCACACTACAAGCGTACTGCGCCAAAGCCTTACTAGAACCACGCTCTGGCTTACCTCTTCCAACTGGGCCAGGGCTGGCCAACTAAACCACGCTTGGGCCCACTTCAGAGCACTCACACTTGTCAAACGAACCGGGACGAATCGGGAACGGTTCGGATAGCCTAGTGTGAGTAAACCCAAAGGGTGACCGAACTTTTGCAGTTGTGGCTCTAAACAGTAGAATGCATTTCCAGTAGCCATGAGGTCGACACCCACACAGTACAATTTTAAATCTAGATTAAACAGTCACTTGTTCTGCTTAGCCCAAGGTGTGGTTTGAGAACAATGGGTTATATTGTTTTCTGGTTTATTTGCATGCTTTTTATTTGTATCTTATGAGTATTATGTTGTTGCTGTGGTATCATTCCATGTTGAGTACCTTTTAAAACTTTTCCTGGACATTGTGCGTTGAAACTTTCCTAAGCTTGATAATGATGTATTTTATAACATCCTCTTTTTGGCAGATGCTGTCAAACATTTTTCTCACCCCAAATGCTCAGGAGAGGGCTAGTATCTTTAAATGAACTACATTCATGGACAATTGTAAAACTAAATGGGCATCCTTGCCTGAGACCCAAGACTCAAACAAACTCACCCCAACCCAAAGCCTAAAAAAGACGTTGACACTGATGAGGCCCAAGAATTTACTGTGGAAACATGACAAGAACAGGCATGCTCACTTTAGGTTCAATAGTGGAAACACGACTATTGGTATGGGTTGTCCACCGGTCCTGTAATGTAAACTTAATAGTGCCTTAAGATGCTCCACTTTAGAAATTCTATATATTTGCCATAACCATCTGGATGATTAATCTATGTTTGGGTTTTTTCCACCATTGGTTTATGTAATTCCAGGGCTCATGTAATTCAGTACGACTTGGTATGGCTTTTGAGGGCTCTCTAATGTGTATCCGCTTGTTAAGTGTAACGTCACGTGAAGCTGCTTCCGGGGCCAAACGCTCTATCAAACCGAATGGGGAGACTCTTCAAATGGTAATAATAAAACGTTTAGAAAGCACTGTAATGCGTTCGAAAATCATGATCACAATATATATATTGAGATCCTGCCAACTGGACCCACCCATCTAACTAGTTCACTGTGGAATGACAAAAACATCTTATCCACGTACCTGGAGGACCACCATCACTGCACATTTTGCCATATCTCCTTAACCAAACACACCTGATTCAGATCAGCAGCTCATTAATTGAGACTGCAAGACCTGAAAAGGATGTGACAGACAAAAGAGATGTGCAAACAGTGCTATTGGTCCTCCAGGAAAGTGGATGAGAACAACTGCTCCAAAGTACAGCTGTTATTTCGGCTTATGATCTATTCCAAATATACAGCCAAAAATGTCAATTGCAAAGCTCTTAAAGTTAGCAAAAATGAGAATCTGGAAATACATAGGCATAGCTAAATAATAAATGTTCAGTACCAGGAGCGAACATACAGTGAATCTCAAACAGCTATGCAACCTTGTTCTCATGTAAACCTCGTAAGTCTAAAATCCAGGGGGAAAACAGGCCAGTTAGAACAAACCACCCACTGACAACACACACAAAATTAATAATCAGCACACCCTAGGCAGCATCTAATTGGCCACAAGGTTTCCTATTGAGATTACAACAATAATAACACCCGTTTAAGCACCGACGGAAGCGTCAGCCAATCAGATTGCTGTATGCAAATACACCAGCTCAGTCAGTAGCCTATTGCTGACTAATTTCATTGGCTGACGCTGCTATGACGATCACGTCAGCCCCAACTTCAGATACGGCCTCTGTCAAGCGTTTATGCTGAATTAACCTTTTTTCTTGGTAGCACCGGTGCTCATAACTTAAAAAATTTAGGTGCACCAGACAAAATGTAGTCACACCCACCAAATATTAGGAGCACTGTTACAACACATTTTATATTAACAGATTCTATTATATATTAACACTCTAATCACAACTAACAAATAAACAAAAATCTGTATGCGCTCACCAGCCCTGCACACACTGCTTGACGTGAATGAGATGAACTGAATTAACAATAACTGTGCTGTTCTCACAGGTGGTGTCTGATATTGCACAGAAGATATTGACATATAACTTATTATTTACATATATGTCATCTTAATAGCAACAACGGTCTTTTCATAAGCTGCAATATTAGTTTCATCTCGGTGAATGCATGCTCTTTAGCGATGGTGAAAGCGGTGTCAGTCACATGACTGACAGCATCGTGACAATTAAATGAAGGATTAAATAACGTTAGAACATTTCGTGCTTAAAATGTGTAGATTCAGTGGCAAACAGTGTTACCTGAAAATTCCGTCCCACTGGCTTTACGGTGAATGCTTTAGTCATTTTCATAGCAGACTTTAAACACTGGAAGTCTTTTATCTACTCTTCGAAAAGTGTAAATGCTGGATTGACATTCATTACATGATCCTTAATCAGATGTGCCATTACTTGTAACTTTAGGTGGTTTCTAAAACCAAATCTGTCAGTGTTGTTTTCATTCTCTGGTATCCAGACCTTTACATTTTTGCGACTGTAGCTTCCTATCATTGGAACTGAGTGATTGACAGCTGATATTAACCAATCAATTCACACTCTGTTCTAGCGCAGTGGGCCAATAAGAAGAGCTTGAAGGCGGGGCAGGCATTGCAGGCTTTGTTTACTGTAGCAAGTTGACATGTCAACTGTTTGAAACCATTCCTGAGTGCTGCATTTGGTGTTTTTAGGTGCAAAGATGCTTAATGCGTGAATGCCTCCTAATTCCGCGCACGTGGTGAACATTTTGCTGTGAAAACTGGTCGCATGACATCAATTTTATGCACTCACACAAATGCTCCCAAATATATTTTAAGGTCGCACAGATAACATTTCGGGCACATGTGACCAAAGCGGTCGCAATTTCGCACCCTGTATACTTAGAGAAAATCCATCCTTTTAAATAGTTGTGACTCAAGATTTTTATCTTATGTCATTGCATTTTTAAATGCTGGTGCAATGTCCAACAAACCATGAGACATCCCATGGTTTCAGCTCTTAACTGGTTCCATCAAATATTATCCACCATTGATTAAGTTTATGTTTACATAACAACAATGTAGCCAAGTCTTTCCCTTGCATTTAAAGTCTCACATATATACAATGTTTTTAAGACGATCTGCATTTATATATCCCCCAAAATAGCCAAGAACAGTATATTATGTATGCCCGGCCAGTATTTGCCTCGTTAGTTGTAACAAGTATTAGCGGCTCTGCACTGGTATGCATTTAAAATTTGTCATATGATGTGCTCCTGTTGTTGGATGTAATACTGAAGAAGTAAATTGATAATTTCCTAAAGACGCAAATCAAAGAAAAATTGCTCTTGAACAGCAACAATACTATTATGTACTGTCGTGTATATTTAATCAATGTTAACACGTCTACATGCCTGGAAACACATAATGCACAGAGACATAAAGTCACCATTTTTAAAGATTGCCGTTTCATTGTTTACACGGAATAGATAATTGTGGGATTTTCAAAAAAACATCCAGTTTGAAACTCAATTTCAGTTCCAAAAATGGTGTTGTGATGTAAAACAAAAAAAATTACCAATTTTGGCTGAAAAGGTTGTCATATAAACAACCACTTAGGGTAGAAGAATTTTAGAACTTTGAAAACAACCAGGAGTGGTTAAAAACAAAATGACCTGAATTCCATGTGGCATATCTGATAACAACAGCATGAAACACCTTTAAAATCCGGACCACCAATGTCATTTAACCAATGTATAGCTGGCATTTAATTTCTAAATTATAGAATGAAAGCTGTCGATTGCATTTAACCATTTGATTTAATTTATTTGTATTTAAAAAATGAAAGATATATGCATATAATTAAAAGAATTCATAGTTAACAGAAATCTTAAATTATTGCAAATGAAGTGATGTGTATTTAGCTTAATTAAATACACAAACTGTGGTCTCCTGATGTTTGCATACATAAAAACAAAAAAATTTGCAGCTCAAAAGAACAAAAGAAATTCAACAACTACAAGGCTGTTGTAGAAGAAAAACAGAATTCTTTATTTAAACAAGTGAAACCAGACTTGCACAAAACTACTGATGTCAGATAATAGTAAAATTATGTTTCGTAACATGGTGATACAAAAAATAAAAATAAATAAATAAAAGCTTTGCTGTTTAGCCTGTATGGAGACTACTGAAATCTACGTTGTTTGTTATAAAAACAGCTAAAATACATATTTTGCTAAATGTACTAATGCATAATTGCTACTGATATGCATAACATTTCAGATACTCTGGTATTATAAAGATTCTTTTACAGGTCCCTTAAGTTTGTGTATGACACAATTTAGAACTGCAACAGCATATCCAAAAATCGAAAGACGCACAAGAATATTTGATGGGAACATTTTATATACATTAAATGCAACACACAAGAAAAACAAGCATTTGAAACCTCTGAAAAGCCCAATGCTATAGAAGTACAACATTTTAAGAATAGAAAATGTAAAATGTGTCAGTACCTATGACCACTGATGGTACTGACATTAACTACATCTTTAGTGTGGACACTCTCTTGTAATAGGTCTTCACTGTAAAAAAATATCTGTAAATTAGCAGCTTTTTCATATTTTGTGATTCATGTTTATATATTTTAATAGTTTTAAGTGATACATTGTCTGGGTTGGTGTTGTATGTTATGGTACAAAAAACTTGTAATAAACTACCAATACATTTTTGTTATTTATTGACTTATTTCTTTCTACATTATTTTGTATACATTATATTATTTCAAACTATTAAAATGCCAATAAAAGTCACTTTGTTAAACTGCAGAGTTGAATTTTCAACATCAGAAGTCAACAGAGCAGAGATCAAGGTGCCATAATGCAATTCACAACAGCAATTAAACAAAAACACTTGTGAATCATAAAATATGGAAACTGTTAAATAACAGAATTTGTTTACAGTGTGGCTAGATATTCCAACTTTAATGCAACTATATTAGTAGAGCCATTTTCCAGAAGGACAGCTTATAATAAGACCTAAATGCCTTTGGGTACAGAACACCAACACATTTTCCATCAACGGTCCCTGACCTCAGATGTAATTAAAATGAAATTTTAGACAAAAAACACAAACAGAACAAAAGCCACCCCCCCCCCAAAAAAAAGTTTATGGAATAGCCATTATACTGAAATTTATGGAGTAGCCAAATCTGTTAATTACAGGAGAGTGTCCATGTGCTGTTGGCCATATTGTGGATCACTAGATCTGAGAACATTCAGAAGATTCATTCAGTATTTCGGATGACATGCCAATATTTGCATTTGGATCAGGGTATTCGGTAGCAGAATCTTCTTGTTGATCTTTGGAATCAATGTCATTACTTTCAGGAGGTTTTGTGACATCAGTCCCCGGGTCTCTTTTATGATGACACTCAAGATGGCGATTTAAAGCAGAGGTAAATGAGAAGCGGCTTGGACAGAGAGGGCAACTTAGCAATAATCTGTAGGGATTTCTCTTGTGGTGAACCATATGTCGCTGAAAAACACTAAGTAGTCCAAAGACTCTGCAACATTCTTTGCATTTATACTTCATCTTTGGCTTGTAAGTTTTCTTATATCGAGAACCAAACATGTCTTCTGGCTTGGATGCGGGTTGATTTTCTTCTTCAAGATCTTCTTGTTCACCATCGCTTGTTGTTTGTGTTGATTCTTTCATAGGTTCCTGTTCACCATTTCCAGTCTCATGTTCCGTCGTTGACTCTTCCTGAGATTTGGATTGAACCTCTGAAGTGTGGTGCATGGCCACATGCCTTGTGACATCACATCTTTGTGGAAAGTGCCTTCCACAATAAACACAGGCATGCAGAGTACCCTTATGGTATCGCATATGACGCGAAAGACTGCTTGAGTGTACAAAGACACGATGGCAGTGCTTGCAGGAGAATAATTTACCACTATAGCTGGCTATGTTGATTCTCTTAGGTTTTCCTTTTATGTTTGCCCTCAGCAACTGCTTGTGCTGCTTTGCAACCATGTGTCGCATTACACCATGATATTGTGGTTTCGTCTTAGCTGGTAAACCTGAAGAATCCTTTACTTCAATCTCATCTGGATGTTCGACTTTATGATGCTCTCTTAAATCTGAAATGTTGTGGAAATTTTGCCCACACAGTCCACAACATGGCGCACTAACTGAATTATCATCAATTTTCCTGTTTTCTTCTCCAAGTCCCTGATCTTGCATCACCTCATTGGGTGACTTGACGACACGAGAATGACTGTTGAGGTGGCTTTGTAAGTCAGACAACCAAAAGAAGCGCAAGCCACAAGATTTGCAAGGATAAGACCTATCCATGCTGTTTTCTTGATCTTCCTGTGATCTACTCAAAATCCTGGAAGAAGCAGATCCATGCCACTGTTTTTGATGGGACAGCAAGGTCTCTTGTCTTAAGAATCGCTTTCCACAGTGTCCACAACTATAAAAGCGTTCATGAGCATGGTTTTGAAGGTGGTTCTGCAGGCTCTCTCGATCATTTAACACTTTGCAGCATAGGGTGCATTTGAACCCCTGTTCAAGGGCACGGTACTGCTGATGCAGATGTAAGCTTTTGGGGGTTTTGAACACTTGTCCACATCTATCACATTTATACAGAGCAGGCTCTTTTTCTGGCATCTTAGATGGAACGATGGTTTCTTGACTGGGGGGTGGGCACAATCTCTTTGGTGTAGGTTTTCCAAACAAGAAGGTAAAGTTAGACAAGACGGACCGATCAACCACAGTAAGTGTTCCATTTTCATGGAGTGCAACCTCAATGGATGGGTTGACAGAACTACCATTGCTAACACCATCATAGGAAAATACACCAGTAAGTCCATGAATGGCCATGTGTTCAACAAGTTTTGGATACAGTCTAAATCCTTCACCACACTCTGTACAGATGAAGGCATCTCCTCCTCTTAACTCTTGAGTAAAGTTCATTGAGAATGCCATCTTGACCAAACCAAATATAGCTTCTTTTGAATTATAAATTTCAATAGTTTAGGAAGTTGGGAGCAGAATTATGCAAATACTTAAAAACCTCTATACATGCATGATAATTTTTAATATTGCAATTATTGTCCAAGAAATGTAATCTGTTCCAGTCTCACCTCAGCTATCAAACAAAGCTAGATACCTGTACACATCTAATAAAACTCAACTGGTTAAAGCATCTCTAAAATTACTCTAACATCAATAAAAAAAGAAAACTACATATAGGATTAAAAGGTATCATTTAAAAAGTCTTTGATTGTCAAATCAATCATTATCAACTGTTTTAAAAAATATGTCATTTGACCATAAAACAGTGATGGAAACCTCGTTGGGTGTATGGCCGGCCTTCATTCAGATGCTGGCTCACAGTTTAGATATTGCCATCTGCAAAAAATAAAAAAAAAAGAGAAAATAGTTAGTGGCAAGCAATGTTTCTTATGTACATAAAATATATACCCGCACAGTGGTGCGAGTAGGTTTTCGCCCCTTACGTATTTTTTTGCCATGTGTAAAAGTTCTGCCCTCTAAACCTGATAACTGGTCAGGCCACCAACAACTATGTTTTGACAAACTGCATTTTCTAACTTGCAATGAGAATGTTAAAGCACTGTTGATGAATTTTGGCCAACTCGTCTTTGCAGAACTCTTGTAGTTCTGCTACATTGGAGGATTTGAGCATGAACCGACTTTGGCCCAATCCCAATTCCATTTTATACCCATTCCCCTCCACCTACCTATATCCCCCCTAAGAATCGAGACACCACTACTACACATGCATGTCATCATGATTTCTCCCCCCAAAATGTTTAAAGAAACAAAACAAAACACATGAATATAATAAATCAGCTGCTTTGTAGTAAAAATCCTTATTAATGCACTTTTACATTTGTGGGTTTCCTTGCTCTGTTTGCAGCCATGTTGATGGTGTAGCTGGGGTAGTCAGAGAAATCTCTCATACCCCTTCATTTGTAATGTGTTCCTGAAAAATCTTAATTTGAAAGGCTATATGGCCCTTCCACTAACCCATACGCTTCCAAACTAAAGAGAATTGTGACACTTCCACCCCTTCACGTGAACGCGCAAACCGAGGGATAAGGGTAAGTGAAAGGGCTAAGGGGTAGAATTGGGATTGTGCCTTAAGGTCTTGTCACAACATCTCAATTGGATTCAGGTTAGGACTTTGACTATGTCACTCCAAACTTTTCATTTTGTTTTTCTTCAGCCAATCAGAATTGGACTTGCTGGTGTTCTTTAGATCATTGTCCTGCTGCAGAACCCAAGTTCGCTTCAGGTCACTAACAGATGGCCAGAAATTCTCTTTCAAGGTATACGTTACACAGCAGAATTCATGGTTTCATTTATCATAGTAAGTTTTTCAGGTCCTGAAGCAGAAAAATACCCCCAAACCATCACACTACCAGCACCACATTTTACTGTTGGTATGATGTTCTTTTTCTAAATTGCGATGTTAATTTTACACCACACATAATGGGACACACACCTTCCCAAAAGTGTTGGGGATCATCAAGATGTTTTCTGGCAAATCTGAGACCAGCCTTTGTTCTTTTTGGTCAGCAGAGGTTTTTAGTTATGAAACTGCTATGTAAACCATTTTTGCCAAGTTTCTTATGGTGGAGTCATGAAAACTTATCTTAATTGAGGCAAGTGAGGCCTGCAGTTCTTTGGATGTTGTTGTGGGGGAAACACTGGCAAAATGAAATGTTGGAGGTTTCATGGCTAAATTTGACCCACCTGGTGGCCAATCTACATTGATTGCACATTCCACAAGAGCAGAGTTTTAATGTTTAACTAGAACCTAAAGTTTATTGACAAAATTTGATGTTGGCTTGAGAAAGGCAATGTGATTGCGCTAGGACTCAAAGGCAGTTGGCAGGAAGCGCATCGGCATCAGAAGGCACAGTGCCACCAATACTGCACCTCTGATTGTGGGGTGGGTTGCTGTTTTGAAGGTAAAGAGCTAGTGGGGAGTGGTGGTGTAGAAGATGATGAAGGGAAAATGAGGTGGTGGAGAAGGTGAAAAGTTGTTAGGGTAAAGATCCAGTAAGGGGTAGTTTGGTCCAATGTTAAGGGATTTGAAATCTCTACGTCTTAAATGGAAGTTTCGTCACCATTGTAAGTCAATAAGCAAATTTAGGGCACCCGTAATGTGAATGAGGCTTAAAGATTTGATCAAAGTTTGGTGGTTATAGCATTAAAGCCCTAGGAGGAGAAGGAGTTGGTATTTTTTTGGCTCAAAAAAAGGAATAATAATAAGTTTAAGTAGCATTATACTAGGTTGGCTTTCTCAAGCCAACATAATTAGCAGAGTAATAGAACAGTTTTTCTTAAAATAATGTAATGCACAAAAGAGGCCAAATTATTGGTGCAAGTCTTGCTGGCACATCTGTGACCAAGACAGCAAGTCTGTGAAGTATCAAGAGCTACGGTATTCAGGGAAATGTCAGCATACCACCAAGAACCACATACCACATCCAACAGTGGACCAGTTGCAATAACACAGTCACTTCCAAGGCCTGATCGGACCAAAGCGGGGCTTCCTTGGCCTTTTTCGGCCCACCAAATAATTGGAGGCCAGCTGGGTTTTTGGGCCAGAGTGAAAGCAAATTCGAAGTTCGCCTGAGTCTGGTAGAGATGGTCGGCTGCCATTTCATTTGGGCCATGGACAATGTGAAACATGAATTGATCTCCAAGTCCACCTTGATGGTGTATCACGATGATAATGCATCAAAAACTGGTGGTTTGATGAACCTGAAAGTTAAGTTGAACATCTCCCATGGCCTGCAGTCACCAGATCTAAATATTATTGACCCATTTTGGGCTCTTTTTGGAGGAATAAATCAGGAAACGTTTTTCTCCACCAGCAACACGTAGTAACCTTACCACGTTTCTGCATAAAGAATGGCTCAAAATCTTGTATCTGTCATTCCAATCTGAATTGACGCTGCTTTGGCTGCAAATAGAAGCCCTTACAACTGTTGTCCCAAACCTTTTTATCACCATGGACCGGTGAATGCTTGACAACGTGGACGTTGGGATTTTTGGCGGGGGAGATGGGGGGGGGGGGGTTATGATTCGTAGGTTGCCAAGCGACCATCAACAGTTTTCTCAGAGGATGACAAGCTGACAATCATTGCTGTCACTTTGATACAAGTTTTATTTATGGAGAAAATTGCAGTGTTTGGGCGCTCTTTGTAATGTCTGAGATAATTAGTCTACCGAAATGTGTATATTCTATGCAAAGTATGAAGCTGACCGGTCAGTTCTATTCACGTGACTCGTGGTGCGCTTGTAGCATTTATTCAACTGCGTGCATCTGGAAGGCGCGATCCTGTCATGCCACTTGTGTACTCAAGGCGCACACCTCCATTGGAAATAATGAACTTGCGTGAACTCAAGAAAAGGTGTGTCATGCGAATGGCCCCTAAAAGGCCATCGTCATTTGTGATCTCCAACAGTTGATCTTTACACAGACATATGGATTCATCTGATTTGTTGTCAAATGGGTTGCGGATCCATTCCTTGGCAGTTTGCTGTCCTTTACTTGGTCTTTTCCCCTAAGCAAAGAATCCCTACTTAGGTGTCTGTTTCTTACTCATTTTGCTAGCTTGTGGGTTAAATTCTGGTGCTCAAGCAACAGAGATGAAAGCGAAAGAATACGGTGATTTTTCAAAATAAAAGATTTTCTCAAAATAAAAGATCGTTTAGACTGAGAAAATAAATATAACGGAAATAATTAATGATTTCTTGTGTGGCCCGGTACCAATTGATCCACAGACCGGTATCGGTTTGCGATCCAGTGGTTGAGGACCACTGCCTTACAACATACTAATTAATTATTGTGGCCTAAAACCAGGCGTTTCATTTTCATTGTCCAACTCCTGTATATGTACAGGGGTTCGACAATGAAAATAAAACGCCTGGTTTTAGACCACAATAATTCATTAGTATGTATAAACTCTTTTTCATTATTATAAAATATTTTAAATCCATCATTATAGTGGATCATTAGGCTATTATTACCTCCAGAACTTGAGGGTCTGCATTCCCAAAGAGCACCCCCCTATTCAAGGTAAAAATGGTCCACATTTGCTTCCAAATCAAAGAAAACTCCATTTTCTTTTTAATATTTGGTTCCAGTTTATCAGGAAGTGACAATATTTAGTTTTCTTTCACTCATTGGATGGAACAGGGTTTTAATTGCAAATGTGTTATGCTATAATCTAGATTTGGCACAAATGTAATTCACATCTCTGGATGGAAACATAACTAATGAGCCAGTTTACATGCACTCCATGACACTGCAGAACAGAACTCATCATATAAAAATCACTTTTTATTTCTTACACCATTTAGAAATTAGTTTTTCATGGCCATGTATAAAACTACGCAGCATACTTACAGGTATTTGAAGACTGTGAATATGTAAAGTGTACAATATACATACCATGAAAAAGAAAGAATTTGGTATTAAAAGTGTTGTGTTGCATGTATTGGTGAGCGTATTTAACAGAAGTTTGCACTTTAAGCAACATAAGGTGATGTTGATGTAAGCGTAAACACATTCATTGTCTTTTAGAACTGGCTTATAGTAAAATATATTATTGTTTTTTTAAATCCACATATTAGGGCTGCATGATTCTGGCTAAAATGTGAATCATGATTTTTTTTTGTTGCTTAAAATCAAGATCACGATTCTTTCTCACGATTCTTTAGATGTAAAATAAAGGTTAATATGAGTAGGCTATTATTATTGCTAATTCTCAAACATATCGTCACCTTGGAACTATAAGGTTCTATCTGCGTTCTGAATGATTTTGAGATATTGAGCTTCAAAGTTTTTGGAATTCATATAGCAAACAGTATATGTGTAACATTATTAAATTATACCTTATAAATACAGTATGTGACACTTTAAATGCCATTTGAAAGTGTTCATGTTCCTGTGAAGACTTCTGCGACTGCCTTTAAGCTTCTCTCCTGACCTTGAAAATATAATTGGCTGAATCGTAGAAAAGCTAAATTAAGATCGTCTGTAGGATCGAATCGAGATCGTGATCTTTTTTTGATTAATCGTGCAGCCCTACCACACATTGTATATTATGGGCCATCCAATAGTCAGAAATACAACAATTACAAATTCCAAGTACAATAACTAGGGGTGTTCAGTTCCAAGATTTCATCGACTCTGGAATCGACTCCATTTACATTCACTTATAATAGAGCAAGGATTAAACTTGCTGTCTCATATCGCACTTTACACAATGCTACTGTGTCAATTGCAACATTGTGCCGTTCTCTGGTAAGATAAATCCAGCAGTAAATCACCTCCAGCCAAAATAATATAGTTATCAGCCTACACTTTTGTACAGCACATTTTAATTGTTTAGTTTAGATAACTTAGACAATTACCTTGCAATCTTGGAGACAAAGTTAAAACATCAGTTTATTATCGAAATGTTTAATGGAAAGATGAGTAGCAGTTCATTAAGAAAGAAATTTAAAAAATATTATACAGAATAGTCTAAATATCTTCTTAAAATAAATGTATGATACTTGAATACTTTACCGAGAGAACAAAATAATCTGCGGTTGTTCATTTCTTTATTTTTTGACGCTCCAACCATTCAATAAACAAAATAACTAGCTTTTTCATTTGATTTAATGACCAATTAAATATTAAACCCCATACATTTATACATATATTTAACTTAAATAATTCATACATAAAGAAACCTAAAATAATAAATAAAAGCAGCGTGACAGACTGTGCCTTAAAGCATATCATGTTGCTCTCGTGAATGTGATTTTCTTTAAAAAGTGTACTTTTAAATAGCTCATTACTTTACTTTTAAATATCACTGTTTGTTTTGTGCAATTAGTTCATTATTGTAATTTAATAAGGATGTGTTAATAAGACGGCATAGTCTACGTCAGAAGAAAAGGAGTGAGTTAGACCTAGTTTTTGAACATTTAACCTAGGCTATATTTTTATTTAAAAATCCTCTTTTGGAAACGAATTTTGTTTGGTGAATTCTTATGTATTCTTGTAGTTATTAAAATAAACAGAAGAAAAAATTTGAGATTAAATTAAGTGTGTTCAGTAGGGATGTCCCGATCCGATATTGATATCAGAAGTAGGTCCGATATCAGTCCAAAAAAATCTCCAATATAAGCAGTCTGTTGCGCTCTAAACTCTGTTGCAAAGCCCACGTGATCACAACACTGCTTGCTAGCAAAGTCCCTTTAAGATTTAATATGCTCTTCACACCAAGTTATGGTATATTACAATAGAATCTATTGTGACGGTAGCACACGCTGACGCTATCAACAACGGTACATCTCTACTGGTTTATTTACTTCACGTCAAGCGATCTTTACATTGTTTTGTATATGCTGCGAAGCAACGCAAGGCACCGAATGGCGACGAAGCACACATCGTGCAAACCTCATTTAAACGTTTACAATTCGGTCGTAGCATATCGTGGTGCATCCAGTGTGATACCCAATTCAACACCAGTGCTTCCCACACATAAGATTTTACCTCAGCGACCCGGTTCTGTGTGCGTGAGAAACTAAAAATACTCCATCACAGACTCGCATGCTCTGCTGCTGCAGACCCACAGAGAAGCGCTGGACACCTGTTCTGACTTTGGTAGTAGCTTTGAGAAGAGCGCGAGGACACGCGGAAAAGAAAAGCCTTTTACCAAATAGACTGATCCACCTCATTACTTAGGGTGACAATACATCCTCTTTTTCCCGGACAAGTCCTCTATTTGGGACTTAATAATGCATTCAGCCAGGATTTCTAAATCGCCTAACATGTCCCGGATTCTGCTTTTGTTTTCTATAGCTTTTAATTTTCTTATAGTTTTCTATAGCTATATTTTTGCATTAATTTACATGCAAACTTTGATATTGGTTAGTACTGAAGGCTGCAATATCGGTATCGTATTGGAAGTTAAAACGTTGTATCAGGACATCCCTAGTGTTCAGGGCCAAAACAAGACCACGACCACATGTATTGTCAGATTTTGTGACAATAAATTAATGTTGGCTACTTTTGTCATTATGATTACGGTTTTATTTATTTAAGCCTTATTATTTGTGAAATATGCATAGGTTAAATAAAAAGCAGCCAATAGCCTAACATAACATCATAATTTTACCCGCAGTACTAATTTAAGACGTCAATCCGCCAATAGTATCCAATCTGCTCCAAATTCACATACATATACATTTATTTATTTATTACATATTTATTGCCACATCAGCAACTTATGGCTATTTTGTGGCCAAATGGATACACATTAAACTATTACATGATAAAAACAAATTTGGATTATATAAAAAAAAAATTATAAATTACTTAGACAAATATATAAAATATAAATAGATAAAATTTACAAAAACCTTTTTTCAAAGATAAATATGGTTTTTCAGTTCTATGTTTGATAAAAAAAAATGTAAAACTTCCTGGTGGTACCTTTTTAAAAATGTCCATCAAAGTACTCTCCTTATATAAATTTTGTCTAATGGAATTTAAACTTCTACATTCAAACAAAATATGTTTGATGGTAAGAGCAGTCTGGCAGTTATTACATTTAGGTGATTCTTCGTTATTTAATAAATATGAATGTGTCAACCTAGAATGTCCAATCCGACATCTGGTATAGACCGTCTGATCATGCCTGGTTTCGAAATTATAATTTGCTGAATGTCTTTCATTTATTTTCGGGTTAATTTCATATAATTTGTTGTTGATGCAGTTGTCCCATTCTCTTTGCCATGTTTCGTTTGTGTACAAATTGATGGTGGGTTTCAAGTCATCAGGAGGAATTAAACATTCGGTCACATTCAAGGAGATCACATATATATACAAATATATTTTATTTATTACACAGCAAGCTTGATCTTGATCTTGCAGGCAGATCCAAAATGCAAAAGGTGTAGGTGCTTTATAGAAATTTGAAAATGAAAGCAAACTTCATCCCGCAGCACTATTTAATAGCCTAGAATGCTTGTGGATGCAAAATTTAAAACCAAAAGCGTAATTAGTGCGATCACGCATTCCAAGTGGGTGCCTTCAATGTTCATTGTGCCCTAGAATGAGCATCATAACTGTAGCATGTATCTGCTGGAGGATTTAAAAACAGTCTCGACTCTGGGAGTCGATTCCTGTCCTGGAGTCGACTCCGGTACTTGGTCCATTGAGAGTCGAGGAATTGACACTTTTGGAGTCGACTCCTCATCCCTAACAACCATACTATATATCAATCCTTTGTAATTTATTAACATTGTTAATCACTGAATATCTACAGATAAAAAAGAGATAACTATTTATGAAAATACATTATTGTTATGTGGATTTATTCACAGTATAATTATTTGTGTGTGACATTGTGTGAGGAAAGCATTGTGCCGAAACGCTTGTGTTTTTAAATCACCCGAAGAATGTAAAAAGAAAAACAGTACGAAGCAATTAATTAATGAGTGCGAATCATTACCTTTTTGAATAATAGCATTGACAAGATTGAGGCACCAAAGAAGTTTCTTCAAAAACCGCAAGCGTGCAGGGCAAACTTCAGCAACTTTAGGCATGGGATGATAACCGTGTTCAAGGTATACAGCGGTTTGGAAAAGTCATGATTTTAAAACATTTTCTGCTATACCGTTCCTAAGGTATGAGTAAGATTTTTTTTTATTTGCATTTTTTTTGTTTTTTAGGATAGCAGTATCTCCAGCAGAAAAGATCTCCAAAAAAAAAAAATAAATAAATAAAAATCTGTGTTTTTAAAATAAACTCCCAAAATATTTTAAATGTTTCTCAAAATAAAATATATTGCGTACAAAGGGTAAATTTTTTTTGTTTTTTTTACCCAGTCAAAAAGGGTAATTTTAGAGCAGTAATTTCTATACCGTGATACCATGATATTTTTATTCAAGGTTATCATACCGTCAGAAACGTAGTGGCCCATGCCTAATCAACTTCCTTGTTGGCTTAAATGTGTAATCAATGTGGTACAAATTGCCCAGGTAGTGCCCAGAAAGAGCTTAATTTCTTTATATTAAAAAGTCGTATAAAAATACAAAGCTGCACAAAAAAGGAGTTTTTACTTACAAAATCCTGAAACTTTAAAAGCATTTATTCCCCCTTCTACAGCTGCAGAGCAAACTCAAAACAATATCCAGTATTTGTAAAACCTGAAAAAGACAACATAAACAAATAATTAATGTTAAATCTGATATATTCTAACAAACTCTTTTACACTGACTGAAAAGCCCTCAAGCTCAGCAAAATAAATACATAGCATACCTAATTTAAAGAATTTAGCAGACTTAATTCTATGGAACTTGCAATACATTAATCTAAATATTCGTAATATATATGGCTACCCTATCAAGATAGCATATTCAAGTACAAAAAGAAAAAAATGGCTTCAACGCTTTTCAATTTCCAGTTTCTTCTGATAGGAGCATTGTTGAAATAAACCGGTAGTGAGGCCACTCAGACAAAAATATGTAAATGTCAGAATAAAAACAGCATAGAAAATATGTAATGAATGCAAGTTGGATTATAAATGTAAAATATGACATTGATTAACAGCACTCTTTAGTAATTGTGATTTTGACGACAAAATGTAAAGACCCCCTCCACTGCACTAAAGAGGAAATGTCCAATTATGGTCCTAATGAGCTCTTTTTTCTTCTTTATTTGACTTAACAGCATCTCTAAAAAATTAAGTCACTGTCTAGCTCAGGGGTGGGCAAACTCGGTCCTGGAGGGCCGGTGTCCTGCATAGTTTAGCTTCAACTATAATCAAACACACCTAAACATGCTAATCAGTGTCTTCAAGATCACTAATTATCTATAAGCAGGTGTGTTTGATCAGAGTTGGAGCTAAACTGTGCAGGACACCGGCCCTCCAGGACCGAGTTTGCCCACCCCTGGTCTAGCTGACTATTCTGATTTGCTGGTCAAGAAAAAACATTTAATCTAATAAATGAGTAATGAGAGAAAGGTATATAAAAAAATCATCTTAACTTGTTTTCAGCTATTAATAAAAAGCTTTACGGTTTGAGTAAGTTTCATTGCAGATAAACATGTTTAGATGATCGATTGAAGTTTTTCATGTTTCAAAAAGTCAGAAAAATGACCATGTGTGTTGTGTTGACCATATCATCACAGTTATATAAACAGGATTAATTCAACATTCTTGTGCTTCAGTCAATTTCCTAAAACAAATCGGAAAACTCTGAGTGTTTCCATGATAGGATTATTTTTGCTCTATAAACTGGGAGAGAGTGAATTAGCATTTATATTTAGCCTGTCAAATGTTTACTGTAGGTCTATTTTTAAATGATACAATTTAATTTAAATAAACAATTGCTTAAGCATACCAATACAGCCTGTTTTTGTGTGTGGATCATGATTTCTCTGCAGTGGCTGCCTCTAATTTCTCTTGGAATCAATTTTCAGCCTAAGCTAAAAACTCGTGCTGTCATATTTGTTCTTTAGTTTCCCGTTTAATAAAGAAGCAACATGTTCAGTATCAGAATTGGATAAAGTTTGCATTTTAAAATATATATTGTTTTGCATTCCCATCACAAATAATAATTTCTGTTTTTATAGGTCTCTTGACAAAATTAATTATTTTGGACTCTGGACACATTTTTGCCAAATGGGTGTCAGTGTTAGCTCAATCTTGGTTATTAAATCAATTACAATATTATCAGAGATGATAAATATAAGAAATTCGTTGTTTTATAATTAGTTCAAGTTAGGCACTCGTCACTGAAACAAACACAACAAACACAAATGGACAGAGACTTAAATGTCCAGTTTAGGTCATCACACCTGTGACCAAACGTGTAGTTAAAGCGGACCACCTTTATGATTTCTGTCACTGTTTGTCTGTTTATACTGTTTTGCTATTTTGATCTCCACAAATGTTAAGATATTCGAAAGAAATATGATAATAACGATAAAGAGAATATAACTAACTAGAGTTAAATGTACACCTTCATAACAACAGGGCGATTGTGGTAAACAGTACGATTTGAAGCCAATATAAATATCCATTCGCTTCAAAACCGCCACATTACAACCCTAACCAACATGCTACGCTAGCATGTTAATTTGATTAAATGGCACATATTAGTTACCCTAAAGTAAACTCAACCCATTAGTATAAATGCAGGCTGTATAAAAAGATAAATACCAACAAGGGTGTGATTTATAGCATAGTTTAAACAACAAAAAGGAACATGTGTCCGCGAATTACCTCGATGTCACTTTTGAAGAGGTTCGGACGCTGGCCGCAAGTTTCCGTCTAGCTTTCCGTGTTCTTTCTGTCTTGCGCGTAGCAATAGTGCGACCCTCCGTATACTCCGTGTTTACTGTACGTTGGTTTTGGCTTTGATCGGCCAACTGGACTATTCGACCGTATATCCCAAAGCGTTAAATCCTCGAGAAACACAGACAACACAAGAGGGGACGAAAAATCGAAAGCTTCCTTTTCGCACTCTTCTTCGTGTGCTATTGATATTTACTGGGTTATACCGCCACCTACGGAACTGGAAGGGAAAATGACTGGGTGCGCCCGAAAAGCCTGTCTTTATTCTTTCTTGAACGAGCTGTGCGATGTATGAGCACCTCTTCCATGGGTTTTTGTTTTTCCTTTTTACAATGGATTTCGTTTCTGATTTTCCCCAACATTCATCAGAATATCTTGTTTTATGTTTAACAAAAAGTATGAAATCCATAAAACAAACGAGTGTTAATTAGCTTGTGCGGATTTACAGTTATAGTTATGTGTTTGAGAATTTTATTTTATTTTGTATTACTACCATTGAGATTTCTTTCAAATTTTAAAAAAGGTTGTCATCTAGATCATTTTACCCCATATATATATCATGATATCATCATGGCAAGGATAAAATACATCAGTTATTAGAAATGAGTTATTAAAACTATTATGTTTTGTGTTGAAAACAATGTTCTCTCCATTTAACAGAAATTGGGTAAAAAAATAAACAGGGGAGCTAATAATTCTGACTTTAACTATATATAGGGGAGAGCGAGGCACAAAGTAACACTGTTTTGTTAATAAAGAACAAAGTAATGGGGTTTGACAAACCCTATTTTTTTTACCAACAACACACAAACCTCTGCTACAAATGAACACTGGCTGTATGATGGCCGGACCTATGGTTTCTGTGCAGTATTGGCAAAAGTACCAGGAGTAAACATGTAACTATTTACCCTACCTGCAGGGAAAGTATTAACAGACAGACAAACTGCATGTTTATTTATTTATCTATTGGATAAACACATTTGCATTTATTTGCATTATACAATATCAAACAATGCATTTATTTGCAGTATTGCAATAAAATTATTAGTTTTTTTCAATTAAAAAAAAATTCTATTAAAAACATTTTATATTAAAAGTTCTCAACATTACACTCAAAATTAAAAAAATATTTTGTTAGTTTAATTGGTGTCCAACAGTGTGTGGCTTATTTGTAACACCCTGTTACAACTAACCCCACTGTGTCATGTTTTCCTCAAAACTGGCTAGCAGTCACTGTGTGTTTTTTTACATCTTTCAAAATAGTTCCATCTTTTAGCCTAGAAGATAGTAATGACAACAATATAAGATTTTACTAACATACTTTAATATTTTTTTTTAAATAAAAAAATACAGACTATAATAAAAAATACTTTTATGCTACAAACATGGTTTCTCCTGTGTTTCTCACCGGAATCATTTATTTCTATCATCTATTTTGCCAAACTCATTCAATAATTGGCAGGAAGACGTTTGCCGACACTGTGGTGAAAACCTTGGAAGCATGCCATGGTTAACCCTGAGCAAATACCTTAAAACCTTGTGTTACATTTTACCCTGTGTTACTTTGTACCCCACGCTCCCCTATATATACACACACATATACACACACACACACACACACACACACACACATACATGTTGCTTCTCAGAAAACATCAGAGTTGACTCTGTATTTGATAAATATTGTATCTGGTCCACATTATTCCTCTCTTCATATCACTTCATGGCCACCTTCATTCCATTGTAGAAAGGTGCCATCTTGTAGAGTTCCATTGTAGAGATGCTGTCATCTTCCGTCATCTTTTCAATTTGGAGACTGGGTCTGTGCAATAGTGATCATGAATTGGTGCATTATATTAAAAAAAGCCACCCAGACTCCCACAGACTCAAGCATACAATTGTGACACCGGTTGTGACATACAATTGCGTTTTTATAGTATCAAAAAGTAAATAAAAGCAAACAAAACCAAACAGGTTAACATCTGAACTGTCAACATAAATGTAAAAACATATTTTGAACCACAAGTTTGTCTAATTTCTGATTTGTGAACATGGAGAGGACAACACTTCTGACCTACTGCACCAGTCACCAGTGGGTGATCAAAATGTTTTGGCCTTACTTTTCAGGACAAGCGAGGTGTACTTGTAAAAGTGTGGCTGCATTCAGCTCTATGAAAACTCACAGTTGTACTCAGATGTCATTGCATTATTCTAGGCGGAAAGTTGGAACTACTGTAATTAGTGATGGCGTAGATTTTCTCATAGATGTCTACTCCAGGATGGAGTAACACGTATACATTCTTATGTCTTTATGAATAATAATGAAATTGAATGTTTAAGAGCCTAGATTATATGATGACCTTAGTGTCATCTCACTTCAGAGTAAAACTGGAATATGTGTGTGATTGCTTCTCTGTATGCCAAATGATTTGTTTGCTCAGGATCTACCCAGCCGGGTCAGAGGTCATGGACACCTCTGAGTTATTTGCCATTTTATGTGTTAAATCTTTTAAAGTTAATTACTTTTGATGTAAGCTGCCAGCTTGGATGTCGATTGTACCAGTTTTGAACCAGTTTTGATACACTCAGCCTTGGATAAGAAACAGATTGTACTTTGAGTGTGTGTGTTCCATTCATTTTTGGATCATTTCACAGGTCTGGGGTCAGCTCTGAAGTGGCTGTCTGATGTTAAATGCTTGAGATTTTGAGATATGGTACACACACACATGGAAATTTTCCAATTAGATTAAAACTCCTACAGTATGTATGACACGGTTAATGACATTATGCAAGAGTATAATTGTTGATGTTTTTGAAATTGTAGGCAGAGTGGCCACAAACTCATTGCGAGTGTTGAAACTGGCTTCTGCAACTGCCAACTATCTTCAGTAAACTTTCTTTTTAATTGATTCTCTGACTCCAGCTCTTCTCCATCTGACAGACTGGTCATTTTTGGGTTCAAACTGTAAAATTTCCCTACATTATGATATGACGTGAATGCAGTATGCAAACACTGCAGTTCGTTGTTTACCCATTCTTCAAGAATTAAATACAAAATACTTTTAGGGCTTCTGTCATTTGTTGGACACGTAGATACCACATAGAGTTTTTATGACATATAATTCCAGCAGTCTTTCAAGATGATTTTGAGAGTTTGTTGCTGTAATGATGGTGTAATTGTGTAATTAATGTCATTACGTAGAGCGATGACACTGCTTCCCCAAGGAAGATGTTAAAAGCAAAATGTGAGAGCCAGATTGTGTTTGCAGCTCAGCAAACTGCATGCTCCACTAAAGTTTCAGATTTGGAAAAAGGATGTATTTTAGTATAACATACATTTATTTCTAAATAAAATTTCTATAATTATATTTTGGGCATGCAAACAACAAACCGTATAAATATAGCGTACATTTAATCTCTTATCTGATTAGCTATGACTTCCATTCTCTGGAAAACAAAACAGTATGTCCTATTCCTGGACAAAAAGAATTACTCCATTTCATGTTTTGCATTTGCTTTACTTGCACTTTATGCTGTTCTTTTACACATGTATATTTGAAACTTAAAACAACAACAACAACAATCAGATTTTAATTTCTATAAAGTGCAATTACAAGTTTTTTGTCTTAGAAGGTGCTTTGTATATTTTTCATGAACTGAGCACTTTAATTTCATGAAATGACTGGTTGAGTAGAATGTATGGAGTGTATTTACTGTATGTGCTGCACAATCACAACAAAGAAAAATACAAAATTATAGCTAAAACGGACAATTTACCTTGAAAAAAAAGCCAAATCAAAGAGGTACGTTTTTAAACTGGATTTAAAAACAGACGGAGATTAAACAGATCTAATACAGAGGGGCAGAGCATTCCACAACCTAGGACCAGCTACTGCGAAGGCACGGTCATCTCTGCATTTCAGCCTTGACTTAGGGATACATAACAATCTCTGGTTAGATGATCGAAGAGACTGACCAGGCTGATGCTCAATTAACATCTCTGTCAGATAAGAAGGTGCCAGGCCATTTAGAGGTATAGAAACCAAGAGAAAATTATTAAAAGAGACTCGATAGTGCACAGGCAACCAGTGCAAAAAGTGTAAAACTTGTGTAATGTGGTCATGTTTCTTGGTACTAGATAAAAGCCTATATATATATATATATATATATATACATAACATTTGTTTTCTCCATTTGCAAAAGATGTTTACAATATCTCCATTAATGTTAAGTTACAACTATATTGGTGCGAAAAGGATATGAAGATTTAGACTGTAGACATTGACACCAGTATAAGAACCTCAATTAGTATGTTAATTTAGCTTCAGCATTTTTCTTATATTTTGTAATACACAAATAGACATGATACTGTTTACTATAAAATAAAATATACATTATAAAAATAATATATGCAGGCAACAGTTATACAGTAATGAAATAGAAAAAAAACAATGGATCTCATGCACAATATATGAAAAACTTCATTCTAATATCGTCTACATCGCCAACAATACCAAGTTATTTTTGTCAAATACTTATGGGTATATCATTAACCCCCTTCCCACCACTCTCTCTCTCTCTCTCTCACACACACACACACGCACACACACACACTTTCTTCTTCACTTCTAGAGATTTTTATATACAGCTTGTTATAGATACTATAACCTAATTATAACTGAAAAATCTTCTATATTGTTTCAAAAAACAGTAATGATAAAATAATTCATTGTTTTATACATTTTTAAATAGATGATTTTCCAAAAGGAAGATTTTGGCTGTTTCTGTCAGATTTAGCTCACTTCTGGGAACAAATCTGTCTCCAAAATATTGTTAAGCGGGTAAACACATGCACATACAAATATATAATAACTCTGCATCACTTAAGCATTTCCCTGTAAAGGCAAGGAAAGTAAAGTTTCAAACTAACTGAATATCTTCTGGTCCAGTTTTTTCAGGTTAGCATGTCTTTATTTGATCTAATGACGGGTGGTAAATCCACATGCCACTCTGTAAATTTCTCCTTTAGAAAGGGGGACTCATGTGTGTTACATTGTTATACCTCTGCATCAGAGAAGGACTTGCTCCCATTCTCTTTGTTACGTATGGTCGGCATTGAATTTGTCCAGGTATTTGTGCGTGAAACTTCTTCCGTAAAAGCGGTTTCCAAAACCTTCAGGATTGATTTGCGCACTTTGTCTTTAAAGTCCTGTCCCATGAAAACATACAACAGGGGGTTCAGGCAGCTGTTTAGGAAAGCCAAACTGGTCACAATGGGAATTCCAACAGTGATGACATATTGCAGGGTGGGGCTGTATTCAGTACTCATGTGGTTTACCATCTCAATGAGCACCAGGATATGGTATGGAGCCCAACACAGGAAGAAGGCAGTGATCACTGCAGCTATGATCCTGAAAGGACGTCCAGTTCTGCCAGACATTGAACGGTTTCTTTGGAGACGATGGATGATGACTGCATAGCAGGAGACGATGATCACAAATGGCACCACAAAGCCTATAATGAAACGGGTAATGATCATGGCACGATGCCGTAGCATACGGAGCTCCTCCACGTCTTCTGTTTCATCATCAGAGAAAGCAAAGTTGTTGAAGCAGTTGATTATTTTTGGGTCCTTGTGGTCCTGTGCAGTGTCCTTGAAAACAAAGTATGGAGAGCTCAGCAACAGAGCGAACAACCAAACCCCAAAGCTCACCGCAGATGCACGGCCCACATTCCGATGGTTCTGTGCCCAGATTGGACACACCACAGACACACAGCGATCAACACTGATCACGACTAGGATGTACACACTGGCAAACATGTTGAGGAAACCGAGAGTGCTGTTGAATTTACACATGAATTGTCCAAAGGGCCAATGAAATCCCATGGCTGTATAAGCCACACTGAGCGGGAGGAATGCAGTGAAGAGAAAGTCAGCGACAGCAAGGTTCAGAAACCAGACCGTGTTGACTGTCCTCTTCATTTTGAATCCAGTAACCCAAATCACGATGCCGTTTCCCACCACTCCAAGTACAAACGCCAAACTGTAGACTATGAGTGACATGATTTTAAGAGATTTCCCGAGCTCTGAATTTTGGATATTAAAATCATCCTCATCATCATAATTCTCATAATATTCTGATGAGTTCTGATTGGAGGGACTCTGAGAAACATTTAATGGATCCATCATTGTACCTTCAAACCTGGGACGATAGAATAAACATTGTATTTAGTAAACAATTAAAAGGCATTTTAAATTATTACAACACATCTAGAAATGTAAGGAGTGTCAAAGATGTTCAAAATAAAGGTTCTTTATTGCAAAGATAAATTCATGAAAAAATTGTATCATCCTTGGAAATATTTTATGCAATGAAAAGTTCTTTATATTAGAAAAAAATTCTTTAGATCATTAAAATGTTCCTTAACAAGGGGTTTGAAATATAAATGGCATCTCCTATATGGTATTACTGTGAAAACCCTCTTTTTTCCTGGCCCCTTATGTTGTTAAATTTATTTAAGATTGTGTTGTTCTGCTTTTGTCCACTGGAGGCCAGAATTTGAGAAGTAAAGTAAGACAGCCCCGAGCATCATCCGAATGCTTTTTTGGCTACTGAGCCTTTCACATTTCACATGAGGGTTGTCTGTCTATTAAAAATGCATTTTGCTGGTTTATGAAGACGTAACACCACTGAATTAAACTGAGCATCTCAATTTTTTTAAAACTTTTTTTTCTCCTTTGGTTCATTCCGTGAACACTCAATCATAGTGCTGTTTTTTTGCACATTACTGTACATCCCTATTGACGTAAGAAATTGTGTAAAATTTGTAAGTAAACCAATAAGTAAACTGTGAGTAAATTACACAACTTGTCTAATATTAGCCTAAAACTAGCCTAATTCAGACAATGCATCTGTGCTCATGCAGTTTAAGTACTTTATATTAAAGCTGAAAGATTTGTTTGAAACACGCAAACGATAAACTGCCAATTTTTTGGTTTGCTATTAAAAGACTTCTCAGCTGATTCCTATAAAAGGAAGCTACAGTAAAATGTTCATACATAAAATATAATTAATGACACGTAAAAGTTACATTTGAAATGGAAATACACAGAGTACTCACCAAGAGGTGCCTGTAAATGTATTCCACAGAGTTAAATTCGCGCTCACACCTGTGACTCGCGAGAGCAAAACTGCACTAATCTCTCTTGTTTCTTGTCTGGAAACTCAATCCCAGTTCGGAGTGACGTCACATCGCCACCCTCACTCTCCTCGTTCAACTGGGTGGTTGAGCTCATCACTTCTCTATCAGTTTTATTATATATTTTTTCGTACATCGAAGCAGTGTTTGTGTCACGTAGTTTTGATATACGATGTTTAAATATAAGGCTTTATAACAAATAATTGTCTTTTTTATTTTTTTTGAGGCTACAAGACTCTTATATGTGTTATAACTTGCCTCATATCTCCAGCCAGACCTTTCCACGGAATGAATGCGGTTCGCCGAATGCGGTAACGCGAACTGCAATTTCCTGACAAAAACAGCATGTTTAGAGAAACGAGGGAAGCGAGCAGACGTGAAGTATCAAAACACGCCACTATGTCCGACAACTGTATATTATTTCACATATACATGCAGTTGGCTTCTTACTGTAGCCTTACTCATAACATTTATTATTTAACATAACATTATTATTACCTACTCTATTTTGTTACATATTATCTATTGATAAGATTCATTTAGAGTATTAGAATATTACTTTATATATACTTAATATATTTTTCTATATTTGATTAATGTTGTTGATGAGAATAAATCTTTTCAGTTTATTTATTGAGTATTGGACTCCATTAAAATAATACTTGACATGTATGATTTGAGTCTCCAAGCATCATGTTTAAATTATTTGAAAAAATAAATTAGAGGAGTTGTTGTCTTAAAGCTATGATATGTCTTATAACCACTAACCATAGCAGCACATGACCACATTACACAAACACTCATAAGAAAAGTAAAGCTTATAGCACTCACACTTGACAGGTTACATGAAACAGGGTTGCTATTAACAAATCATCATTCCGAGTACAAGAGCAAATGCTTTCTGACAACACAAGTTAAGATCAGCAGCAATATGAATAAAATGGTATAAAAACAAATGAATCTGAAATGCCCCCATTGCATGATGTGGAGAGGGTGAATGAGCTTAAACCACAAATCCTTTTAAGGATTGCCTTAAATCTGCTTTCTGTTCCTGAAAGTGGTAAGTTGATAGAAATATCTACAGAGGTTCTCAAATAGTCAGTTAATAAACCCTATTATTTACTGCAGTGAACCACATGCAGTTATTATTTGTTATACTTTGACAGATTGTGCTATATTTCTAATTTACATATGATCAAGTGACACTTAATAATATATCTCATTTGAAACCTTCAAACCTTTAGGTTACCAGCATTTTTTCTTATGTTTATACTTTTTTCGTTTTCCACATTTTTTTCTTCTGCTGGGTCAAGCTAATGTTTGAGTTTCAAATATAGACCATGTGTTTACTGGTGTTGAATCAGTGAACATCCATGTATGTTATTTTTCTATGCAGGCTGACATATGTCTAGTCACTGCATCTGTTGACAATTTACTGTGGTCACAGCTGCCCGGTGTGTCATGGTGACTCCTCAGATTTGTCTTGTTGTTTTCAAGGCAAAACATCACCAGCAGGTTGTAAATATATGTTTCCCAAAAGCCTTGAGATTATCAATAAGGCACTAATACCAATTTACATAACCCTAAAAGTTTTGGTTAGCATGTCATTATCGAGTTCTCAAGATAGAAGCTGAATCAAATCCATAAAGCCAAATATTATGAGCTTTTAAAAAGGCTCTGCAAACACTCAGTGTTGACCCAACCTACAAAAGGGTTTCTGTCAAAAACAGGTCTTTTTGGCCAAACTAAACACTGGGATGAGTACACAGAGACAGTTTTGTCTTCTGCTTACTTTGGAATACAAACAATATGCTTGTCATATCCCCAAAGCGTATCGAATGAATTTGTGCAAATATTATTAATGTCTGCTTGTAAAAATACATTTACCCATTGAAGAGGTTGTTTTAGTTTAAGCCTTGTAGGTTTTTGTAATATATTATTACTTATGAAAGTGTTAATTTTAGTTTTGGACCACTCTAAGTATAAATGTATATATGTGGCTGACTGTCACATTAGCTAAAGTTACTTGCTGCTGTCAGTGTGAGTTACATGTAAAATAATTTCATCTCACATTGCAATAAAACAAAAGTTGATCCTGGATGTTTGTTACTCTTCTACTGCTGTGCATTGAGATCAGTTTATTCTTGCTTCGTTTTAACCAATATTTTACATTTCCCTTCTTGGCATATTTTGGTCCCACTGGTGGTCATTCTGTGTTTAAAACATTCAAAAATATCTTGGGGCAGGAGCTTTGTCATCGACAGCATAAATCTACAATTGTTTTTTAAATGTTTTCAGACATATTGCTTGTAAGACAACACAGTCAGGGGTGTCATAAGTGGTCGGAAAAGAGGGACAGAGTGTATAGGGCCCTGGCAATTCAGGGGTCCAGAGACTGGATGTCTTCACTTTCGCAATCACCAGCTTTCCCCCATCTTCTCTAAAGACAGCACAAAATGCTTTTTCATTTATGACATCGCAATCCCCATCCCTTTCTCATCAATTTGATAAAACATCTGAGTTGAAACACCACAAACTCAAATGTGGAAGTGAAAAATAAGGTATGGCTGTTAGTGGTACATAAATAACAGTGTTACTTTCACCGGAACTATTGCCATTTAAACCTGACTTCCTTTTGAACTGAACATCTCAGACTTTGCAAACTTGTCTTGTGTTATAGAACTAAATCTCCTGTAGATTGATTATTACTGTAACTCACATGCGTGGTCTATTAATATCAGGTGGTAATCTGTACACATGTAGAACAGCTTCAAAATTATATCATTTTAAACATAAATTGCACATTGTTACTTTTAACCCTGTCAGTAGGGACAAAATTAACATACGAGTGGGTGTAAAGTGCTAGATTTACTGGCTTAATCTTGTTTATTTTAAATATATATGACCATGACCTTGTTAATATGTTAACTGCAAACATATTTTGTCCTTTATCTTTGCAATAAATATTAAATATGATTTCATAACCCCAAAACAGAAAAAGTTAGGACAGTATGGTAAATGCAAGTTAAAAGTATGTAAAAATGATGTCGTTTGAAACTTTCTGTCTTACACCACGTCCACCAAAAGGGTACCCTTTTGCAGTGGAAACGCAAGTCTGATAAAGGTTACCCGTACCGACCTTTACCATACTGTACCTCTCAGTGGAAACAGGCCATTAAGTTACCTCTGAAGGTGAAAACACTCATGGCTGCCATATTGAAGTGTTGTGACCTGCAGAATGAAAAATTATGAAGGGTGCAACTGATGGACACATTGGGCTATGATCCTTTGAGCAGGAGGATGATTGGTGTTGCACACTGCATTCAGTCCGATAGGGTTCATCTCTATGCTCTAATCCGTTCAAAGGGATGCTCCAAAGAGATTAGGGCATAGGGATGAACCCTTAAAAATGGAAGCCATTGTCAGTCCACTGGAAGAATTGTGCGATTGAGAGATCCCTTAAAATGGCTGACTCCCTGATCAGTGCCCTGACTACTAAACAAGGAGGGTGATTGAAATGCACTCTGAGGCTGCGTTCAAAATCGCCTACTACTGCATTTAAATATACTACTCAACCATTAGAAAAGTTTATAAAGTATGAATGTGAGTAGTATGAATGGATCTTGGACGTACTAAATCCCCCATTTTGTAATAATCACGTGACCTACCTGTGTCAGTTGTGTCGCTGCACTCCCATTCATAAATTCTCTTGCGTGGCATCATGGAATAGCATAGAGTCCATCGGATGCACATTTCAGAATTTCACCGGAAGTAGTATGTCATCTGGGCACTTCTCGCAGACTTTTTTCCAAATTCTATGAATTCGGACATACTTCCCAGCTCTCCTACTGTGTATAGCATACTAAAATGTATGGAAGTATGCAATTTCGGATGCAGCATGAGTGTGAAGGGATAGTTTAAATGGCAGTGCTGCTAAGGTGTGATTAGATCTGATGGCACTGGTGTATCCTTTTGTATCCTTGACATTTTTTTACTCAAATACAATACATCCAGAGAAACAATATACATGGGAAATTAAGTTGTCATGTGTTAAATCAATTTTGGTATCAAGATTGTTTGGACAGCATATTGTTATACAGAACTACAAACAAAGGTTTGACTGTGCAACATGAGTAAAACATTAATCAGTCCAAGCTGCAGAAGGGGGCTGTGTAGGTGGATGAGTGCTGGGAGTTTTCACCTCTTCTTCCCATGAAGGTTACAGAAACCGGACAGCTTCTCCTGAGACACACCCAACCTATAGAGATGAGGAGGGGCTCTGAACCCCCCTACATGCCTTCATTTATTATACGCCCCTGCAGTGCAGACTTGCGCTTTGCTGTGTGGGTGTATTGGCAGACGGTATGTGAACCTTTTTGTGGGTCTAGAGTTCTCTAGGGTTTCGGATGAAGTGCTTGACTTGGACAGATGTGGGAATGAAACAGTGTTAGGAAATCATTGTTAAAAGTATTTACAGACCCTTTTGTGAATCTTGAAATGTTTCTGTATTTAATGATAAATTCTAACACACAATAAAGATGATTCTATCAAGTTTCTTTGCTCACCATTCTTTTTAAAACTGTGTTGTCCAGAAAAACCCTTTCTATGTTGAATTGGTTCTTCATGTGATTTTATGGTTATTTATTTACTGGCTTATTTTTTTTTTTCTAATCTGTAACTTACAAAGAACATTACTGGTTTTCTGGAGCTCAACCACCAATGTCTTTTTAAAAAAATATTATTTAATTGCCTATACAAATCAAAGACATCTCAAATAATGTCATTTCTGCATTTAAAATGACCTACAAATGACACTTCATGACAGTAATATCAAGCAAAACAAGCAATGGAAATAATACATTTGAGATCTCTAGGGTCACTCAAGACTTCTCAATTGCACATTCTGTCTCCCAGACGGCTCATTATACAGTAAATTGCCTATTTGAGCCCGCAAACTAAATAGTAATCACTGATTTTTCAGTTGTCATGTAAATTTACATACTCCTTACAGTGAGAATAAATATACAAGTCACTAATTTCAATGGCACTTGAGAAATTAATTTAGAGTTTCCGAATTGAATAGTATGCTGAAGTAGCTGAAAGGGTTAAAAGATATTTCAAAGGTTTAGACATGTTTATGCTCTAAAATAAAAATAAAACACTATAGAAACATTGTAATATTACAGAATCTACACAACTATTCTGTTGTTTTTTATATGATAAAGATTGGGTAGAAGCAGCCTGTTGAGAGCAACAGGAATACAAAAAAGACAGAATTAAATATGAAAGTACCACTGTCAATGTTTCAAGTTGAGGTGAGGTGAAGTGAGCTTTTGTGGTTTTACTCACACTCAAAATTAGTCTTCAGCTTTTAACCCATCCAAGTGCACACATACATTTTGAGTGCGCACACAAACACTCACTGTATACATACAAATGGAGAAGTGAGCAGCTATTGGGTCAACTGCGGTTTTACTGTCTTGCTCAAAATTGAAGATGAAGAGAGTGCAGTTCATTCACTCCCAAAACCTTCATTTCCAGCTGGGACCAGGAATCAAACTCTTGTAACTCTTGGGTTACAAGTCCAACTCATCAACCATTAGGCCACAACTGCCCGATGGGATTCTGCTGTAAAGCAGCTTCTAATGTATTCATTATTAGACTTATTAGTTTGGGAGAGTAAAGGGAAAATTCACAAGCTCTAGAACTTTCAATACACTTTACATGTTAATTTAAGTAACAGACATGCTGCAGAAAAAGTGTCAATTTAATGTACAACTGCATTTCCAGTTGCAATTAAACTATTCAAATGTAGAGTAAAGATTTGATTAATTATTTTAAAAAGCAGTCAAAGTAGAAAAAGATGCTAATATCATGAATCCTCACTTACTTTTTGTGAAATACCCCCCAAAATATAAAAGTGATACTGTATATTAGTTATTTGTGCATCATGTAAAAAACAACTAAACTCATTGTAGTGGATGCACAGCATATAGAATAGATGGATGTTTGTATTTGAGTTGACAATAAAGACAAATGCAGAAGGAAATTATCTTTGAGCTAATAATTTTGTGACACATGTTTTAACAGGTCCTGCGCTGAGATTTCTTACATCCAGCTGCAGAACAGTACTGTTAACAGTTTTTTTTTTATTTACAAAACTTTATATGGCTTAAAATGGATTGCACACTTGAAACTAACAATTACAGTCTTGAAAGCATAAGAAACCAATCTGAAAGTCATGCTCGCTGCCAATACAGATGTGTGCAGAGGAAGATGAAGTTAGAATAAAAAAAATAAAGCCAGGAAGAGGGAAGAGGAACAGAAGGGTGGAGAAACTTCAGTGATTAAATGCATCATTCGTTTTTTAAATGGTGAAAAGCACCACCCAAATACTCATAAAGTTGAAAGTAAATTTTCCTAATCATGTTATTTCTGTCACGCATAATGTTTTTATTTTGGCAAACAAGGAAAATGTGCAGAGATTGAATCTCCAAATGATATTAATGGAGACTGCACAATCTTTCCTGTCCAATATGAATATTATATATGCTTTGATTTACAATAGGTTTAAATATTTTATAGATTTTGCAACATTATCCCAGCTCATGACTATAAATGTTGCCGATTCATGTTTAATTATGAGATCTGAGCATAAATATATAAATTATGTTTTTTAAACAGCATATTTTCATTAAGGTTTTCCATTTTAATTGATTGTCCTAAGTTTCCCATAAAGCTGTTATGAGTCATTCATAATTACGGTGTCTGGATGGGATATTAATAGATCCAGTAGTTTGTGGGCACCCAGGTCTCTCAAACTTGCAATTTGGTCAGCCAGCATAAATACCAATTTGGGTGTGTAAAACAACTAGTGGGACCATGAGGCAGAGAGTAGGTTTGTGCCTGGGCTGGGGGCTCGGTCGGAGTAAATTCTTTTGTGCAGATGAAGCCAGGGTGTGGTCACCAAAAAAACAGATGCAAAGAGTCTAAAATGAACTTGCTGTGCTCTCATTTTGTGGCAGTGAAAAATCTAATGAGGCACCATACAGACTTCCACCCTGTGTTTATGTAGCTGTTAGGGGAAAATCCTCACAACCCTATTGCAGTTCCAGCCCGCATTATAGCAGGGCAAACATTTGTGCTCAAATGAGAAAAGAAGCGATTTAGAAGTTTTTCCTGCAAACAGCTGGATTTCTTCAGAGTAGTAATGCTGACCAGAAACCTCTTTGCATACTTTCTTTCTAAAATTAACACTTAACTATTGCTTGTCCTCACATCTATGACTCAGTTAAAAATTTCTATAAATTGACATATACAGTCACCGGCCACTTTATTAGTACTGCTTGTTAACGCAAATTTCTAATCAGCCAATCACATGGTAGCAACTCAGTTCATTTAGGCATGTAGACAGGGTCAAGACGATCTGCTGCCAATAGTATCTGGATGCAGCCTTTATGATACAAACTGTGAGTGCCTTGCTCAGAGATGCAATGTCAGACACAAGGCACTCAATGGAGTTATTGATGTCACTGTGAGGGTTAGGGTTAAGTGAGGGCATTAAAAAGCATTGGATGCAGCTCCGATTGCATTTGCACCGAATCTGCAGCCAGACTGGGGAAGAAAGGTGATTTAATGGCATGGTTGTTGGTGCCAGACAGGCTGGTCTGAGTATTTCAAAAACTGCGGATCTACTGGGATTTGCACTGGGATTTGTACAACCATCTCCAGGGTTTACAGAGAATGATCCAAAAAGAGAAACTATCCAGTGAGCGTCAGTTCTGTGGGCACTAATGCCTTGTTGATGCCAGAGGTCAGAGGAGAATGACCAGACTGGTTCGAGCTGATAGAAAGGTAACAGTAACTCAAATAACCACTCGTTACAACTGAGGTATGCAGAAGAGCATCTCTAAACACAAAACACATCCAACCTTGAGGCGGATGGGCTACAGCAGCAGAAGACCACACCGGGATCCACTCCTGTCAGCTAAGAACAAGAAACTGAGGCTACAATTCGCACCGGCTCACCAAAATTGGACAATAGAAGATTGGAAAAATGTTGCCTGGTCTGATAAGTCTCGATTTCTGCTGCAACATTCGGATGGTAGGGTTAGAATTTGGCATCAACAACATGAAACCATGGATCCATCCTGCCTTGTATCAATAGTTCAGGCTGGTAATGGTGGTGTAATGGTGTGCAGGATATTTTCTTGGCACTCTTTGGGCCCATTAGTACCAATTGAACATTGTGTCAACGCCACAGCCTACCTGAGTATTGTTCCTGAACATGTCCATCTCTTTATGACCACAGTGTACCCATCTTCTGATGACTACTTCCAGAAGAATAACATGCCTTGTTATTAAGCGCAAATCATCTGAGACTGGTTTCCTGAACACGCCAATGAGTTCACTCTACTCAAATGGCCTCCACAGTCATCAGATATCAATCCAATAGAGCACCTTTGGGATGTGGTGGAACGGGAGATTCACATCATGGATGTGTAGCTGACAAATCATTAACTGCTTGATGCTATCAGGTCAATATGGACCAAAATCTCTAAGGAATATTTCCAGTACCTTGTTGAATATATGCCATGAAGGATTAAAGCAGTTCTGAATGCAAAAGTGGATCCAACCCAGTACTAGTTAGGTGTACCTACAAAAGTGGCCGGTGATTGTGTTTTTCATGTGTTCTTCTAATCTTTCATCAACAACTTGTACCATTCTTTGAAAATGTTTGTATTGGCACACATGAATACTACATGAACAAAAAATGTAGGCCCATACAACATTTTTGTTGTTTAAGAAGCTGTTTCACTGTCATAATAGGGGAAAAGAACTATAACATCTTTCATTTATGTTTGAGTTAAACCAACTGAATCTTTGTGTTAATTAAGACGCAGTTGAACCTGTGATTACAATGACAGGCTTTAAGGTTAATTCTGCATTTCCCATTTATGTCAACATCAGGATTTGTGTGTAAGGGGAGGGCGCGGAGTGGGAGTCAAACTGTGGTGTTACAGCTGTGGAAAGGTCAGGAATTTTATTATGGAGTCAAAGATATTCCTCCCCACTCTTGCTTTGCCTGTCTGACCAAAAATCAACAGAGAGGGAAAGCTGGAGATCTTCTGCCAGACCCACTTCCTATTACTAGTCTTAACTTCCAACCACAGTGTTTGTAACCAGTAACACAAAAATAAGTCTTCACCGCAATGACAGCAAACAGGCAGACCAATGTATGGATACTATACTGCGCAAGAGAATCTGAAAGCCCAACATTTTGGCAATGTACAGAGACGGCGTCCCTTATTGAGAATAAAGACTGAACGCGGAATAAAGGCTCTTTGTTTTTCACATGAACACAACTGTCAGAAACCACAGGAGAAATACACATATACATTTTAGGGAGGGGAAAATTGGAGGCAGGCAACTGGCATATGGACAAAGTCAATAAACTTTGCCGTATACACACAAGAGAGGACAGTGAAATTTTGTCTCTACTTTTTTACTTCCTCCATTGACCCCGTTCAGCAAACACTGTTTCATGATGTGAAATAGTCAGCATCTGTTGGGCACATGCTGCTTTCTTGTGGGAGCGCTGAGCCATATTCTAATTTCAGTTCCACGTCTGTGATAAACTCCATGTGAATATGAACTCATTGTCATCGTCAGCAGAGAAAAAGTGCTGAAGCTTTTATGCAACCTCTGACATTTAGAACATCAGCAACTTATGATATTTGCAAGTACACTGATTTTGCCCACATCTGTCATGTGGAAAACTTTGTTGTGGTTTTCATTTGCACATGTCTGTTGCTTTTTTCTTATCTTTTTCCATTTTCCGGTTCTTGTTTTCTGCTACTTAATATTTTATTTGCTACTTGTTTTCTTGTCTTATTAGTTTAGATGACTGCTGGCTCTCCCCGTCTCCTTCCTCAACCTGCATGTGATTACATAATATCTCAGTTTAAAAGTGCATACTTTGTATTTATATTTTTATTTTAAACTCAGCTTATTTCTCAGTAAATTAAGTTTCATTTCAAGTTCTGACTAAATAAAAAATCTGGCAAAATTTTAACATTCATCGTTTTGCACCATAAGGAATGAAACCACTTCCTCATTTTTTTAGCAGCCTCCTCTTCCTTCTCTCTTTTTGCCTAGCAAGTGAGATTTTTTATTCTGGTTTTACAATAGGCCACTCAATAAAACTTGAAAGTCAAAACCTTTAAAAACATTTCCCCCCAAATTATACACATTTTAGAACAGTAAATGACCAAGAAGACATTGAGAACCGAAACGAAGCATTAAAGAGAACAAAACAGCATGTATTTTCATTATTATACCAATGCCTAGAGAACTCCTTACCATGGTCTTTGAAGTTAAACAAATAAAAGCAAGTCAGCTGTGACATAAAGAGCGACAAGAGGAAAACTTGCCCAAACTGGATGGGAATGCGTTATATTTAAAAGTTAAGTGTATATAATTATGGGGTAAGTGAAATCTACCCTTACATCTATTTTTCTGTCTGCCACTGATAAACACCTTTGCACATGTTAATATAAAGGACCTGAAAATCTGTTGCCTCAAATCTGCAGCTATTATTTAACACAATAATTAAGTACATAGGTTTGTCAAGCAATTACTTTTTAATCAGATTACTTTCATGATGTGATAATAATCTCGTTCATTTAGGAATAAACCACTGTGTATTGATTGTTAACACACACTGTAAAAATCCATTAGAATTTTAAAAGCAACAAGTTGACTTTACTTAAAGGTAAACTGAAGTTACTTAAACTTCAGTAAACTACTTAAGTACTTAAGTAAACCATCTGTAACTTGGAACTGTGTAGATGACTTAACTTTAAATTTTTGTAATATACACAGTTAATTTACTTAATAATTTTAAGGCAACGAGTTTACTCATTTTTTAAAGTCAACTAATCACTTTTTTCAGTGGTTAACAGATCTGCAGTGACTTAATTTTCATCAGCAAAATTAATTAAAACATCACTTTCTGTCTTAAATATGATACAGTGTTAACTAATAATTTCTGGATTTTTCTGGATTTGTGTTACAAATATCAAATATCAATGAGAAAAATTTACTATAAATGTATCAAAACCTACTGTATTGTTCATTGCTATCTTATAGACAAATTTAATGGTGATTTTCTCACCACTTTTTTTTTTTTTGAGGTCTAATATTCTAGATTATGTATTTTGGCCAAATATAATTATATCCTACATTAATGAGAAGGTTACTTATTCTATTTCAGGAGATATATAAATCTAAATTTTAAAGAAATTACCATTATAATTGGCTACACACACATAAACACATTTTACAGCCAAACCTTTGATCAGTTTATCACTGAGAATACTGAGGAAATACAGTGAATAAAGAAAGTGAATTGATTAGCTGATTGATGAATTGATAGTGGTTTCGACATAGGCTCATTCTGAAAACATAGCCCTATATACATTTCGGGAGGTAGCCAGAAGTACGATAGGCCGCATTTCGTGCAGGGGGTATGATGCCATTTCTCTTCGCGCTTACCATCTGACCTCTTACCTCCATATGGCCGGCTTACCCAGTAATATTAGTTTGTCCAGTTAGCTTGCCATGCACATCAGGGACTTGAGACAAAACTAGAAGCCATCAAATCAACAAGTAAATAACAGAGTGAGAATGTGGTAAAATCTCAAAACATGGTAAAAATCAGGCAAAGGCTTTCTTTTTCTGGATTACTAACTGTTGGTTGGGTTTAGGCAAGGGGGTGGGCGAGTCAATCAGTGCCTTTGAAAACACTATTGGTTGGGTTTAGGGAAAGAGGAGGGTGGGTCAGTCGATTGGTCAGCCAGTCGGTCAGCTGACAGCGGCCTCTAGTGGATTTACGTGAGAACAGCAGGCGTGACTGGCACTCACGAGAGAAATTTGAAATCTCAAATAGCCTACACAGCATCCTCTTGTGGATTCACAAAAACTACAAAAAAAGTACCTCCTGGGACGTATATAGCGGCACGTTTTCAGAATGAGCCTGGGTTTGGATTTGTGGTGATTTTTGTTATATTTTATCTTCCTATTAGTTTAAACTTTACAGGATGATTGCTGGTTTAAGTGCTGAACAAGCAGCTCAAGTGTGCATCCACATGAGCCCAGCAATAATAAGCACTTTCTGTATTCCCTGAGTTGTGCAATTATTGTCATTTGCCACAAATTAGTGCTTTCAAAGGCAGATTGTTATGAGAAAAATATGATCATATCTTGAAAAGAGCATTAGTCACAAAATACAAGTGAAGACGAATATAAAAAAAGAAACTTAGAAGAAATATATATACATTCTCTATTTTGAGGACAGAGTCAATTTTTTTGGTTTTAATCCATTTTAATGTCATTTTTTTGGGGATTATTGCAAGAATGTCAATGTGGTGTAACCAAAAAAACGGTACCAAAGAGTTTATCTTGTTTAAAAAATGTGAAAGTCTCAATGAAACATTGTATCAGCTAGTTTGACATAATTTTACATTAGACATAGTAAATAAAGGTAAATATAGCACAATTGTTCTAAATATTATAATTGATTTGGGGAATTATGTCTGTCACCTCAAATTCCTGAACTGTCAAGATGGTGTAATCACCATTTGTTGAGCCATTTTGTTAAAATTGTGCACAAGACCGTGAGACAGGACATTGGATCACAGAGAAGAACTCTTGATAAGGCTAATTGCTTTTAACATGCTCTTTTTAAAATGCAAGATACTTTGCGAGTTCCTAGAGGAAACCCATGTCAACTCCACACAGTAAGCCCTCCTGGTCCATCTGTGACTCAAACCAGCACAGTTAATGTGAGACAATTGTCCTAACCACATTAGCCAGTAGCCACTGTATCACCCTCCTGTGAAATTTTATATTTTTTTCTTCTTGAGAAAGTCTTATTTCTTTTATAGTTAGGATAGAATAAAAGCAGTTTTTAAAATGTTTAAACAGGTTTTTAAGGTCAATAATATTAGCCTTCTTAAATATTTTTTTCAATTGTCTACAGAACAAACTGAATAACACAGTTATTCAATGACTAATAAATCACTTGTCTAATTAACCTAATAAATTTTTTAAATGTCACTTTAAGCCAAATACTAGTGTCTTACAAATTATCTAGTCAAATATTATATGCTGTCATCAAGTCTACGGAAGACAACAGCGAAAGAGCAGCAGTTTTTACGCACTAGTGTTTTAAGTACAGTGTTTGGCAAATTGCTCCTAAATAGCATAAAAGTACAATAATGATTTTTTTTGTAATATTATCTAGTTCTTTTTATTTTACTTAAACCAACTGAAAAGAAACAGTGTGATGGAAAGTTGTTAAATGCTAATGTTTTTTTAGTTTGTTATTATTCTATTGATGAGTGTCACACATTTAATGTAAAATATGTTATTACTTTATGTATTAAAGTTTAGCAACTTGGTTTCATGGTTCTGAACACATTTGTCAATGACAAACCCACCCCCCTCAGAGATTGTTTCTTAACTCAGGCCCGGCCCTAACCATTTTGGCGCCCTAGACAAGATTTCAGGTGGCGCCCCGTCGCATCACAGTAAATTCCACTGCTAGTGTAAAATTACTCATAAGTAACTAAATAGCTTTGTCTTGGACACTCTTTTATTTAAATAAAGCAATTGCACATTCAAAATACTTAAAAAGGATTTGCAATGGATTAGCAGCGCAACTGAAGACAGAAGAGTATGTGACGCCAGTCTAAACACGTGATTTTAAGAATAAAATAAGATGAAATAATATAAATGAAAAACCTAAAGATACATGCATGATGTAGACTACCGTATAATGCACTATGCATTTTTTTCTGATATGCAAATTATATTAGTAATTCATATGAGTAACAATTAAAATTTTAGTGTCATTACAGTGAAATGCTAATTAGTAGATTGCAAAAAATGAGTAAATTGCAGTATAATATACCATGTGGTAATGCTAAGCTATGCTCTAACATTAATGATGAGCACTTCAACACTGATGTAAAGTTTTTGATAAATGCACTTTAGACACTAAAGTAACAAAACAAACAGCTAGACTTACAACTGGTTAAAATCAAGAGCATTTTGATTGACTACTACAAGCTGGGAAAACATCAGATAACCATGCCAATGCAACACCTAATGCTGCTGAATAGATCTAATATTTACACATTTGCCTGTGGAAGGAATGATGGGGGTAGTTGCATTACAGTTACTATTTGCCATAACATCTATGCCCTTCCATAACATTAGCTGACGATAAAACTAACAGATAGAGCTAGCTATTTATTGATTAGCAAACCATATTATGCCATACCTGTCAACACTGGGATGCAAAAATATGGGACAACAATTAGCTTCAAATAGAAGAAGACATAGCAAACATTAGAAAATATTGACAATAAAATAAAAGATTTTGCCTATTAAAATCAATGGCCTATACAGAAATTAAATCGTTATAAAATCTCATTCACTTTTTAATGTATTTAAATATTGATTAGCATTCCTACAGTTATTTAGTGAAGAGTAACAAATGAATCTCTCATTTTGTTTTTTGATAACAGAGGTGTCACTGTAAGAATGCACAGATCTATAGGCTAATGAAAGCCTTCCATTACTTTAGTAACTGTTTGTGCTCATTTAAGAGAAAATTAGTTGCGTTTACAATAATACAAGCAGAATGAACATGTTTACATATGATTACATGTATGTGTCTGTTTAAACACACACCTAAAATCTTTAAATGGCATGTACAGAAGCTGATCTGGGAACAGCTTATCAAACAGAGCACATCCGTCAGTCAGCATGCATATATATGGGCTTATTCTTTTCTGAAGTCATAATAGCAACTAGTTTTAAGTATAGTGGAAGTTACACTTTTTTTTCTTCCCCCATTTCTGGTGCCCCCCTGGATGTACGGCACGCTTAGCATTTGCCTATACTGCCTATGCCACGGGCCGGCCCTGCCTTAACTGTCATTACAAGATGAGACATGAGTACACTGCTCCTCACCACGATGATTTCTTGTTGCCAGACATTTTGGTCAGCATTTAAAGAAAATAAAATCACTTCAGCAGAAATTGTTGACGATCCTTCTTAATTTTAATTGATTTTAAATGTCAATTTCTTCAACAAACAGTCATCTATGGCTGTTAAAGCAACACTGTCAGGTGGTGGTTTATGGTTTAATACTGTTTTGTGTCAATTGGTGTAACCAGTATTAAAAATATATATATAATTAAATACATGGAAATAACGTAAAATAAGAATTAAAACACCCAGTTTAGTGTAATAAAATAGTTTTTTTAAACAATTTTTACGTAATTTGTCAAAGATTATTTAGAAATCAGATGTGTTTTAGCATGTGTCCAGCCAAATATTGCAAAAACTCATTTAAATGTACATTTAAAGATTAGCCAAAAAAAAAAAAAAAAAAATGCTATTGTGGTATTGTTATGAAGCGGACAGGAGACAGAGGTAAGGAAACGTTAGGGTGTTTATTAAATGACAACAAGGAGCACATGAAGGATAGCCAGGAGGATCAGGAATGATGTTGGGGTCTTTTCCTCCGTGGCTGGGTAACAGGAATACACGAGGATGGACAGCACACACCAGATACAGCTGACAGAGGATGACACAGACTTGGAAGGACTGGAAGACAGGACGATTCGGGAGGACCAGGAAGACTAGGAGGAATACAAAGAGAACAGGTAAGTAAATCGTTTGTTTTAGCTGAGGATGACTACGCTGAGTGGTCGCTCAGTTGTCCGCTTTCGTCGAGACGAGCCCGGACAATGAGCGACTGGAGTGCTGTGCTTTTATCTGGTGCTCGTGAATGTGATGCAGCTGTGTGCTCATTAGAAGTCAGGTGATGGTGATCTTCGTGAGTGGGGGTCGTGAGAGCCTGACCAATCCATGACAGGTATTTTAAAAGGAAGCATTTATTTCTGTGTGTACACTTGTATATCGTCTAGGAGGAGTAAATTATTTAATATTTCACAATTATTGGCACTTACACCATTTGACATTTTCAGGTACATTCAGTCTTAACATTTGTTAAAAAATGTGCAAATGTTATTTTTAATTACATAAAATCAACATTTTAAAATACCTGATGCAAGCTTTTAAATCAACTTTACAAAAGATAAAAATTTTTTTAATCTTGCCACACCTTATTTGTCACTGACCCATATATATATATATATATATATATATATATATATGTGTGTGTGTGTGTGTGTGTGCGTGTGTGTTTGTTTGTTTTTTCTTTCTGAAAAAAGTATGACCACTTTTAGCTTCGTATGAATAAATGTCATGCTGTGACCTTTAACCATGTGAAAACGCCACTTGTCAGTGAGCTGTCTTTACCATGTGGGCTTGACAGTGGTGTTTTGCCATATATTGCAACAACTTCACTAAACACATTTAAATATATAGGCTTAAAATGATCATTTAACGCTGCCCATCATTCATCAAGATTAGTTGTTTGAGAATATACTACCTCTTGCTAAAAAACTCTGTTACAGACAGCACCAAATTAAAGTTTCATTTATTAATCATGAGAGTCATGGGGGTGCAGTGGGTAGCACAATTGCCTCACAGCAAGAAGGTTGCTGGCTTGAGGCCCGGCTGGGTCAGTTGGTATTTCTGTGTAGAGTTTGCATGCTCACCCGTGCTTGTGTGGGTTTCCTCTGGGTGCTCCGGTTTGCCAAACAGTACAAAGATATGCCCTATAGGTAAATTGAATGAGCTAAATTGGCCGTAGTGTGTGTGTGTGAATGCAAGAGTGTATGGGTGTTTTCCAGTGTTGGGTTGTGGCCGGAAGGGCATCTGCTGCGTAAAACATATGCTGGATATGTTGGCGGTTCATTCCACTGTGGCGACCCCTGATTGATAAAGGCACTAAGCTGAAAAGAAGATGAATGAATGTTTTAATCATCTTTTTTATTGATTAACAGTTTTATTAATTATCTTAACAGTTAACCCTGATAGTAACTTGAATTGTTATTTTTAAGTTTATGGTGAAGTGAGCCTTGCAGTACCAGATATCTCTTTATTTATTCTCTGAAAAAATTCTTTTGTTACAATATTCAAATATGGTGCTTTTCGGAATCATATCCTATTCCTATTCATATTCCTATCATATCATACTAATAAAGGTTGAGTAAAAAATCAAAAATGAAAGACAATATGCTGTTAATTTTATCCTCAGGCCAAGGTGTAGATAGGCCTTTTGAATTATTTTTTATTTTTATCTGCAAATGCAAGTCAAAAGGCATTTTAAGTGTCAAAAACATGTACAGGCAAAACAAATTGAATACCCAAAAGCATGTTTAACTACCACACAAATCATACATGTGGTTATTTTTGGCAGAAGCAACAAAACATGAAACCTTTGTTTCCCAGAACACAAGACCAAACATTACAAAACATCATCATAGCTAGCTTGCTTTAATGCAACATGAACTCTTTCGAATTCCTTTTAATAGACCAATTAACTAATATTATTTTAACTATTTATTAAATAATATTTAATTTCTTGAATTATAGTGACAACTAAATGTATTTATATATTCACTACAGTCATGTACTCTATGACCTATCTCACCTCTCAGTGTTAGTGTCATGTCCTTCCTTCCTAATCATGTATCATCATCTTCACATCACATCACACCACCATTTGTTCAGATATTTTTTTTACAATCATTTTGCTCTGCATTTCAGAACCCTAATATCATTTTTCAAAACTCTTAACACAAAATTCACAACCATTGACAGAATTGCACATTTTACAAAACTCTTAACACTTTTTTTTAATGCTTGGATACAATGCACATAAGTCAAAGATACTTTGTTTATTGAACTACAATCCCCTGTTCAAAATAACACAATTTAACATCAAATTAATTTCAAAATGTTTCAAAATTTAAGATATGTGATATCAGATATGTGTTCTATAGTCCCGTGTATCACTTTTACAGACATTGTTTTCATACTTGACATTACTGTACATGCAGGAAAGCCCAATCACTGCAGATCAATGTCAGGCCTGGATTGGCCAGAAGGTACTACCCTGGACGTGTGACTGATGAATACATGCACTGTGATGTGGAGGAGACCCTGTGGCCAAATCCACGAGACCAGACTGATGGAAACACAGAACCTAAATAGACATCTGATAAATGCAAATTACACACGTGACACTAGTTTTAATTTAATATTATTTTAATAATTATACTACTTTTATATATATATATATATATATATATATATATATATATATATATATATATATATATATATATATATATATATATATATATATATAGATGACTTAAGATATAGCTTAGAAAAATAATATTACTGGCGTTACTTGTAAGGCCTTACCATCAACAATGTTTATTTACTAATTACCTATTTAATCATACGTCATTACACCATCTTTTGTTCAGTTAAAGTCGGTGCACGTAAATTTTTTGTTCCGGCTATTTGTTTTAAGCTCTCAACTTTACCGTTTTTCTTGCTAAAAAGCTAATTAAAACTAAATGTGTAGAATGCTGATCACAAATGTTTTTCTGGGTGACTTTTAATTACCCTTTCTGTTATAGTTTACGTTGAGGGACACGAATGCTTTGATCCACTTACTCCGTAAAATTTATTTTACACGTCATGCAGTAAAATAACAAGATGTTGCGCTGCTGCCCTCTGCTGGTGAAAGATGGTGATGCGGTAGTTAAATTTGATAACCGGTTCCATGTGCTTCAGTGTTCACATATAAAGCAAAAACCCTGAACAAACTCGACTAAAGAGTAGAAAACGTTCAAATAGTCTTAAATAGCTGCAGATGACGTTGTTTGTCTAATGGTGTTGAATAATCTTCAGGTAAGTGGATTCAGAAGTTAATTGAACGAGAAATCGTCAGATTAACAAGACGTTTATATAAACCATCTTATACTTATATTTGAATTTTACATTCAAGCCAAGCTCACGATTTTCATGAAATATCTTATAAGGGTAGCATAATGAGAGGTTGACATTATAAAATGATATGACAGAAATCATACATGTGACTTGTGACAGTTAATAAAAACAACTAAGGTAAATCATAACCTGTGCTGGTCAAGAATACCGCAGCAGGTATACAGACAGAAATATAAAATCAGGAGTACAGAACTGTACCACTAGAGGGCAACATTCTGTTTTCTGAAATGCAGACAATGAAGCCCTCTTATAAATCAATGGTTTTAGGCTAAATTGTCCCTAGTGTATTTGTGGGAATGAGTGTGTGTGGATGTTTCCCAGAGATGGGTTGCAGCTGGAAGGGCATCTGCTGTGTAAAACATGTGCTGGATAAGTTGGCGGCTGAAAAGAAAATGAATGAATGAATGAATGAATGAATGTTAATAATGTCAAAATATTAAAAAACTTTTTATTAAAAAAGAAATAACAAAAATACAAATTTCAAGTTTCCCACTGGGTTGCAACTGAAAGCACATCCACTGAGTAAAGCATAATATGCCAGAGTTGTTGGTGGTTCATTCCGTTGTGATGACCCCTGATAAAACAGGGACTAAGCCCAAGGAAAATGAACAAATGAATGAATGTTCCACAGTCCTCTCAAAAAATTCTTCAACAAATTAATTATATATGCAAAAAACAACAAACAGAAAAACCCCTAATTATCTCAGATACAATGATTGATCTGTCTATGTATAAATGTGCTATCTAACAAGGAGAAGGGCTAGCTTTTGTTTCATACACCCTTTCTTTGCTTTGATAAGATACTGCAACAATGAGCAATGACATCACTGGCAAGCCCAGAAAGCATTAATATTGTCAAACACGCACATTCAGAAATAATCACTTTGCAATTTAGAAAAGCAGTGTGTGTGTTGTATATATATATATATATATATATATATATATATATATATATATATATATATATATATATATATTACTGTTACAATTAATAATAACAATAATAATAACAATTATTATTAGAGTGATTTCTGAAGGATAATGTGACTATGAAGACTGGAGTAATGAAACTGAAAAATCATCTTTAAAATCACTGGAATAAATAATTAAATTAAATGAAAATGTACTTTTGAACTGTTATTTTATAGAGCAATAACATTTCACAATTTGTACTGTATTTTTGATGAATAAATGCAGCCTTGGTGAGCAGGAGAAGCTTATTTTAAAACATTTAAAATTCTACTGACCCCAAACACACCGGCAGTGTGTGTGTGTATATGTATTTTTCAGCATTATAAAGTTGCATCCATGGATGATCTTCATGACATGCTCAAAATACATATAGTTGATTTCCTAAGTGGAAAAATGAGCATGATCATGTTATGACCATGACCTAAGATACTTTGAACCTCAACCAACAAATAAAATCCTCAAACAATAGCAATCAGGCATCTTCAGCCAGCATCACATACTGACCGTGAATGAACAGTAGTACGTCAGAGTTTCAGAGAGGACGACGAGTTTTGAGGTTGCGAGTGTGTGAATCACTGATGAAGTCCTGAAGCGGGGTGTGATCTGAGCTGGGCTGAGGAACAGCTGTGGTTCATTACATCTGCAGAGGGATGTTCCTTGAGCTCAGCCAGGCTATAAGTTTCAGCTCCTCAATGAAATCTCAGTTCGGGAGGAGAGCAGGTCAAGGAGGAGGTGAATAAACCTGTGTAAAGATCTGCCAGGTTAAACAGGTATGAGACCAACACCGACTGATTCAATATGATTTATATAGAGATTTTTTATTTAATATTATAGACATTATATTTAATGATATCTAATAAATGAGAAAATACCAATTTACAGGATTGAACAGGTATGGGGTTAAGTAAAATATTATTATTGTTTTATTCTATAAGAAGCTGAAAACATTTCTTCTGAATTTCAGATAAAATATTGTAATTTACAGTGTTTTCCTCAGAAAAATGATAATTGAGTAACAAATTTAGTCATTTGCTGTGATTGAAAATCAAGGTTATTCCAGTAAATATTCGTATTAAATCTTCTGAAATTAAGTACATTTGTATTGTGCTGACTTAATATATGAAAACACCGTTTATTTTATGGAAAAATGATCTGTTTGGCCTTATTTTAATTTGAAATTAAAAAAAAGTTTTTATTCAAACACATTACTCAAGCTAACAATCAGAAATGTACTTTCTTTTATATAAAAGCTGTGATATTTGTATTATTGTTTTATTATTTGTATTATTGAAATACAGTATTTTTATTATTTCATATATATGTTTATATTAATACCAATATATATATATATATATATATATATATATATATATATATATATATATATATATATATATATATATATATATATATATATATATATATTAATATGAATGAATATATAAATTAGTCTGAAAAAATGGTTTAAAACATTACTATTGTTCTATTGTTAAGTACTATTGACTGTGACTATATGATGCTGACTGCTAAAATAGAGTAACGTTTTCATCATGAAAATAATTCTTTTTCTTTTTCATTATTTCTAGCATCTTAATGTTAAAATGGACCTCAAGCCAGTATTAAGGAAATTTGTGTCTCTGGTCCGAGCCATTCTCACATTTCTTTTTGCCCTCCTGGTGCTCGGTGTGATGTTATGGGCGTACATCGATGGTTTCCAGATCGCCACATCTCCATTCGGCATCATCTCCTTCGGTTTCTATGGAGTGCTCCTCAGCCTCCACGTCCTAATTCAGAGCTTTTTCGCCTTTGTGGAGCATCGGCGCATGAATGCGAGGCGCAAACCTTGCTCTTACAGCAAAACCATCGGCTTTACCATATCAGCCTATCAAGAGGATCCTGCTTATCTGCGTGAGTGTCTTCAGTCGGTCCGGGCTCTTCAGTATCCTTCTGAACTTCTGCGTATTGTGATGGTGGTGGACGGAAACTCAGAAGATGACCGCTATATGTTGGAGATGTTTCGCGAGGTCTTCGCTGATCAGGATCCTGGCTGTTATATATGGCAGAACAATTATCACTCATGGAACCCCAATGGGCAAGACAAGGGTGCAGCTAAAGGCCCTGATGCAGATTATGGGGTGCTGTTTGAAGACCCTCAGCGCTTAGAGGTTGAAGAACTCATTAGGACCAAGAAGTGTGTGTGTGTCATGCAGAAATGGGGAGGAAAGAGGGAAGTGATGTATACAGCGTTTAAGGCACTAGGATCTTCAGTGGATTTTATACAGGTCAGTGGTGTGCAAGTACAAATGAGCTTCAGGGATACAAGCAACTTGAGTTGTTGATGTGACATTACATTTTCATTGTCTCACTGGACAAAAAAAAAAAAAGAATATAATTAGTATTGTCATTATTTAAACCTAACTCATTGTCATGTTATTATTATTATTAATATTATTTTATTATAATAATAATTTTTTTTTTAGCCAAATCTGAAAACAGTGCTACAGTGTGACTGTCTCAAGCATAGTTCAATAAAATACAGCTGTTTTAAAATAAAAATAAAATTGTAGCATCATTAATACATATCTCAAACATATCTCTTAACAGCAATCTTTTTTTCATCCATATTTCTAAAAACATAGATCTACATTTTATCACTGGACACACCAAGCATTAAAAAAAGAGATGTCTAATAGATGTCTAACAGACATCTAAACCTAGTCATCTTGGCTAAAACAAGCTAAATGTGAGCTGTCAGTGAAAATCTAATAGACGTCTAAGAATAGGCCAAAATTAGACTAGTCATCAAACAAACAGAAATGAATGATTACACATATAAAGTCTGTCTAATCTGTCTATTTGGGCTATTCTTAGATGTCTATTAGATTTTCACTGACAGACCAAGTTTATCCTTGTTTTAGCCAAGCTACAGGTATGTAGTTTAGATGTCAATTAAACGTCTAATAAATACAAAATTGTTTGCTGGGGAGCCATGTCCTCTGATGCACATACTAATTTTAAATCTGAATTCCATATGAAAAAATATGATGGACCCCATTCATATGACTGAAGCTCATACAGTTTTTATCTCAATTTTATTTATTTATTTACATATTTAACTTTTTTGAAACCTCTATAAAATTTCAAAAGGTTTTATGGATAAAAGTTTTGGAAAGTTAAGTTTTGTTCTTATTATATTCTCAAACATCAGACTTCAAAAATGAGAGAACACTTTTTGCTGCCTATTTGTGAACTACCCACATGTATTTGTGAGAAACACTTCAATGTTTTTCTATATTCTTGTATTTTTCAATCAGGTATGTGACTCAGACACAAAATTAGACCCTCTGGCCACAGTGGAGCTCTGCAAGGTGCTGGAATGCAACCAGAAATATGGTGCTGTGGGGGGAGATGTGATGATACTTAACCTTAAAGACTCCTATATCAGCTTCATGAGCAGCCTGCGCTATTGGATGGCGTTTAACATTGAGAGGTCCTGCCAGTCCTTCTTTGACTGTGTCTCCTGCATCAGCGGCCCCTTAGGTAATACAGAATCTTACTTAAAGTTTGCATGAAATCAATATTGGCACTGTTTCTAAACTCCTTTTTCGGTTTCTGATCAACTTCACAAGGCTGAAATTAAGTTCAGTTCTTCTTTTTTCTTAGTGAATATACTGTCACTCAACATACAAAATACTCAAAATACATTTACATTTTTACAAGTAAAATGAGTTGCAAATGGTTTGTTTCTTGACTTTCTGACAATTCTTAATCATTTACGAAATATAAGTCAAAACAAGCTTAACTATTAAAGTATCTTTATTTTTGAAATATGTTTGAGAAAAGCTATCCATTTCTTAGAGTAAACATATTTTGAACATGATCCTGAACCTCAAAACCAGTCATAAGGTTTTGAAAATTGAGGTTTTGATATACGGATTGTTAGGATAAGAGAATATTTGGCCGAGATGCAATTACTGGAAAATCTGGAATCTGAGGGTTCAAAAAATTGTGAAATATAGAATATAGAAAAAAGCTAATTTAAAGCTGTCCAAGTAAAGTTCCTAACAATGCATATTAGTAATAAAAAATTAAGTTTTGATATAATTTAGGAAGGAAATTCACAAAATGTTCTCATGGAACATGATCTTTACTTTATTAAAGAAAAATCGACATAAAGTCTATTTTCAACTATTCCCACAAATATACCTGTTCAACTCAATACTGGCTTTTTTTTCCACATACATACATATAAGGTTTAGTAATATTGCTCAGCTGTATTTAGTTGTTTTAATGATATGGGCTTTTATCTAAATGTTTTGTAGGGTGTGAAGGATTAACTGATTTTCTTGATCTTTGCTTCAGGTCTTTATAGGAATGACCTGCTGCAACAGTTTCTGGAATCCTGGTACAACCAGAAGTTTCTTGGCACTCACTGTACTTTGGAGATGATCGCCATCTCACCAATCGAATGCTTAGCATGGGCTATGCTACAAAGTAAGTAGTAGAATAATTTCATGAAGTCACGTAAGTCATATAAATAATCAACAATTATTCATCATTAGCTTAAACAGTTCTACTTGAGCACTGTTTGGGACATTTTGATAAAAAAAAAAAAACATTCATCTATATTGACACAACAAAAGAGCATTCTGATCAAGTATTTATCTATACAGTATTTTCCTGCAACTGTCTCAGGAGCATTTTAGTACCTTAAGAGATATTTTAGGACGTTACCTTTTTCTAAAAAACATTTAAAGGTAAAAAAACTGTTATACAGTGATAACCGTAAATTCACTTTTCCAGAATTCCCCTGCATGACCCGTTTGTTAACATTACTATGATTCTTTTTTTATTTTTGCTCTCATCAGTTATGTACATTAGAGTTTTATGTTACAGTTAATGTTGATATATAATGTTTATTGCATTAGTGTCATTAGTGAAATTGAAAAATTAATTTTTACATTTATTTACATATCTTCTGTATACTTTACTGTAAAATTCCAGAAACCACAGCTGCTATTCTTTAACAAAATTTTTTTAACAAAAGTTTTTTTTGTATTGTATTGTATTTGTATACATGTAAAATGTCTAGTTATAATTTTATACTTATTAGGAGTGGCTATAACCCCTTTCACACAGTGATACCAATATCTGGAAAATTTCCGAAACGACTTTACCAGTAGTTTAAAAAAAAAACGCTGTTCACACAGGCAAGAATGTTCCGCAATAATTCCGGAAAAGACACATACACACATCCATTCCAAAATACCGATAAATTCTGACATCAGTAACCAGAAATGACCTCTAAACGGCTGCGCTTGTATTGGTAAACATAGAAGGAGTCAGGTTTTTTTGATGGTTTCACTTTATTTAAAGCTTTAGCATTCATGCAGCTGCTTTGTCCCAGAGACATCCAAAGGCAGAAGAGCTAACTGCAGCTAAATGTTTACACATTTGACTACATAACAAATTCTGTGTAAGTAAGTATTGTGAACAAGTTCGATGAAAACTTATGGAGGAACAGTTTCGCATGTCGAGATGTACATAATACATGTGTGTGCTGGAGCTCACCAGAGCACTTCACGTGCACACACGTCAAGCAACTGAAGCAGAGCTTGAAGGTAAACAAACATCGATTTATCAACAGTATTTTATCGATAATTATTTACACAGTTGGGATTCTGAATGAATCTAGAAACGTTATCTGACTAACGTTAACAACTAGCAGCTAAATGTGTCTGGAAAAACATTCAAAGGCTTTTATTTTCATAAACAGTGCGGATGTGAATGAATCTGAATGTTCTGATTGGCTGGAGTACACGTCTCACGTCAGCGCGTTCGAAGTATTTTCGGCAATTTTCCTTCTGCGTTCACACAGAGCAGCATTCCGGCAAATTGCTGGTAATGTTACAACCTCTCTTTCCGGAAAATTACCAAAACAAATTTAACGGTATTTAAAAAAAAAAAAAGGCGTGTTCACACATAATCCCTTTTCGGAAAATTGCCGGTAATTTTCCGGAAAGGTCTGTTTGTGTGAAAGGGGTTATTGTTACATCAGATATATATGCCACTTTTCTCATCTGATTGGTCAAATTTGGGTTTGTGATTTTTAACCCAAAATAAAGTTGCTTTAGCCATATAACAAATATTAATATGACAATAAATCTGATTAAAACCAAACCATATTCTTGAGCCCAAAATCTGAACTTATCTGTGTAAAAACCTCAAACTTGCTTTGTGCAACAGTCTTTGGAAGCTTCTGACTACTGAGAAACAAGCGAAAATAATCCAATATGGTGTAGGCACAGTGCTACGAACAGTGTTACGATGGTTTTATAACAACAAACCATAGCATCCACATTATTATCCTGTCAACTGCTCTCTGAAATCACAGTTCATGTCCTACAAACATTTTGAACTGTTATTTTGTGTTCCCACAAGGTACACAGCCCGCTCCAAATGCTACACGGAGACCCCTGCTCAGTTTTTGCGCTGGCTCAACCAGCAGACCCGCTGGACCAAATCCTACTTCCGAGAATGGCTCTATAATGCTATGTGGTGGCACAAGCATCACCTATGGATGACCTATGAATCCATCGTCTCAGGCATTTTTCCCTTTTTTGTCACAGCCACCATCATCAAGCTCTTCTGGACAGGAACTCTATGGGACATTCTGTGGGTCCTGTGCTGCATCCAGCTAATCGGGCTGATAAAGGCCGCCTATGCCTGCCTCCTACGACAAGATATAGTCATGCTGTTCATGTCCTTATACTCTGCCCTCTACATGACCAGCCTCCTGCCTGCCAAATACTTCGCCATTATCACCATGAACAAAAGCAGCTGGGGTACATCAGGTCGGCGTAAGATGGTGGGCAACTACATTCCCCTGGCACCACTTTCAGTGTGGGCGGCCATCTTGTTGGGAGGCCTGGGATACACAATTTACAAGGAGGCTAAAAAGACTTGGCTGACAGAGGCAAAACAAGAAGAGATCAAGTTTTTGATATTTGGAGCCATAGCTTATGTTTGCTACTGGCTTATAATGATCTGCCTCTACTGGATTTGGTTTCGGAGATTATTCCGCAAACGCTCTCAGACTTACACTGTGAATGTTTAGGACAATTTATTCGGGCACATTTTTTATTTATTTAAGAACACTTGCACATTTTGAAAAAAACAAAAACTAACTCCACGGTTTACATGAAATGTTATTTATAGATTTCTTTTTTACTTGCAGTTTTATTTATGATTATTTTTTTGGTTTAGGAATATTTAATAATTTTTATGGAATTTGCAGAAGTACCAGGAACATGAAAGTATTCAAAAATGACCACCATAAAGTGACCAATCTTTATGAAGTATAACAATTGTTATATGTATAACAGTATCAGTATTGCATGTACTGATATAAATCTATGGTCTTTATGAAGTTTAAGAATGACCATGTGGAATGTGCAGAAAGCAACCAGTGATAATATAACATTAAATCTAAATAATAGATGCTGTTTTTATGGAGGGGATATGGGCTTACCGAAGTAATATTTACCAATTGGGTGTACTGAAGTGATCTTTATGTACTGTTGAGCTGACCAAGCAAACACTAAGATTTCCTGTTACAACACATTATTTATAGTTCTGAGTTACAAATCTAACACAGTGAACAGCACTGACCATGAAATTGCAGAATGACTACTAACCAAAAAGTGATTGTGCAGGAATTTCCTGATGTTTATTGTAATATGTGTTCATTTTCCTGAAAATGTCACAGTGACAGGGCATTTAATGTTGTATTTTAGGACTTAAAAGAGGTATTTTATGTCTGTATATTTATTATGAAGTATGCTTTGTTAATGTGAACTCACAAATATTTATTGAAACAACATATGATTAAATAAACTATTTTCCTAACAAAGATGCATGGTATTTATTTCAAACCTATTTACTGACTAAACTACTGAATGAGACCATGAATCTGATTAAAAAAAAAAAAAAAAAAAACACTATATTAATTCAATTCATGTTTATTTCTATAGCGCTTTTACAATGTAGATTGTGTCAAAGCAGCTAAACATAGAAGCTCTAGTAATTTGAAATTGTGTCAGTCCAGTTTTCAGAGTTGAATTTCATATAGAGAATAAAGAAAATAATTAGCGTAGCTGCTGTTCATAGTGTATTTAAACAAGAAATGCAAAAATGAAGTGCTATAAATGTAAATAGTAGTTATATAAACAAACATGGAAACAAACATGTAAAGCACATGAGTATTTCTAACAAGATGTCTGGTGCATCAAGACAGGAGGAGTGTGTCCTACAGGTGGTTGTCAAGCTCACTCGCCTGCATGGAGCACATTCATGCATTATACCGGTGTGTGATGCATTGAGTGTATGCTTTACTAAAAAGATAGGTCTTTAATCTAGTTTTGAACTGAGAGAGTGTGTCTGAGCCTCGAACATTATCAGGAAGGCTATTCCAGGGTTTAGAAGCCATAAATTATAAGGCTCGACCTTGTTATTCTAGGTACTACTAGAAGCGCTGAGTTTTGAGATCTTAAAGAGCGAGTTGGATTGTAGCGAGACAGAAGGTTGGTTAGATAAACAGGAGCTAGATTATTTAAAGGTTTTTAGGTAAAAAGCAATATTTTACAATCAATACAGAACTTAACAGGCAGCCAGTGTAAGGAGGATAAAATTGGGGTGGTCACATTTTCTAGACCTGGTAAGAACTCTATATATGAAGCATCTCTTTTTTTATCCAGCTCTAGATTGGAATGAAAAAAAAAACAAACAAAAAAAAACGTACATTTGATTAAAAATTGTTCGTTTTGTTTGGTCACTTTATTTTAAGGTACAATTTTTGCTGTTAACAAACTATTAAATATGACTTGGCTCCATAAACTCATAATTTGCTGCTTTTTAAGGTAGTAGTTAAGTTTAGGTATTGGGTATATGATTAGGCTGTACAACCCAAAATCTGAAAGTTGGAACAGTATGGAAAACGCAAATAAAAAGGAAAGTAGTGATTTCCAAATTTACTTTGACTTGTATTTCATTGTAGACAACATGAACAAAAAATATTCATGTTTTGTCTGGTCAGCTTCATTTCATATATCCTTTTTACTATCATTCAGCCCTGCAATACATTTCAAAAACTGTTGGGACAGTAGCAATTTAGGGGCTAGTAATCAGATAAATTGATTAAATAATGGTGTGATTTGAAACAGGTGGTTGTAATTATGATTTGGTACAAAAGTAGCATCTAAGGTCAAGTCCTTTAAAAGCAAAGATGGGCAGAGGATGGCCAATTTGCCAACAAATATGTGAGAAAATTATTGAAAAGTTTAAAAACAATGTTTCTCGAAGAAAGATAGCGAGACATTTGGATATTTCACCTTCAACAGTGCATAACATAATTAAAAGATTGAAGGAATCTGGAGGAATTTTGGTGTGTAAAGGACAAGGGCGCAAGCCTAAGCTGGACTACCATGATCTCCGATCCCTCAGGTGGCGCTGCATCAAGAATCATCATTCATCTATAAGTGATAGATGAGCTGAGGACTACTTTGGCAAACCTTTGTCAAGTACTGTAGTTACATGCCAGTTAAAAATGTACTGTGCCAAAAGGAAGCCTTATGTTAACAGTGTCCAGAAGTGCTGTCAACTTCTCTGGGCTCAGAGGCATCTGGGATGGACCATCACACAGTGGAAATGTGGTCAGATGAATCAGTATTTCAGGTATTTTTTGAGAGAAATGGATGCTGTGTGCTCTGGACCAAAGAAGAAAAGGATCATCCAGACTGTTACCAGCATGTCCAAAAGCCAGGGTCTGTCATGATATGGGGGTTGTGTCAGTGCCCTTGGAAAAGTATATAGAGATTTTGGAGCACAATATGCTGCCATCTTCTCCAGGGACACACATTCATATTTCGAAAATTTATTATATAATTACAAAAAAATGTATAATTTAAAAGTGAATTATCGAATTTCCAACTGTATGTTCCTTTTTCCAATTTTAGTTTTAAATCTAGTGACAATAGGGCATGATCTGAAATGAATCTATTGTGATACTGAGAGGACGTAGCCATTTTTATTAAGTTGGAATCTAAACAAAAAGATTATTCTAGAGTAGGATTTATGCACTGAAGAGTAAAATGAATATTCTCAAGAAGATGTATTTAAGTGCATCAACCATATTAATATTCCTAAAATAATTATTTAGTGTAGTTGCAGACTTATACTTTTAAAGGTACGACTAGGCCGTGTAACTTACATTGGATCAATAACGCAATTAAAATCTCCCCCAATAATTACATTTTGTAAAGCCCCATCCGGTACTTTAACTAAGAGTTTATTGAAGAAAGAAGGGTGGTCATAATTGGAACCATGCAAATTAACCAGTGTGAAAGGGACTGTGTTTAATTCTCCACGCACAATTATATATCTGCCATATTTATTAGATATTGTCTGTTTATGTATAAATGGTAATTTTTTCTTTATTATAAATGCCACTCAACTAGTTTTGTTAGAAAACTTTGATTGATATTTTTGAGCTGCCCAATGAGGATTAAGAAGTGCCTTAGCAGTCTGTTTTATATGAGTCTCCTGCAGAAATATAATTTTTGCGCGTAACTTGCTTATATGATTATACACTTTACGTCTTTTCACTGGGTGATTCATACCTCATTCCAGGCATTCCAGGTTAAAAGCCTTACTATCTTTTCTCTGACTGTTTGAACTATTCTGTGTTTTAAAGTAAAAATCTCCATCTTGGCATCCGACTAAAGATAACATAAATCAACAAGCCTTTCGCAAGAACTATAAGTGTAACCCCTTCCCAAGAACAACAAACAAAACAGGAAAATACGAAGATGAACTCCCTCCCCACATCTAACATCAGATGACTTAGTTCCACGTTAATGCTGGATAACTCACCACCGAAGCAATGTAATCTTCTGTATTCCTGAGAGAAGCAAAGAATAAAAGAAAAAGAAAAAACATGCAAACTCCTGTTCCTCCGTTCAATTAAAGTACCAAATTAAATCCGATATGATCCTCTTATTTGACCAGAACATACAACGTCATTGTCAATGTTATTTAGATTTATTCAAGTTTTGTACATCCGTGTTTCTTATTTTAATTCGCAGACCAGTCGTCCACTACACGCGACAGGTAGGAGCTTGCTTTCTCTGGTGAATCAAATTTTTAATTTCGCCATTTTTTGCGGTAACGATGAGTGACGCTGGAAAAAGAAGTCCATGTCTGATGCCATTAATCTTGTATTTCTTTTTAACTTCGGCAAATCGAGATATTTGCTTCAACACCTCCGTCGTCAGGTCTGGAAAGATATGCACTTTTGTTCCTTTGTATTCCAGGGATTTCCCTTAAGCCAACTTCATGATGATCCTTTCGTTTGGTAGTGATGTAATCTGATGACAAATGCTCTCGGGCGATCATCTTTCAGTCTTCGCTGCGCTCTGTGTGCTCGATCTACCTGTACTGGTCTGATGAAGTTTTCTGGGCCCAGCAATTTTGGGAGTAGTTCCGTGATGAATTTGGTGGGTCTACCGCTTTCTTCCTTTTCAGCAATTCCTACAAATCGAATGTTATTGCGCCTGGAGCGGGATTCGAGATCATTGCTTTTTTCTCTGAGTCGTTTGCATTCGTCCACTAATTCTGCACACTGCTTTTGTACTGCTGACAGGTGTACCTCAAAATCTGTGCAAGCCTCTTCAATCGACACAATTTTTTCTGTGACAGTTGTCAGCGTCATACGCGATTCTGCAATCGTTTGCATAAAGGCATGAAATTCTTTATTAATTAAGGCATTTAAAGCTGTTATAGCGCTGTCCATAATGTCTTGATTGTTAGGAGAAGTTTTGCCACCATTATTGACAGCTTGCCTCAGCTCCTCTGGGTGGCCAGCTTTGCCGTGGTCGTCGTCGACCTCTTCTAGTAATCTGCTTTCTTTTTTCGAGTTTTTTGGCATTATCAAGGCTTAATGTGTTCTTGAATCTCTTGAGAACACGTTTGATGATTAATTATTAAATCTGAGGATCAATTATTTTAAATTATTTGGAGGATTGTTGGAGCTTAGACGCGAGCAGCCTTCTCCATGCACCCCAGAACCGGAAGTCATATTTCGAAAATTTAATGCAAAACCACATTCATCATGTTATTCTGAATACATATCATTTTTAATACCTGTTTATTTTAAAGATAAAAGATATTTAGAATTTGATATTTAGAGATTGTAGACAAGTCAATTATGGATATAATACAAATGGTTTTGTTCTTGCACGTGTAAGTGCTTGCTGCACTGAAATACAATTGCCAGACTTCAAAGAGTATGCTTGTGTGACATAAATTGCATGAATGGCAAAAATTTGAGTGCTTTAATATTATAGAATTTTTATTTCCATTACATTAAAATCTAATTCCTTAACACATAATAATGTTTAAACCACTTAAAACGTAAACAAGTAATATATGTGCCCTAAAATACACAACTGATATGTGAATTAAAATGACTCCAAACTGATTTAAATTGGATTGTTTTTGAAACACAACATTGCATCTTCCTACATAGCATGTGGTAAAACTTTTTTTTTTTTGCAATCTCTGAGCCAAAGACAGTATAAGGGAGGATTCCCTGACATTTGTACATCCAGATCAGCACTGACATAAATCAGTTTGAGTGTCATTTACAGCAGAATCAATAACACTGAAGGATAAGTTATGGCTCTCATAATTGACCTGTGGAATTATATATGCACGATCAATTGAAAGTAAATGATTTACCCTCTTGTGTGATTTAAGGGCATCTGGTCATTCATGAACACAGGCTGAATCAGAGCAGGGTTGGGGCCGTTCGGGGGTTATTGCTTTATACAAAACATTTATAGAGTTTAAACATGTTTAGACTGTTACCAAAGGCAACTAAGGAGGATGTCAAATTATAGGTTAAAATTTGTTTCAATAAAACCACATACAAAAAACAAACAGAAAAAACAGCATAGCATTTCTTTAAACACAAGCTATATAACAAATGTGTTTATGAGAATGTAACCTATTTAAGTGTTATTACTTAAATTTATTACATAATAAGTCTTGTTTTTTTTTAAACAGTACAAAAACTTAACATTTCAAAACATATTAAACATCTGTTGAATGTTAGAAGAAGAATTAAATGAAAAAAACTCCTTAAGCATATATTTAAAGAAAAGATAGTTTAAATATAGGATGAATTCAGGTCAATTGGGACACTTTTTGTGATTGAAATGACCAAGGAAAAGTGTCCCAATTTATCTGAATTCACCCTAAATTTTTACATGTATTTATTTATTATTAAAACTTCATTTATTAAAAGTAAAGCGATCACAAAAATTCAGCAGTATCTTTTTTCTGTTGAATATAAAATAAGATTTTGGAGAAACGGTAGCCATTGACCTCCATAATTCAAAATAAAATTATAGAGAAGTCAATGGTTATCAGCTTCTAACATTCTTCAAAATATCTTGTTGAGTGTTTAAAGGCAGTTTCCCAAAACTGAAAATTCGGTCATTAGTTACAAGCCTGTTTAACTTTCTTTCTTCTGTTGAACATTTAGGAATATATTTTGAAGAAAACTGGTAACCTGTAATCATGGACTTCCATAGTATTTATTTTTCCTACAATGAAAGTTAATGGTTATTGGTTTGATCTATTTTGTGTGTTCAACAGAATTAAGAAACTCATGAAAGTTTGAAACCACTTGAGGGTGAGAAAATAGTGAGGCAGTTTTCATATTTGGGGCGAATTTTCCCTTCAATAGATTAAAGAAACTGAAGTTCTATTCATGTGATCTGTAAGTAAATTATAACAAAAATCATTTTTGGGTGAACTATACCTTTAAAGTCTGCTTGAACTGGAAGTTGCTGACATTTTGGCCTCTTTTTTAACGATAGGCGCAAAGTCTAAAGAGCATGGGCGCAAAAACATTAAGGGCATTCACTAGCGAGAAAACAGTTTAACAGCCCATCTGCAGAGAGAGGATAAAGAATGAGCCTCCTTTATTCGGTCTCTTTACTTTCTCTTTATTTTACTTTTACTCTTTTACATTCGTGGATAAGGAAACAGTGTTTTACGCACTCCACTGAAGACATCCATCAGCCTACATATTTAATTTTGTTTGTTAAGCGTAAATGTTTGTTTTAAAACGATTTCTAAATTCAGTTTTAATTTCCAGCAAACTAATAAATGAACAATAATAAAGTGTGGTAAAAAAACTCCAAACACACATTCTATTCTTATGCCCCATATGGTGATGAATATAGGCTATTTGGTCTCCAAAACCTGACAGGTGGACAAATCTAAACTTGTTTTTATTAAAACAAATATAAATATGCATATAATAAATAATACTGCTAATAATAATAACATTGTAATAAAAATGCAAATTGTCATGAATAAACTGTAAAAAGACCCCCGACATGAAGGCATGGCATAGTGGTTTTTATATTTATGTAAAAAATAATAATTTTTGTAACATTTTAATCCTTTAATTTTTTTCATATGTAAAGATATTTGTGTATTGCTGTACATCCTGTGTGTATTAAGCAATGCGTGTAACAAACAGGACTGACAACCACTCATCCAGCCAGCAGAGGGAGCCCTCACCTGAATTCTGACTGCCAGTTCTTCGTTGGTTACTTCCTGTTTGGTGGCCAAATTAACCGGGCCACACCAAACACTCAGTGCAAAGTATTGCCAGTATATGCTGCCTTACAGAGCGTTTTCTCACTGTTTTATTCGGCCTTTCTGTTATGACCTTTGAGCCTGTTTTTGTTGACTACTGATTTTTGGATTACTGTTTTTGCCTTGGTTGCCTTGGAGGACTTTCTGTTCGTTACTCTGAACTTGCATGCTTACCGACTCTGATTTAGCCTGGTGATTTGGATTTGTTTGCTGAGAACTATTAAACTTCTTGCACTTAGATCTAATCTGTTTCCATGTCGTCACCACCGCCATTGTCACAATGTGTAAACGTTTAAACCGTATAAGCGCGTAACTAACATGCTCTCCACCGGACTTCAGACAAGCTTTCAGTTGGTCAATGGCACTGTCTATTTCAGTTCCTCAAAATAGCAACACGCCAACAATGCGCCTTAACACACCTCCTTTTTAGTCCAGCACACCTATGACTCCACAAAGTAGCTCAAATGCATTTGCTATTTTAACAAAGCGGCGCAAAACTTGAAAATTAGGATTGTGCTGCTCTGAAAATAGCAACAAATCACGGCAAACACGTCTCGCGCCTTATTGCGCTGGGTGTATGATAGGGCTCTTTATCTCAGTATGTTGATATACTTCGAACTGAAATGGAATATTGTATAGGGACCAGTGGCTAAAAAGCAGGTCAATAAAAATATTATTTTTTACCTGTGTCTTTGCAGTGACTGGGATGGAGAGATTGGAGTAAGAGCTGCCAGAGGAACACACTGGGAAAGAGAGGACAGCCTGAGAGAGCATTCACAGCTATTCATGTTTAATTTTACAATAAATATTCTTTATTCTAAAAGAGTCACAGACACTGCCTTCATTCTCACCCACACATTACAAACTTTTACACAATTTTAATTCAAACTTTAGTTACATAGTTACTATGAAAGCCCTCAGGTTGATATCAACAGTCACTCCAAAAGCGAAAGAGTTTGATTTGAATAAAAAATTCTAATTAAAGATTATCAAAACAAACATTTTGTTAAGTGGATTAAGATTACTTATTCAAGAATAACAATGTGAGTAAATTAAACATTGTAAATTTAGATTTCATGCAAACTGTAGGAAAGGATAAGGGTACTAAGAATAGTAAAAGGCATAACGCTTAATAAATGGTAAGTGAAAGAAAGTGCTTAAGAAAATTATGATTCATCTCTTGTCTCTTGTTAGAGAGTTGCAAAAATGTTTACAATCTCATTTCCATAATTGTCATGTTCATGACTGTCATAAAAATTACAATAATGTCAAATTATGTAACTGGTGATAGTGATCCATCAATGTTATATTATCATGGAAGGGTTTGGTAAATAACCAAGTCATTTAAATAACCATTATTCATAGTAGTAAAATGACTTGTAAATATATACATCAACCACGTTAATGATTTATGTCAAACAGTATGTATATTCAAGCATTCAATGCCAAAGAGGTTTTTTTTTTTAAATCTGCGACTAGTTTTAAACAGCCTATAGAATTGATTTTTTAAGCAAGGCAGATAAAACTTGTGGGAGAACAAATATTCTTGTCTCGTTATGTTAAACATCAATCTTCACTGCAAGAACTCTATATGATTAAAACATGGAAGAAATTTCATCAGTGAAGGTCATCACCAGCAGTAGTTATTGTGATACAGAAAGCATAAAGTCATACAAAAGTCACTGTCAAATCAAGCAAAATAATAATAATATGTGCATTTGACCTGTATTTTTGCCCGTAGGTATTTAACAGACCTTAAAGTGACTTACAGCAGGGATCAAATTAGAGAAATCTAGACCAGCCTCTCACAAATCATCGCAAGTCTCTTACAGACATCACTAGTCTCTCACAGACATCACTAGTCTCTCACTAGTCTCACACAGACGTCACTGTTTTCTCAGTAGTATGCCACAGGACAGCAAGTGTTTATTGATAGTCTGTTGTTTGTGCATTAAGGCAGTAAATTAGAACTAACATTTTAGCATTACTATAATTAATTATCATGTTTGGTATATGATATTTTGTCTTTAATACTTTATATTTTCATACTTGCACCATGTTGGTATTATAAGAATCTGTACCAGTTTGTCCACAAACAACAAAACTGAGTGCTTATGTAAATCGCCATGCAAAGGGTTGTAAGTTCTGCCTAAAAATATACTTTTTATGGGTTCCTTCAGCTCCCGAGAATGTGGCATCATCATCCCTATAAACAGCTGGAGCACAAGGCCATTGCCCTGCTTTATACTGTCAGAGGTCAAAAGGAAAATCTGATGGTAGTCTTCCTAAACCACACCTAAACCTGTGCAAGGCTTTGGCTTAGTCTTCATTTCTTTCCTTGTCACTCACAGCTCAGTACATACATTGCTATATTTCAGATTAACCAACGCCAACTGAACAGGATCATCAAGGATGCATACATTACAAAGCCACAAATAATGGAAGTATCATTTAAAGGTGCAGTAAGTGATTGTCTTCAGAGACATTTTTATTGTGCTGGTTGAAAGTCTCTTCACATTCCAATAGTAATGATTAAAGTAAATGATCTAAATGTTTTTATACGTATTTTTATATTTTGGGTAAGGCATAAGACTAAAAAATATTCATCTAATTAAAATTTGTCAGGTCGACGATTCCTATAATTCTGATAAGTAGCCCAAACTGTCTGTCAACAAATGTAGATTTGCGCATCCGTTCGCGCAGATCTGCCGTTTGCACGCACATACTTTAAAATTCTGAATCAATATTGGAGTTACCTTGCACGCTGGAGGAAGGATGACACCATGGCTGAAGTATTTCTTTTAGACAGGTAATGTTATGTTAAAATATGTAACTATTTTAGTCACGCAAAGCTGATGTAGATTGTGTTGTTTTACAAATGGGTTATATGCACGGAAGTGTTGCTCAGCCACTGAAATCTTCCAGCAAAAGATTGATGTGACTATTTTCAGTTTCATAAGAGACCTTTTACAGCATCGATAATTCATTTTCTTTTCGGCTTAGTCCCCTTTATTAATCAGGGGTCGCCACAGTGGAATGAACCACCAGCATCGATAATGTAGATATTTATTTAGTTTAACTAAACCAAACAGCACTATTCCGCCTAGCCTGCTTTACTAAGGTGAAGTTGGTTTTATATACACATTGGTTCATTTTTGAACAATGACAACCTGTGACTCGCTCCCTATATTGTTTACCATGCTACTCTTAATATTCGATCTGAAATAGCATGTTAATTTGGCTTAGTAATAAGTGTAATTCCTGCACGCTGCCAGCCAAACACTAATCATACAGTAGTCGCTTTAGGATAAAGCATGTGAGAGAGTGAGACCAGGGATCTTTGCATGCATAAAATATAGCACATATAGCTCTTTTTGAAATAATAGCAATTCTGTTTTCTTTGCTAATCTGTTTGTGTTACTGATGTCTAAGTATTGCCTGGCTGTAGTGTTCTCTTCCCTAAACATTGCAGTGAGTTGTGTTCTGAATTGTAGTGCTGGTTAACAATAATCCTGCAATGACTATCCACTTGTTAAGTGTGACGCAAATCGACTTCCGGGTCCAAGCGCTCTATCAAACTGTAAACTGTAATAATAAACATTTAAAAAGCTATGTAATATGAAAATCACGATCACAATATACATATATATTCATGTCTAATATCTAATGGCCAGAAGTTGATTCATTTTTTATAAATTGTTAAAATATTGGTGTCTCTGAAGCAGCAAGTCCAGAGACTGTAGAGTATACCATGATTTTATATAAAAATATTTTCTCAATTCAAATGAGTAGAGACTTGGACCCAGAAACAGTATTTTATACATCACCAATATGTCACGACTTAACAAGCAGATTGTACAGTGGCCGAGAGAGCTAAATGTGGTGCAATTTAAGAAAACAACTACAAAAAAAACAGCAAATTAAGAAAATTTCTTTATCTGTATGACAGCACTCATGCTGCAAATCCTCACAATGCATACACATTAAAAACGCTGCATTTTCTCACACACTTGCAAATATTACGGAACACAATGGAAATCAAGGGGACCCTAAAACGTGACGGATAATGCTGCAGAATGTATATTGTGCCGTGACTAGTGCTCAGTGAAGTTGCAGGTGATCTTTAAAAGGTGAGTTTATTTGTTTATTTAAACATCCTGATTCATCTGCGCAATAGCCTAGTGGTTAGCGTGCCAACATATGGTGCAGTAGCACTTCAGGGTGTCCTGAGTTCGAATCACTGCATGAGGACATTTCCCGACCCTACCCCCTTCGCTCTCTCCCACCTCCCTTCCTGTCTGATTAATGTCCTATCTGAAAAAAGGTTAAAAATAAATCTTTGAAGAAAACATCTCGATTCCATTGTCTTTTGTATTTCATTAGCCTAAATAAACATAAGTTAAATAACCGGGTCCATCACGTTTTAGGGCGGGACCTTCTTCACCTCGAGGGGCTTTGAAATCCATCTCTTTTGTAGTCAGTTTATTCACGATAATTTGCATTTGTAAGCTGCTATTATTAATAGTATTATTTATTATTTGCATATTTAGATTTGTTTGAATAAAAACAAGTTTATATTTGTCCACATGTCGAGTTTTGGAGATGTATGCATCATCATATGGGGAATAGGAATAGGAAATGTGTTTGGATATAACTCTTTTTCTTTTTTTGTACATTAGTACAAGTAATAACTGCAATTTATGCTCAAAACACACCCGTAACTCATTAAGAGGATAAGCACAATCCTTTTAGACCATGTGCTGGGGCACAGACCTTATTTTTGGGTCACTGAAATGCTTTTGCAAAATGAGCTTTAGAAATCACGCTTAGATCGTAAAAATAGAGCCCTTAGTTTCTTGTACATAACTTTTGAAAGTGTAAGCATGACTGATAAGTTGTTGCAAGCTGCAGTTCACTTTACAGCCACCATTGTCGCCATTGGCAAGTTTCTGAATTCTAAATACAACCAGAGTTAAGACTAAGTTCTGAGAAATTTTCCAGCTAGTAAAACAAGCACAAATGTAAGAGTGGTGATATTAGTGAAATTTTGCATTAATTAGTGAAGCTGCTATCAATAATTCCAGCTGTTGGGTTACGGGTAAGGATTTGTATTGAAATGACTGGATGCTGTGATGTAATTTTTTTTGACAAGTAACAATTAACATACTAGCAATATAGCAACATTTTAGTATGATTTTGTGGTCAATATAAAGGTTTGCTCCTACAGAAGTCTCAAACAAGCAAGAAATCTGTGTAAGGGAACTTTATCACCATCAGGTGATCCTCCCAATCTTATTAAAATGACCAGGTAACAGAAAATGTGCTCCTTTAACTAGTTAAAACACACATCTTATATGGAATGACGCAAACAACGAACTAGAGCTTTTCAATAATATAATATAGTACTTCCGTTTGTAAAAAAAATGGCCTTATTTCATGTTAAATTCCAGTAATAGACCTGCCCTGCATCATTCTTACTCACTGAACTCTGAGAGGTTGATACGTGGTCAATACTGACACTAACCAGTGATTTTCCAACCGGAGGTTTCTGTTTTGTTTAGTCATGTTGTACTTGGCTTGATACACACTGGCAATAATATAAAGATGCAATGACCTAAAGACATAACACTCATCGTGATTACGCTTGAGAAAAATGAAGAAACCTCTTACTGGTAGTGAGCCCATGGCAAAAATTACGCTTCAGCCTCAACAAATGTTTGCAATTATTGTGCTTCTGCCCACCCAGTCTCCATTCGCCTGCTTGCGTCAGAGGGTCTGCAGACCCAGACCGCACATGTGGCAATGATTAAAAGAGGAAGCAGAGCTGTGTGAGTAAGAGACGCGCAGTGTAGGCTTCATACAGTATGTTCATCATCCTGTCATTTCTGTTTCACTTTTCACACGCTGCACTCACCACAAAGCTTCACCACCATAGCAACCACAAATGATTCAGAGTCACTGATAAAGCTAATTCTACCTTTCACTGTACTGGTATTTAATTCAACTAACTAATATTTGCATCCCTAATGGCACATGACTACAAAGATCAGCCTTTACATGCACATGAACTTTAATGACATCTTAATATGTGGGTTTAATATGGTGTTGGTCCATCTATTTCAGATATAACTGCTTCAACTTCACAAGATTTAGGAGTGTGTTTATGGGAACTAGAAGCGCATTTGTGAGGTCATGCACTGATGTTGGACAAGCAGATCTGTCTCACAGGTCTAATTCTGCTCTAATTTTTTATTATGTTCTTTCAGGTTGAGGTCAGGACTCTGTGCAGGCCAGTCAATTTCTCTACACCAAACTCCCTAATCCATGTCTTTATGGACCTTGCTTTGTTCAATGTTGTGGAACAGGAAGAGTGCATTCCTAAAATATGCCCACAAAGTTGGGAGCACGAAATTGGCATTAAGAGTTTCTTTTAAAACATGGGATGCCCATGAAAGCCCATCCCATGAAAAAACAACCCCTTACCGTCCCCTTCCACCAAAGTTTACACCTAGCACAATGCAGTCTGGCAAATACAATTTTCTTGTCAACCACCAAACCCAGATTCATCCATTGTAATGCAAGACAAAGTATGATATCATTTTTTGTTTTTTTATTTAATTGTCGTGGATTTGTTTCCTCTTTGATATAGTATATTAACAGTTGACTGTGGAATATTTAGTAGGAAGGACATTTACCACACTTGAGTTCACTGAGCTCCTAAGTGCAACCTATTGTTTCACAAATGTTTTCTAGAAACAGTCTGCATGCTTGCTTGATTTTATACACCTGTGGGCATGGAATGGCTTGGGACATCTGAATTGAATGATTTGGAGGGGTGTCTCAAAGCTTTTAGCTAAATAGTGTTGATAAAAGTAGATGCCACATTCAACTTTTACGGTCAACAATATTTTAAAACTAATTGACTTTCACTCTTTCATTTACAGACAAAAACAGCTGAAAAATTGTTCTAAATATGTTCGAACTAAAACCATACAGGTTTGGAGAAGGAGTAAATGGTGAAAGAATATCTTATTTTCATTCAATCTTTACTTTAATATAATGAATATTACAAATAAAAATCTTTCTGTGGGTCTTTTATTTTCTTATAAGGTAAATAAAGTATTTTTAAATACATTTTATTTTACAGTTCTCTATAGTATGCCCCCTACAGTACAAGCAAGTATACAGTTTAATAATATAGTTCAGAATGTTCTTAAAAAATATGTAAATGAAATATTTACCTTAGAATATAGGGACGTAACGATTAACCGTGAGTCAGTTGAAAATCGATTCAAATATGTGACGATTCAAACCGGTACAAATGAATCACGATACATGTTTTGAACAGAGATGGCGCTGTGTTTACTGGTGCAAACTCGCTTTATCTTCACATCAGCGGTGAGCAAGAGGGGGAGCAGCAGACTAAACAGCGGTGATGTGTGCCAGACAAAACACAAACTGTGTGCAAATACTGCAAAAAGACGTGTACTTACAGAGAACAGTCAATATGATACAGCACAGTGAAAAGCTACTGTCACAGACGTTTATAAGCAAAAAGCTATAGGCCAAACCATGCGGATTTGAGGATTGACAGCTCCGCTTGATCCGATGAGTGCTAACATTACGGAGATCCCACAGTGCATCAGTGTTTTCATATGAAAGTGTGAAGATGTTTTTCAGACTGAAAGAGAAAGCTGTTCTGTTACAGAACCAGATATTCCAGGTGTTCCTTTTTAACCCTCTCTTTTTCAGTTTAGTTTATGTATCTTTTAGTAATTCGCTAATTATATCATATATTATAATCAGTATTTTAAGCTAGGGGCCAGTCCTCTGGAGCAGAGGACCTATTGACCACCTCTGTACACCCTGCTCTCTGGTTAAGTAAAGACTTTCCTCTCCACACCAGCCATCTCAGTCCTCAGTGAAAGAGTTTTTTTCATCAGCAGGGCACATTGTAAATGTGCAAAGATCCCAGCTTATGCCAGAAAACATAGATATTCTGATATTTCTTTAAAAAATGTAAAATCCCAGCAGTCCCAGTTTTAGTTTGTTTGTGTATTAAAGTGCCTTTAATTTGTAATGTTCATTTTTGATTTGGAATTCGTTTTAAATGTACAATTTAGCTGCACAGTCAAAGTTTTAGTTTGTTTAAATTAAAGAGTCTTCTTTAGTTTGTATTATTCACTTTTTTTATTTGAATTTTGTCTTAAAATTCCGAGCTAGTTATTGCAGAAATAATTTTATTTTGTGAAAAAAAGTGCAGTATTTGAGAAAAAATAAAAGGGCTCTTGTTCACCTTAAATTTATCTCAAAATAATTTTGTTAAAAGAAATTGTGACTAAATCGTGAAATTAGTATCGTGAATCGTATGGAATCGTGAGTCATCCCTATTAGAATATAATCACTAGCAAAAAGCTTTCCGTTTGGGGTCCATAGTTCTAATATCTTGTTACCACGCCAATAGACTTTTTTGATCAATAAAAATTTATATTTCTGACTACAATAATATAATCTGACAGATAATTTGTTCTCAGGACTGGCAGTTCCTATAGAAGAAATATGTTTTTTCCTCTCAATTGACATCCAATTACAGACACGTTCTGCTGAACTCCAGCTGTGTTTCTTTTTCTTTCTTTCTTTTTTATTATAAATTCTGTACCCACAGTCATTTCATGTGGACTGACATTAAACATTTTATAAAAAAAAAATTTCAACTCAGAAAAGTTCTCCTTAACATCTTTGAAAACAACTTTTCTATGACACATCTAATAGTTAGATAATTCTCTCAATGACACCATTGAGAAAAAAATGATCAGACATGGCTATTTAATTTACACTTTCCCAACTTTGTAATTGTTCCGTCAAGGCAAGAAAAAAGAACAGAAGGCTCATAAAACAATATCTGCACCAACATTTTTGTCTCTCTGTCTAAATCTATTTGTTGCATCACACACATACCAATTATTTTACAGTTTGCAACTGAGACTTTGGCTGATGGTTGTCGTTTTTGTAGTTTGATGCTCATTCTAACAGCCAGCAAATAAAGACTCATAAAATCACCCGACACGAAATCCAGAAGCAAGGGCAGAGTTTGTCTTTGAATTAATATATATTGTTTTCCTCTTTACTTTGACACCACGTCGTCTTCTATTTTGGGTGTTTTCTCTTAACAGCCATGACCTCAGCATTGAATTGGCGGACATCATCTTATCTTACTGCAGATAAATAGAGCTAAGAGGTGCCAAAGGAGACGAAAAGCAGAAATCTGACTGGTGGAAATTTTAAAAAATCAGCTTGTTTAGATTTATTACAAATTTTTGAAAAGGCCATTAAATCTTAAGCACTGTAATAAAATCCAGACATTGTAATAAAGTTTGCAGCTCTAAAATACACATTGTCCTAACAAACATTATGGAAAATTGCAGTTCTGTACAATGAAGCATTTCCCTCGCCCAGATTGAACTTAATGGGTTGTTGGGACAACAGCATCAAAACACTGAGTAAAAACTGTAAAAGGAGTTACACCCTGAGTCACGTCTGGCTATATTTAGTAGCATAAAGAAGCCTTTATAACTGAACGTAGTGGTGAAGTCACATTCATACGCTCAGATTCACTGCCTCTAACATTTTCTCCCAGAGGTCTTCAAAAGCTCATTTCTTTTTAGTAAAATTTGAAGGGATTCATTCTAAAAAGTTTTAATTAGGAATTACCTTTAGTGTTGAAACGCTCTTATGTTTTTCTTGTGTTTAGCAGTGAATCAAGTATTTCTTCTCTTCTGTCAGTATTGTTTCTTGGGCTGGATCAAAAACGCTGGTCCTAATTTGATACGATAACCAATACAGCACTCTATAGACAAAGAGAGATGAAATAAAACAATAGACAACATTTTTGAAAAGAAGACTAACAGAATACCCCCCCCCCCCAATAAATTTGAGCACATGTTTATTATTAAGCGTGTTAAAGGTTTTTTGACATTGTGACATTAATTTCATAAGTATTTTCTCAATACATTCTTAACTGAGTTAAAGAAAATAAATAATTGATGAAATACTAAAACAATGTCATAATGCATTCTAAACTTGTATGTAAATGGTACACCTTATTTTTAAGCCAAATTTGTATCACATCAGAAGATTTTCCTTCATAAGATTATAACATGTTTTTTGGTATTTCAAATTGTACGGTGTTATTTCCCTTACAATATGTTCCATTGTTTGTAAATTGTCTCCTTTACTTTTTACTGCCATTGTTGGTGCTTTCATGAATTTAACAACATTTAATGAAAAACCATGTATTTTTATATTTTTTTTCCCACGGCCCACTTGAACTCATTCACTTTTTACTCACCTTTGACTTGTTCCATACCAGACTGACATTTTTTACATTCTGTTGAACACAAAGGAAGATTAAAAAGAACTGAAGAATGCTGGAAACCTTTAGCCATTGACTTAAATAGTATTAGTTTTTTCTACTGTGACTGTCAACGATTCCCGATTTCCAAGATTCTTTTGTGTTCAACAAAAAAAAGAAACTCAAAGTTTGGAACAAGTCAAGAATAAGTAAACGAAGACAGAATTTTCAATTTGAGTAAACTATCCCTATAATATGTTATACTAATTCTTCAATCCTGCCATCTAGTGGTCTGTTATAGCGTGGCAGAATGACTGGTACAACCAATAACAAGCAGTGAGAAGTGAGTGCTGTGTCAATTTCAAAGAAACTATAAAACATGTCAAATTAATTTTTTTTTTTTTTTTTAATAAATAAATGATTGTGTGTATTCTGATGGATTTACACACTTGCAAAGTTTCATTCTCTAACTCAAAAGATCTCATTCATTTTCTTTTTGGCTTAGTTCTTTTATTTATCAGGATTCGCCACAGTGGAATGAACCACCAACTTATCCAGCATATGTTTCACGCAGCTGATGCTCTTCCAGCCGCAACCCAACACTGGGAAACACTCATACACACAGTTTCACACACATACACTATGGCCAATTTAGCTTATTCAATTCACCTATAGTGCATGTATTTGGACTGTGACTGAAACCGGAGCCCCTAGAGGAAACCCAGGAACATGCAAAATCCACACAGAAATGCCAACTGACCCAGCCGGGGCGTGAACCAGCGACCTTTTTGCTGTGAGGCTATTTTGCTACCCACTGCGCCACTGTGACGCCCCCTAAAATAATATCTTCAAGGTAAAATAGAATTTTTAATAGCAAAATTTGGATTAAAGATTATTTTACATAATCTTTCTTTAAACTCAAGAGGACTACATTTAAATATTAAAAGGTCTTTGAAAATGTGGCAATGCGCTAGTTTTGGACTACTGACTGTAGTAATTTTTTATTAGCAGTCATTAAAGTATTAGTGGACTGACTGCTTAATAATCTACAACACTTTGTTTTGATGCTCCTGCAACAGACATTCTGTTGATTATAAGTAAATTTACCCTACTAACCCCAATCTGACTCAGAGTCAACATAGCAGCATATCTAAAGAGTACCACCAAAATAAAGTGTAATAAAATGAGAACTAAATAAAATGTAACTATTTATCATGATGTTCCCTACAGACATTCGGTTGACTACAAAAAATCAAAATCAACATGAAATTATTTTTGTCAACTTATCACCTAAAACAGGGGTCTCAAACTCAAATTGGCGGGGGACCATTTCAGTGACACACAATTCAAAGGAGGGCCATTTTAACATTCAAGCACAATAAAAAAAGTGGAAATCTGACATACAGTGCATCCGGAAAGTATTCATAGCGCTTCACTTTTTCCATGTTTTCTTATGTTACAGCCTTATTCCAAAATGGATTAAATTCATTTATTTCCTCAAAATTCGTCACACAATAGCCCATAATGACAATGTGAAAAAAGATTTTTTGAAATTGTTGCAAATTTATTAAAAATAAAATACCTGAAAAATCACATGTACAGAAGTATTCACAGTCTTTGGTGTGAAGCTCTAAACTGAGCTCAGGTACATTCTGTTTCTACTGATCATTCTTGAGATGTTTCAGCAGCCTAATTGGAGTTCACCTGTGGTAAATTCAGTTGATTAGACATGATTTGAAAAGGCACACCTGTCTATATAAGGTCCCAGGGTTGACAGTGCATGTCAAAGCACAAACCAAGCATGAAGACAAAGGAAATGTCTATAGACCTCCGAGACAGGATTGTCTCAAGGCACAAGGCTGGGGAAGTTACAGAAAAATTTCTGCTGCTCTGAGAGTTCCAATGAGCACAGTGGCCTCCATCACCCGTAAGTAGAAGATGTTTGGATCCACAAGGACTCTTCCTAGAGCTGGCCGGCTATCTAAGCTAAGTGACCGGGGGAGAAGGGCCTTAGTCAGGGAGGTGATCAATAACCCGATGGTCACTCTGTATGAGCTCCAGCGTTCCTCTGTGGAGAGAGGAGAACCTTACAGAAGGACAACCATCTGTGCAACAATCCACCAATCAGGCCTGTATGGTAGAGTGGCCAGACAGAAGCCACTCACCGCCTGGAGTTTGCCAAAAGGCATCTGAAGGACTCTATGGAACCATAGAAACAAAATTCTATGTTCTGAAGAGACTAAAATTGAACTCTTTGGAGTGAATGCCAGGTGTTAAGTTTGGAGAAAACCAGGCACCACTCATCACCAGGCTAATACCATCCCTACAGTGAAGCATGGTGGTTGCAGCATCATGCTGTGGGGATGTTTTCAGCAGCAGGAACTTGAGGACTGTTCATCTTCCAGCAGGATAATGACCCAAAGCACACTGCCAAAATATCAATAGAGTGGCTTCACAACAACACGGTGAATGTCCTTGAGTGGCCCGGCCCAGCCAGAGGCCAGACCTAAATCCTATTGAACATCTCTTGAGAGAAAAATGGCTGAAAATCTCTGAAAATGGCTGTACACTGTCGCTTCCCATCCAAACAAGCTTGTTTATTCAAAAAGACCTGAGGCTGTAATTGCTGCCAAAGGTGCATCAACAAAGTACTGAGCAAAGGCTGTGAATACTTATGTACATGTGATTTTTCAGGTTTTTTATTTTTAATAAATTTGCAACAATTTAAAACAATCTTTTTTCACATTGTCATTATGGGGTTTTGTGTGTAGAATTTTGAGGGAATAAATGAATTTAATTTATTTTGGAATAAGGCTCTAACATGAAAAATGTGGAAAAAGTAAAGCGCTATAAATACTTACCGGATGCACTGTAATTGATGCATCTTAGGACAACAGACATGACGTTTATATTTCAAGCATTACATTTCACCAGTGATAATGCAAATCAGCACGTTTATCGTGTCACACATCAGCTGCTGAAATAATATCTGTGTTTGTGTGTATGGCTGAGTCATTCTTTCACAGTGTATATGCAGTCAAAATTCTAGCTTTTTGTTTCTTGTTATACATATTGAAGGCATAGTTTAAATTGCTATGAAAATACTACAAATAATAGGCATAACAATTATTATTCTGTCCCAGTAGCGTGAGAACAGCAGAAAGCAGTTTGGGTAACTTAAGTGACATTACTGGCGATTGTTCTTCTCAATATCTTTCTTTTATTGTAAAGCTACAACAAAGAGGGGGAAAGTGTGTACATTTTAACTTTTACTTTAACAAGTGCAAATCAACTAGCAGTACAATTTTACTAATGTACATAGTTTTTATGCAAATCTTAATAAGCATATGAGGAAAATCTATTAATGAGACCATTTGAATCAAATATTAGCAAAACTATTATATTTCTTACCCCACCAGCATAACGTGTAAGCCACGAAGAACTGTTTGTACAACAAAATACAAGTGGAATAAAACTGATAATAATCAACGACCCTTGAATATTTACAAAAATAGAGCTTTAGTAAAAATAGAGCACTTATGGACATACTGTATATCTTAACGTTTAAATCAGCCACAGAATAAAAATGCATGTGTGTTACTCTCGACCGTACACTGAGAGAAAATGAAAGTAAAATCAATCTGAATGCACTACTTTAAATGTCGACTAGGTGGGTGGGTCAAAACCACATGGGGCTAGACGCGACTGCACAACAATAATAGTGGTTCAAAAATAAATGTTTCGGTGGGCTGAATCTCGTTATATTATACGTCAGTTGTGGGCCGGAGGAAGGAGGAGGGCGGGGCGTATATGGCCCACAGGCCGGCAGTTTAAAACCCCTGGCCTAAAATATTAAGTCAACTTATCAAGTCATAGAAGCTGATTTAAGTTCAAATTTAAGGTTAAATTGGTTCTAGATAAACATTTAAGTCAACCAATAATTATTTACTATGTATAAGCAACTTATTCAACTAACCCTAAGTTTACATGGTTGACAAGTACTTTCAATGGTACTTCTAGTTAAGAGTGTTGAAACAGAAAAATTACAGTGAAGAAATGAAGACATTTACCCCAGACTGAGGAAAATCAGCAGCATGATTGCGGTCAGGCAAGTGGTGAGGAAGGCAGGCCTGGGCAACCAGTAGCTGAATGAATCTGTGCTGGACAGACGAGGAAACTGGCCTTCTGGAAGTAGAGCCTGAGCAAAGACATCCTGCAGGTGTACATGACCAGTCTGTGCCACAGGAATCACTGAGGGGGGAAAAGCACAGACATTATTGCGTAGAGGTCAGAGATGTGTCTGCTTGTGATTTGTGTGTGTGTATGTGTCTGTGGGTTCACCTGTGAGGTAGAAGTAAAGCCGGACGAGTGATTGCTCCTGAGAAAGCACTTCACACTGGTAGGTTCCGGATTGCTCAGGACGGGCAGAGGGGATGGAGTATAGAGGATCTGCTCCAACCGTCACATCGTCAAACCGCTCCCTCAGCATCGTTCTGTCCTGTTCGTCGAATTCAGAGGTTGAGAGTACAGAAGGAGTTAGAAAGAATTAGCAAGTACTAGCACAATCTTACTAACTTTAAGTTCAAGTAGTGTCTTCCACATATTAATTAGATTATTCATTCATTCATTCAATTATTAATTTTCTTTTCGCCTAATCCCTTTATTAATCCAGGGTCACCACAGCGGAATGAACCGCCAACTTATCCTGCACATTTTTACACAGCAGATGCCCTTCCAGCCGCAACCCATCTCTGGGAATCATCCACACACACTCATTCACACATACACTCATACACTACAGACAATTTAGCCTACCCAATTCACCTGTACTGCATGTCTTTGGACTGTGGGGGAAACCGGAGCACCCGGAGGAAACCCACGCAAACGCAGGGAGAACATGCAAACTCCACACAGAAACGTCAACTGGGCCGAGGCTCGAACCAGCAACCCAGCAACCTTCTTGCTGTGAGGTGACAGTACACACTACCTACTGTGCCACTGTCACACTTAATTAGATTACTTAATGTTAAATGCACTACTTTGCTAACAAAACAAATTTAACAACAAACAAACTGTTCATACCCCTGGCAAATTCTGACTTAAATATACTTTAATTCAATCAGTTAGTTTTTTTTGACCGCAAACACGCTGGTGTCTCCCAAAAGATAATAAGACTATGTACAAATAGATCACTGTAAAAAAATTTTTTTTATTAACATTAAATTAGAATTTGCCAGGGTTATTAATAACTTCAAGGGTTTTTTGCACGATATTGGAAAAAACTGACATTACAGTATTTTCATTTACTGCGATATAAATTGTGATACAAATGCAATTTCACCAGATGACTTGAATAGCCTGTAAAGAGTGGAATGATTGTGTAGCGGAGCATATCTGCATAAAATATCATTTTAAAATGACAAGCATAGTTAAATACAACAGACAAAAGATGCAAATAAACAATGACTTATTATTTTTTGGGGAGTCAAACAGTATTCAGAAGCACAAATTAAATAATCACTGTATATTAATAATAATAATAATAATATTATGAATAATAATAACGCTATATCATTTTAATTATGTATAAATGTACAATTAACCTTTAAGCTACAAATGTTTAATTTATTGTACCCAAATCAAAATTCCTTAAGTCAGGCCTTAAAAACACTTGCAAATATTACACTTTCACTTAAAGGTTAAAATTTGAAATTACTCCACTGTTGTTAACTGTAATTACTGGTAAACTATAATCCTGACTACACTGCTGATCCCTGCGATGTGACTGTTGCGGACTCGCACATTGCGATATCGATGCTGAAACCATATATTCTGCAGCCCTACTTGACTGTGTATCGAAGATAGAATATATATATATATATATATATATATATATATATATATATATATATATATATATATATATATATATATATATATATATATATATATATATATATATATATATTTATATAGAATAATAGAAAAATGAAAAAAAATTATGTATATTTTACTGTACTTCTGTTTGAAGCTAAATGGATGGATGATACATTTAAAGTTTTAAAGAAAATTAAAAACTGCAAAAAGAATATTGTAATTTTCTCATTATAAAAAGGTTCTCATTATAAAAAAGGGGTATTTGGAGCATACACATGATGAAGATACTTAAGTTCAATGATTTGGTTAAATTTAACACAGCGCAATGTACGTTTAAAGCTAGGAATAAAACACTGAAGATGCATACAAAAGTTTTTTGAAGAAAGATATGGGGGATATAATCTGAGAGTGAACCAATTTTTAGGAGGTTGAAAACAAGGACAACTTAAAAAAATTGTCTGTATGTGGTGTGAAATTATGGAACAGTCTAGAACAGATTCTCAAACAATGTCAGGATATTAATCAATTAAAAAAGTTGTATAAATACATATTATTAAAGGAATATAATGATGAATAGAGGTGATTAAAAAAGAATAAAATTAGATAGGTATGATGAAATTGCAATTAATAGCTGTTTGCAATACTATATATTTTTTGGGTCTATGTTATAAAATGTAAAAGTACAAATGGAGTCAAACGTATAATATGTCAAAGATGCCTCATGTATGTCTCATGTAAAGCTCATATGTCTCATGCAAAAAGAAGAGATAAGTAAAAGAAGATATAAGTTGAAGTAATAGACGAATGATGTGTGTGGTAATTGGGTGGGGAAAATAATAAGCTTGTGCTTGTATGTATTTTTTATTTAAAGAATTGTTTTATGAATGATTTTTCTGTTCGAAATCAAATCAAACAATACATTGCAGGAAGAATATCCTTTCATTCATTTTCTTTTCTATTAGTCCCTTTATTAATCAGGAGTCGCCACAGCGGAATGAACCGCCAACTTTTCCAGGATATGTTTTATGCAGCAGATGCCCTTCCAGCTGCAACCCATCACTGGAAAACATCCATACACACTCATTCAGACACATACACTACGGACAATTTAGCCTACCCAATTCACCCGTCCCGCATGTCTTTTGACTTGTGGGGGAAACCGGAGCACCAGGAGGAAACCCACGCATCACGGGGAGAACATGCAAACACAACACAGAAACGCTGACCCAGCTGAGGCTCGAACCAGCGACCTTCTTGCTGTGAGGTGAACGTGCTACCCACTGCACCACTGTGCAGCCCAGGAAGAAGCTATGTAACTAAAATACATTAAAATTTCTGTCTGAATAAAATGAATACAGGAAACAAACAAACAACTTCTACTGACATTAATGAGCATAGTGTGCAGAAAACAATGGACTGCCTAATTATAAACCAATTAGTTTTACACATTGGCCATTTCAAACCTTGCCAGCTACTCGTCTATGGTTTTCTCTTCACCTGTGCGTATCTCCAGACTATCTCTACATCTGCAGGCAGCAGGAAAGGGACACTACACCACATCTGAGTCCTGTTGTTCTCCTGTACAGTGATTTCCTTCCCTGCCAAAGCACGCGCACACACACACAGCAGTACATCAGACTCAACTCTATAACACTTCACCTTGCAATTGAATGCCTTTTGTCAACAGAAGAACAGAATCAGCCCAGTCTGCCCACCTTTTACCTAATTATAATATTTAAAGCGAGCCTCTAGTGCGAGCAGCCGAAGAACTGATCCGCCGAGCAGTAATTGTAGCTGTGCAGAGTGGAAATGAATACGGTGGTGTGTGGGAGACGGCCTGCCATCTTAGCTGACCCACAGGGCTATCTGTGCGCAATGATATTATGTGTGAAAGTGTGTCAAGACCCAGGGTTTCGTTTAACAACTTCGCCGTGCTCTTAAGTGGAGTTAAAAGCTGGAGATGTTTGTGCTGCGTAAATGCCGTTACGTAATTACAGAGGTGGTTCTGTCAGGTTGAGTTATAACATATCCATCATGTCAAGTGTGGAGAGAGCGGTGGGTGAGGGGCTGCGCTGAAATACATATCATAGGAGATTGAACAGAAATGTGGAGATGTGTGGGCTCTTCAAATGTGGAGAGTTTGTGGACTCACCGGGACAGTCCAGCGGGAACTCACAGGAGTCATACTGACAGGTCACGCAGTTATAAACAGCACCCTGCACCTGGAAACCTAAACAGAAAAGTTGAATCCTTATTGATCGTAATAATAACACATTTTTACTTTGAAATAATGCAACTGTATATTTAAAGACCAGAGAGCATGTAGGCTGACTTAAGTGAAGAGAAGATCTTGAATCTTGTTTTATCTACACTCAAAAATAAAACACTCAAGATTTTTGCTACTGTGGACCCCCAAATATAATCATCTTATTGCAAAATGTCCTCTTTCTCAGGCAGCTGAATATTATTATACGTAAATATGTATCCATTTTTTATTGTGAAAGATGTATATTAGGGCTGCACAATGTATTGCTTCAGCATCGATATTGCAATGTGCACATCCACAGTAGTTACATCGCAGGATCTATAATGTTGAGTTATTATATTATTGATGAGTTATTATATTATGATGGTAGTCCATTAGTTCAAAATGGAGTGAAAGTTTTTCATTTGCACGTTTTTAAGCCCTGACAGTGTTTAAAGTATTCAGGCACAAGAAATTTTACCATATGTAACTTTAATAAAGAATATTTTTATTGAATTATTTATACAGTAAAGGCATTTTGCAGTGTTATATTATAGTTTATTATTCAAATTCAATACCTGAATGCTATTGGACTGCCCCGAAACCATAAATCACTGTTTATTTCACTTTTATCTTTACTTTTAATTCATTTTTTTGACATTTATGAATGACTCACTTCCCTACAGAATCATTCCAATCAATCTAAATTCTTTCTAAATAGCAGTTTTCAATCGGTCATCTGATGAAATTGTGAATATACTGTATATATATCGTATCATCTGGTGAAATGGAATATAAATCACAATATTTATTGCAGACAAACAAAATATAGCAATATCAGCATTTTCCAATATCATGCAGCCCTAATGTATATTATAAATATGCACTTCAAGAAAATTCAGGACCCACTGTTAACATGATTCGATGTAACTTTGCAAAAAATTATTTATTTCTCCATGTTTTGTTGTATTTTAGAGGTTAAATGAAACGAATGTTATGATATTGCCATTTCCTTGGAATTTTTTTTACAGTTCTTGCAAAATATTAGCTGGAACCTGACCCTATTTCTTTTTTTTATGCAACCACATTTTATTGCATAAACACTAAAAATGTTACCTCTCATTCAGAAAAAAAGAGATTGTAATAGTAAACCAAAACTTATTTTTTTTATACATTCAATAAACAGCATAGTCTAAAAAGCCTCTTCTAAACAACTATTAAAGAAAGGTCCCACAATTTTTTTTATGAATTCTAAAGAGGAACAGTAGCTCTTACATCTTCATATAAACAGTTGGATGGGGCCTGCAGTATATTCCAGTTTAAGCCAAATAATGACTAAAAACTAGAATTTTCATGACCTTTAATGAATTGAAAACCAGGCCGCTGTTGTGCTTTGATTAATGTTTAAATGGTTAGCTCGATAGTCATTTTTACAAATTTACATTTAGTTTTTCTGTCATCTTTTTAACACCCAGTCTTTGGATATTTTGAAGCCAAAGAACCTAAAATTTATATTATTATTATTATTATTATTATTATTATTATTATTATTATTATTATTATTATTATTCACTGATATTACTTGACTTGGACAAAATATATACATACCCTGTCTTTCAATGTCTGGAATAGCCAATGATGAACTTCTGGTGAAAGGTTTATGTGACTATTTTCAATTTCATAAGGTTCCATTTATGGCATCAATGTTGTATTGTAATTAAAATATAATCAGTAATATGTATGGGATGACAATTTGCTGGAAGCCCTGGGGCCGGCTGACTGAAATTAAATGTGTGCATATACCCAATTAAACAGTCAAGAAAACCCAATACAGTGGTTCTCACAGGTCATGAAAGTTCTAAAATTCAGAAAGTCAACTCAGCTTTCAGTGAATGCTTTGTAAGATTGAAAGCAACAGTGGAGGTCTAGGGTGTAACAATATGTACAAAAAAATAATAAAAATAAAATAAAAAATCTATAACTATACAAGTAAATAACTAAATAAAATAATTAGAATTGTATTAAAACAAATGGATAAGCAGATTTCTCAGAAGGGTCAAGATCAGCTCATAATAGATGCAACTCACCACATGGGGGCAAACATCCAGATGCTGCAAAAACAAACAAACAAAACAGATCAAAACATAAAAACAGATTTTTACATATTGCTGTTTCTAAAAAAGAAGACAATTGTGATAAAACTAGAAAAAAGTGAGAGCTGTGGTTTTGAAGTAGAAGGCTCGGGTCTAGATTTCATGTTTTCTCAGGCACAAGAAATGAAGTTATAATGTAAGTCTCACCTCTGGGCAGGCTTGAGGCCGCTGCAATGAAATTGTTTGCTGCTGCCTGTAACCTGGACTCATACTCTGTATCTAAAGAAGAGAGGAGATGGAAGAAGGACAGCACCATTTGTCTCAATGTTACTCAAAGTGTGCATGTCAAAGATTATCTGTCTCCTTCAATCAGCATTTCTCTGCCGGATATATCATGTCAGTCTATGTCTGTCTTTTCCACTCTCCTCAATGTGAAAGATCCATCCTCAAAATGGCGCATCCACAACTTAATTACAGAACAAACAGAAATCACCTGAAGCCAGCAGTTATTTTTGAAATGGTTCACAGAGGGGAAAAAAACATTGTGCGTTGTTTCTGTCTTTTTTCTAAAGGATAAACGATTTTGTTCTGATATTATTGCAATCAAACCACTAGAAATGACAGGTTTACATTTTTACAACATCCAGCATCTCATAAATGCACTGAGGGTGTGGAAAGTGTAGACAAAGTGCTTCACATTTGCACACCTCAGTTTTCAGTGAATGTTATGTAAGAAACTGAGCCTGTTTATTCTGTTGTAATCTAAGTACTGTTAGCGTTTACGATACTTTTCTTATTTATAGATGGATCATGTCTGAGAGTAAATATTTACTGTATAGTCTCTTTAACAGGTCTTTCCCCAAACACTGTTATTGGTAATTAGATTAACCTGTTACCGTAATTTAGCTGCTGGTCAAATTCCTCCACTATAGGCATAATCTCAGCCATCAAAATATTCTTCAGCATCGAGTCATATCCTCTCCCTGAGAAACAGATAAAACAACAACAATATAATAGTAACAACAATTCGAAAGACCCACCCCCAACAGACAAATGTCCAGAATTTGTTCCATACATGACTCATTTGTCCTATTTTGACTGCTAAGCTATCATAAATTGTGAAAATAACCCATCAAAGGCTTTAAGACCAAACGGAATCTGACGTAAGTAAAGTCATGTTTTACTTTATTCTAAGTCTTGGACCTTGTTCTTAAAAGAAAAAACGACCAATAAAAAAGTGTGAAGCATCAAAAGCGGACCATATTAAAGTTCTAAGAAAAATTTGGCTATTGTTGTTATCTATAAATTAAATAGAGATGCTAGAAAAAATGTCAAGCTACATTATTATTATTATTAATTTAATTATTCAATATTTAAAAGGCCAAATTCTGACTGAGTTGAATGAGCTGCTCTGTTTGTTATTTGCCTAATAATTGACAATAGGCTACAGTTTTTAATTTAAAACTTTAACAGACTACATTTTTTTTCTAATGATATATGATGTAATAAATTTAAAAATAAGTAGTTTTTTTCTTAATATTATTTATTGTAAATCTTTAGGATATATTTACATCATAAAGTGTGGTATAAGGACCATCCGACAAGCTAATCCAGCTAAAAATAGTGCTTAAAATGTCTCTAAATGCAGTATTTAAACCTCATAATTAAACAGAAAATAAACGGAAAATGTCCACTTTTTGGGAAAAAGAACCACCCCTTTCACCAGACTTTCTAGGGGACAGCAAATGTTAATGCGCACCTTAAATGTAACTTACATTATCGCGGATGAAAATCATTTGTGTTTGCGTAACGTTAACGTGTACCATAGAGCTAGCTTTAGTTGAGCGTTTATATTTTTGTTTCAAGTATGTAATATTTATTTGTATTATAGGTTTTCCTGCTGTAGTCACGTCAATACTTTATTATCAATTTAGCATAATTATAGTAAGGGTTTTCTTCATCATACCTACTTTCCCTGCCTCGACGACTTTCTCTTCATTGTTGAATATGCGATCCAATGTTTTGTAACAAGAGTCTACATTCCTTACATTGTTTTCGGTAACAGTATGGCCCGAACACAAACGACGACTGTCATTTTCATCGATGAAACATTGATAGCAAGTCAAAGCCGATGTAATAACTGAGGTGAAAATCAGCAGTTTCACAATAAACACAAACATTTCTGCTAGCGCTAGACCTGCTATTCTGTCTTCAGAAAATAATTTGAATCTAAACAACAACAGAAAAATCAGTTGAAACTTTACTCTTAATTACATCAAGAGCATGATATGAGAATGTGATTAAACAATTATTTTAACACAGCAATGTATATAATTTAATCGTATTATTGTTATAATTAACATGACAAATTAATAAGGATTAAAGCGTTTTTAAAGGTAGTCTATTTAAATGAGTGGCTTTCTTAAAGTCACAGCTCACTCAAAAAAAAAATCCAATTTCAAATTTCTTAAATGTACACACTCAATTTTTTTAAAATTTATTTATTCAAAACGATTGCATCAACACAATTCCTGAGTTTGTTTCGGGACAACTTAATTGTTTTCATGTTTGATCCTGTTACGTTCCTGATGCTAAATGTCTAAAAGTGAGAGCAATGAAAAGTTTAAAGTAACTTCCATATTATTTGTTCTACCTACTATGACAATAGTTACAGGTTTATCTATAGGCAGGGATGGGCAAAAATACATTGACATGTATTTTAAAATAAAACACCAATTACCTCAATTGTATGTGTATCAAACTAAACTGCGAAATACAGCATCCACAAATGTATCCAAATAAAATACTGTATTTTGTGTTTTGAAATTCATTCATTCATTTTCTTTTCGGCTTAGTCCTTTTATTAATCCGGGGTCGCCACAGCAGAATGAACCGCCAACTTATCCAGCATATGTTTTACGCAGCGGATGCCCTTCCAGCTGCAACCCATCTCTGGGAAGCATCCATACACACTCAGTCACAGTCATACACTACAGACAAGTTAGCCTACCCAATTCACCTGTACGGCATGTCTTTGGACTGTGGGTTAAACCGGAGCACCTGGAGGAAACCCACACGAACGCATGGAGAACATGCAAACTCTGTGTTTTGACAATAAAATACTTTTACAAGGGAATATGACATTTCTTGGCAAACCTTCTATCAATAGACATATTCGATCAATCTCTTCACCATTAAACTGAAATAAACAATGATTGACAACAACAGCATTTCTCTGAGCAAGCTTCAACTCATTCACCTCTACTGTACATGAGTAAATATTCTTAAATAGTGTAACTTGTCTTTCTCTTAGAGTTTAGTATAGATTTCTACACATTTTATACAGAAAGTCCTTTCTTGAAGATTATCACTTTGATCACTGTAAAAACCATTTAATGCAGATAATGAGTTGGAATATAGTACTATATCTCTTGATTGTGAAAATTACCACCATCTCTTAAAAGTCTTATATTTCAAATGTTTCCAATTGAAATCTTCAATACTCAATGTACAATCCGGATTTCTGAAAACTAAAATCTCCAGTTTTAGTCATTTCCATAAATCATATTTTTTATAAAGAGCACCTGTAGATCAGCTACTGGCATTTGAAACAGCCAATGAAGTGTTGTAGGACTTATGTTGTTTGTCTTATATTGACTTGCTCCCAAATCTACTACTGCTATCTGTCTGTTACTTTCTTTATACTATATGTGATGCCTAATTTCCATCCATACTTCAAGCACTGATCAACTTTTTCTATAGTCTCCAATTTTTTGTTCTGATCTCAAGTCTTGGCAAATAAATGAGAAAGAACCAATGTAGAGTTCTTACAAAGAATTTTACAGTATTTTAAAAATACAAGACACTAAAGTATTTTGATACAAAATATTAAGCCCGGAGCATCACAGTGGCGCAGTGGGTAGCATGATTGCCTCACAGCAAGAAGGTCACTGGTTTGAGCCTTGGCTGGGTCAGTTGGCATTTTTGGGTGGAGTTTGCATGTTCTCCATGTTCGCGTAGGTTTCCTCCGGGTTCCCCCACAGGCCCAAAGACATGCGCTATAGGTGAATTGGGTCGCCTGATCTCACGAGAAAACGTAAGTATTTTAAGTTTTGTCAGTTTAGTGGCTAATTCGTACGAATTTCGTACGAGTTCAGTCGTATGAAATTGTACAATTTTAAAAAGGAGGCGTGGCACCTAACCCCACCCCTAAACCCAACCGTCATTGGGGGATGAGCAAATCGTACTAAATTATACAAATTAGATCGTACGAATTCATACAAATTAGCCACTAAATGAAAAAGTTACGAATTGCCGTGAGATTGTGTTGCAATTGGGTGAGCTAAATTGTTCATAGCGTATGCGTGTGAATAAATTGAGAGTGTATGGGTGTTTCCCACTGATGGGTTGCAGCTGGAAGGGCATCCACTGTGTAAAACATATGCTGGATAAGTTGGCAGTTCATTCCGCTGTGGTGACCCCTGATTAATAAAGGGACTAAGCCATAAGTGTTCAATCAAGTCCTAGACTTTCTTACTCAAAACAACCTCATGGACAACAAGCAATCTGGCTTTAAGAAAGGCCACTCAACTG